>NC_132851.1:27380303-27683333 GCF_048164855.1 Canis lupus baileyi | reverse complement strand
ATCATATTTGGCTTATATCCCATTCTCAATGCAAAATCCCCTTTAGAACAATGAAAGAAGACAGGCCGTGGTATCAAATACACTCAATAGTTGTTTGACCTTCAGCAAGGGGCTTACCATCGCTGAGCCTCTGTTTCTTTCTCTATAAATTATAGTTTTTAATTCCCTTGTGGGGTTTTATAAGGATTTGGTTGAAGTTTAGAATGTGCCTTGCACAAATTAGTAGCTCAATAGTTATTGTAATTATGCAAAATTTCATTTTCTGGGAATAAGTTGATGTTCATTTATTTATTCAGTCAATATTTTAAACACTTATTTTGAGGTAAAGCTGAGAGAATTGTAGTCAGGATTATTATGGTAAATAAGGCTGATTGGCCTAACCCAGATATTTTGGGAGATGCCATTGGCAGTTGGTAGATTGGAAAGAAAGAAGCAAATAGCCAACACATAATTTTTGTACCTTAATATAATTTTCTGTTTGCAAACTTAGCCATAAAGCTGAAGGTATGGTCCTTGCCCCTACTTCCTGACACCCCTACCTACTCCCATCCCCACTAATTCCTTTATGTTCACTTTAACCTGGTGTTCCACAACATTGTTGTTATTGATGTTTTGGAACTGATCATTCTCTGTCATGGGGGCTGCCCTGTGCATTATAGGATGTTTAGCAACATCCCTGACGTCTTCCCAACTAAATGCTAGTAGCACTTCCCTCCTAAATCATGACAACAAAATATGTCTACAGACATTGTCAAATATTCCCAGGGGAGCAAAATTGCCTCCAGTGAGAATCAGCACAATGAGATCTAAACTGCTGAAGAAGGAGAGCTTTGCACTTGAGCTGCACATTTTGCTCTGAGATTGAACTTCATGGAGGACTAGTCCTTACTCACATGTCACTTAGCTGCAAGAGCCCCATTCTTCTCCCATAGCCTCTACAGGATGCTTTCCTTGGCCTATTGCTTTTGCCATAGAGTGCATCTTAGACCATTTTCTTTGATCATGAGCTACAAATCTCAATGCAACATGACCAGCCTTGTTTAGCCCCACTCTGGCTTACTTTCACCTACCTGCCAGCCACTGGGCATGCTTTCAGCTCCTGGATACTGCCAACTAATCTCCTTCCCTAGAACTTCCATGTCTTCCCTACTCCCACCTCCCCTTTCTCTGAGCTAATGCTCACACTCCCACTCACTCCCCTAGATATCATTAGGGCTTCCTGTTGCAGGATCTCCTACCTCTCAACACTTTGATTTCACAGTACTTCTTCTAATTGGAAGAAATGCCTTGAAGAAGATATGCTCAAGTTCAAATACTCTGCTCAACTCTGAATCTCGCTGTGGGAAGGGGCCATGTCTGGCCTGGCCTGGGTACCACACCAGCGTGTTGTCTGTGACCTATCAGGAAGCAGGTGCTTGGTGAATGCTCAATGGCTGAAAAACAATTTTATGAACAAAAAAAAAATTAAGTAAAAACAAGTGTTTTTAATATTATTTTATTTTTTATTTTTTATTTTTTTAACAGTGCAAATGGACAATTCCTTCCTTTATTAAGTCTTTTAAAATTCCTTTCAATAGTACAGCTTACTGTACTATTACTGTATGGAGGTTTTATATATCTTTTCTTATATTTATTCCTAGGAGTTGATATTTTTAATCTAAATAGTATTACTTACAAAATCTTATTTTCAAGTATATTATAGTAGTATACAGTAAAATAATTATAATTTCTTATTTATACCCACCTTGAAGGAAGTGACCATGCAAAATGCAATTATTATTTCTAATATCTGTATCTTATCTGTATTTTTTCAATTATCTATAAATATAATCTTTATCTTCCTTTAAATTTTAACTTCTTTTTTTTTAATTTATTTTTTATTGGTGTTCAATTTACTAACATACAGAATAACCCCCAGTGCCCGTCACCCAATCACTCCCACCCACCGCCCTCCTCCCCTTCTACCACCCCTAGTTCGTTTCCTAGAGTTAGCAGTCTTTACGTTATGTCTCCCTTTCTGATATTTCCCACACATTTCTTCTCCCTTCCCTTATATTCCCTTTCACTATTATTTATATTCCCCAAATGAATGAGACCATATAATGTTTGTCCTTCTCCGACTGACTTACTTCACTCAGCATAATACCCTCCAGTTCCATCCACGTTGAAGCAAATGGTGGGTATTTGTCATTTCTAATGGCTGAGTAATATTCCATTGTATACATAAACCACATCTTCTTTATCCATTCATTTTTTGTTGGACACCGAGGCTCCTTCCACAGTTTGGCTATCGTGGCCATTGCTGCTATAAACATCGGGGTGCAGGTGTCCCGGCGTTTCATTGCATTTGTATCTTTGGGGTAAATCCCCAACAGTGCAATTGCTGGGTCGTAGGGAATATTATTTTATTTTAATTCTGGTATTATTAGTAGAGAGTGTTATATTAATTTCAGGTGTATAGTACAGTGATTCAGCAATTCCATACATTACCCAGTGCTCATCACAACGTGTGCTCCCCCTTAATCCCCATCACCTATTTCACCCATCCCTCTACCGACTTCCCTTCTGGTAATCATCAGTTTGTTCTCTATAGTTAAGAGTCTGTTTCTTGGTTTGTCTTTCTGTCTCTCTCTCTCTCTCAGTAAAAACAAATGTTTTTATAGGAGACAAAGAATTTACTACACTTACCACCCTATGCCTTTTTAAAGAGCTTTTATACGTCAAGGAGAGATCTAAGCATCTGCAAAGCTGCAAATTGCCAATCTTCCTTCTGTTGGTTCCTCTTTTTTGTTCTCTGAATTGAATTGATGGGAAAAGATCAGAGACAGGAACACATCTGCTAGTCCTGGGAATATCATAGCACAGTGCAAATTTTGGAAGCTTCTGGAAGAGAGCCAAGCCTGAAATTCACAATACATTTGTTTCAAATGTCCATCATTTTGGTTCTCTCTAAATTGGAATGTGTAAAAAGAACTTTTGTTCAGGAGTATCATGTAAAACTTGATGTTTTCTGAGAGTCCCATTATCTTCAGCTAATAAAATCAAGGAAAGTCTTTCTAAGAAAATTTCTGAAATTTTTACCAAAACTGAAGTCACAAACTGGGAGTCTCAGGGTTATACCCTGCCAACAGATGTTTTGCTGGTGTTTAACCAGATTAAGATTGCCTGGAGAATCTTAAAATCAGTTACCAACATTAAAAAAATCAGAAGATTCCACACGAAAACCTAGATTTCTAGCTTTTTGTGGGAAATCAGAAGATTCAAGAATACTGGAACTACCTTCCCTGATGCCAACATTTGTCTGACTGAAGTCTAATGGTTGCATTTGACAAAGCCTGCACTCCAGCTTCCCTGAAGCCAATGTATCTACTTGTTAACACCTGGCCCTTACTGGCTTGTAGCTTTGGAACTTCCATTTTCTGCCTTGCCTCATTCTTATCCCTGTGAGGAGTACATATTCCTAATTTACCTCTGATATTAAAAACCATGCAGGGACACCTGGGTGGGACAGTGGGTTAAATATCTGACTGAGGTTGTGATCTCCAGATCATGAGATTTAGAGCCCCTGTTGGGCTCCACGCTTAGCAGGGGAGTCCACTTGAGATTCTCTCTCTCCCTCTCTCTATCTCTCTGCCCTCTACCCCACTCATGCTCTTCCTTTCTCTAAAATAAATAAATAAATCTTTAAAAATGCAAATATGAATTCACATAGTATCTATGTGTTTCAAATCACAGAAATATAACTTTTTTTTTTTTTACTTTTAATGAATAATTAGTTCAACCTCTCAGTTTATAGAACAGTGCTCTCCAAAAGTGGCTCTTTTAACTTTTAGATCAAATGAAATTTAAAATTTAACTCCTTGGCCACAATAATCCCATTTCAAGTGCTCCATAGCCATATATGGTTAGGAGCTACCATGTAGAAGAGCACACACAGAAAACATTTTCCTCATCACAGAAAGTTTTATTGAAACTATTCTATTGGAACTAGTTCTACTGCTCTAGAATATCTTTTTTTTAAAAGGGTTTTAAAAATGTATTCATCTAAAAGAGACAAGAACACACAAGCAGCAGGGAAGGGCAATGGGAAAAGGAGAAAGACAATCTCAAGCAGACTCTGTGCTGAGTGCAGAGCCCCATGGAGTTCAATCCAACAACCCTGAGATCATGACCTCAGCCAAAATCAAGAGTTGATGACCCACAAACTGAGTCACCCAGGTGCCCCTAGAATATTTCTGGTAAGTGGAGAAAGTAAAAAAAAGAAGAGTATATGGAATCTTAGAGAACTTATTCATTGTTATAGGTTGAATTGTGTCCCTTCAAAAATTCCTATGTTGAGAGGAGGGGCAAGATGGTGGAAGAATAGGGTCCCCAAATCACCTGTCTCCACAAAATTACCTAGAAAACCTTCAAATTATCCTGAAAATCTATGAATTCAGCCTGAGAATTAAAGAGAGAACACCTGGAATGCTACAGTGAGAAGAGTTCGCGCTTCTATCAAGGTAGGAAGACGGGGAAAAGAAATAAAGAAACAAAAGGCCTCCAAGGGGGAGGGGCCCCGCGAGGAGCCGGGCTGAGGCCGGGGCGAGTGTCCCCAGGACAGGAGAGCCCCGTCCCGGAGGAGCAGGAGCTGCACCGACCTTCCCGGGGGGAAAGGGGCTCGCAGGGAGGTGGAGCAGGACTCAGAAGGGCGAGGATGCCCTCGGGCTCCCGGGGACAGTAACAGACACCTGCGCCCAGGAGAGTGCGCCGAGCTCCCTAAGGGCTGCAGCGCGCACGGCGGGACCCGGAGCAGCTCGGGGGGCTCGGGGGCGGCTCCGCGGAGGGGGCTGCGGGGCGGGAGCAGCTCGGGGGGCGCTCGGGGGCGGCTCCGCGGAGGGGGCTGCGCGGCCCGGGAGCGCGAATCCACCAGGGCAAGCTCCGGAGCACAGGGCGCCGGGACACAGCCCAGGATCCGGCCTCCCCCGGGACAGGCAGAGGCCGGGAGGGCCCAGGACAGCGAGGACGCTCCTGCCCCAGCTGAGCAGATCAGCGGCCCCGCCCCGGAGCCTCCAGGCCCTGCAGACGGAGAGCTCCGGAGTTACTGCGGGGGCTGACTCCAGGGCTCCAGAGCTGCGGCAACCACCGGGGCTGTTCCTCCTAGGGCTTCACGGGGTAAACAACCCCCACTGAGCCCTGCACCAGGCAGGGGCACAGCAGCTCCCCCAACTGCTAACACCTGAAAATCAGCACAACAGGCCCCTCCCCCAGAAACCAGCTAGACGGAAAAGTTCCAGGGGAAGCCAAGGGACTTAAAGTACACAGAATCAGAAGATACTCCCCGGTGGTTCTTTTTGTTGTTGTTGTTGTTGTTGTTGTTGTTGTTTTGTTTTGTTTTGTTTTGCTTTTTGATTTGTTTCCTTCCCCCACCCCTTTTTTTCCTTTCTTTTTCTTTCTCTTTTTCTTCGTTTTCTTCCTTTTTTTCCTTTCTCTTTTCTTTCCTTCTTTCTCTCCTCTCTTTTTCTGCTTTTCCCAATACAACTTGCTTTTGGCCACTCTGCACTGAGCAAAATGACTAGAAGGAAAACCTCACCTCAAAAGAAAGAATCAGAAATAGTCCTCTCTCCCACAGAGTTACACAATCTGGATTACAATTCAATGTCAGAAAGCCAATTCAGAAGCACTATTATACAGCTACTGGGGGCTCTAGAAAAAAGCATAAAGGACTCAAGAGACTTCATGACTGCAGAATTTAGTGCTAATCAGGCAGAAATTAAAAATCAATTGAATGAGATGCAATCCAAACTAGAAGTCCTAATGACGAGGGTTAACGAGGTGGAAGAACGAGTGAGTGACATAGAAGACAAGTTGATAGCAAAGAGGGAAACTGAGGAAAAAAGAGACAAACAATTAAAAGACCATGAAGATAGATTAAGGGAAATAAACGACAGCCTGAGGAAGAAAAACTTACCTTTAATTGGTGTTCCCGAGGGCACCGAAAGGGACAGAGGGCCAGAATATGTATTTGAACAAATCATAGCTGAAAACTTTCCTAATCTGGGAAGGGAAATAGGCATTCAGATCCAGGAAATAGAGAGATCCCCCCCTAAAATCAATAAAAACCGTTCAACACCTCGACATTTAATAGTGAAGCTTGCAAATTCCAAAGATAAAGAGAAGATCCTTAAAGCAGCAAGAGACAAGAAATCCCTGACTTTTATGGGGAGGAGTATTAGGGTAACAGCAGACCTCTCTACAGAGACCTGGCAGGCCAGAAAGGGCTGGCAGGATATATTCAGGGTCCTAAATGAGAAGAACATGCAACCAAGAATACTTTATCCAGCAAGGCTCTCATTCAAAATGGAAGGAGAGATAAAGAGCTTCCAAGACAGGCAGCAACTGAAAGAATATGTGACCTCCAAACCAGCTCAGCAAGAAATTTTAAGGGGGACTCTTAAAATTTCCCTTTAAGAAGAAGTTCAGTGGAACAATCCACAAAAACAAGGACTGAATAGATATCATGATGACCCTAAACTCATATCTCTCAATAGTAACTCTGAACGTGAACGGGCTTAATGACCCCATCAAAAGGCGCAGGGTTTCAGACTGGATAAAAAAGCAGGACCCATCTATTTGCTGTCTACAAGAGACTCATTTTAGACAGAAGGACCCCTACAGCCTGAAAATAAAAAGTTGGAGAACCATTTACCATTCGAATGGTCCTCAAAAGAAAGCAGGGGTAGCCATCCTTATATCAGATAAACTAAAATTTACCCCGAAGACTGTAGTGAGAGATGAAGAGGGACACTATATCATACTTAAAGGATCTATCCAACAAGAGGACTTAACAATCCTCAATATATATACCCCGAATGTGGGAGCTGCCAAATATATAAATCAATTATTAACCAAAGTGAAGAAATACTTAAATAATAATACACTTATACCTGGTGACTTCAATCTAGCTCTTTCTATACTCGATAGGTCTTCTAAGCACAACATCTCCAAAGAAACAAGAGCTTTAAATGATACACTGGACCAGATGGATTTCACAGATATCTACAGAACCTTACATCCAAACTCAACTGAATACACATTCTTCTCAAGTGCACATGGAACTTTCTCCAGAATAGACCACATACTGGGTCGCAAATCGGGTCTGAACCGATACCAAAAGATTGGGATTGTCCCCTGCATATTCTCAGACCATAATGCCTTGAAATTAGAACTAAATCACAACAAGAAGTTTGGAAGGACCTCAAACACGTGGAGGTTAAGGACCATCCTGCTAAAAGATGAAAGGGTCAACCAGGAAATTAAGGAAGAATTAAAAAGATTCATGGAAACTAATGAGAATGAAGATACAACCATTCAAAATCTTTGGGATGCAGCAAAAGCAGTCCTAAGGGGGAAATACATCGCAATACAAGCATCCATTCAAAAACTGGAAAGAACTCAAATACAAAAGCTAACCTTACACATAAAGGAGCTGGAGAAAAAACAGCAAATAGATCCTACACCCAGGAGAAGAAGAGAGTTAATAAAGATTCGAGCAGAACTCAACGAAATCGAGACCAGAAGAACTGTGGAACAGATCAACAGAACCAGGAGTTGGTTCTTTGAAAGAATTAATAAGATAGATAAACCATTAGCCAGCCTTATTAAAAAGAAGAGAGAGAAGACTCAAATTAATAAAATCATGATGAGAAAGGAGAGATCACTACCAACACCAAGGAAATACAAACGATTTTAAAAACATATTATGAACAGCTATACGCCAATAAATTAGGCAATCTAGAAGAAATGGACGCATTCCTGGAAAGCCACAAACTACCAAAACTGGAACAGGAAGAAATAGAAAACCTGAACAGGCCAATAACCAGGGAGGAAATTGAAGCAGTCATCAAAAACCTCCCAAGACACAAGAGTCCAGGGCCAGATGGCTTCCCAGGGGAATTTTATCAAACATTTAAAGAAGAAACCATACCTATTCTACCAAAGCTGTTCGGAAAGATAGAAAGAGATGGAGTACTTCCAAATTCCTTCTACGAGGCCAGCATCACCTTAATTCCAAAACCAGACAAAGACCCCACCAAAAAGGAGAATTACAGACCAATATCCCTGATGAACATGGATGCAAAAATTCTCAACAAGATACTGGCCAATAGGATCCAACAATACATTAAGAAAATTATTCACCATGACCAAGTAGGATTTATCCCCCGGACACAAGGCTGGTTCAACACCTGTAAAACAATCAATGTGATTCATCATATCAGCAAGAGAAAAACCAAGAACCGTATGATCCTCTCATTAGATGCAGGGAAAGCATTTGACAAAATACAGCATCCATTTCTGATCAAAACTCTTCAGAGTGTAGGGATAGAGGGTACATTCCTCAACATCTTAAAAGCCATCTACGAAAAGCCCACAGCAAATATCATTCTCAATGGGGAAGCACTGGGAGCCTTTCCCCTAAGATCAGGAACAAGACAGGGATGTCCACTCTCACCACTGCTATTCAACATAGTATTGGAAGTCCTAGCCTCAGCAATCAGACAACAAAAAGACATTAAAGGCATTCAAATTGGCAAAGAAGAAGTCAAACTCTCCCTCTTCGCCGATGACATGATACTCTACATAGAAAACCCAAAAGTCTCCACCCCAAGATTGCTAGAACTCATACAGCAATTCGGTAGCATGGCAGGATACAAAATCAATGCCCAGAAATCAGTGGCATTTCTATACACTAACAATGAGACTGAAGAAAGAGAAATTAAGGAGTCAATCTCATTTACAATTGCACCAAAAGCCTAAGATACCTAGGAATAAACCTAACTAAAGAGGTAAAGGATCTATACCCTAAAAACTATAGAACACTTCTGAAAGAAATAGAGGAAGACACAAAGAGATGGAAAAACATTCCATGCTCATGGATTGGCAGAATTAATATTGTGAAAATGTCAATGTTACCCAAGGCAATTTACACGTTTAATGCAATCCCTATCAAAATACCATGGACTTTCTTCAGAGAGTTAGAACAAATTATTTTAAGATTTGTGTGGAATCAGAAAAGACCCCGAATAGCCAGGGGAATTTTAAAAAAGAAAACCATAGCTGGGGGCATCACAATGCCAGATTTCAGGTTGTACTACAAAGCTGTGGTCATCAAGACAGTGTGGTACTGGCACAAAAACAGACACATAGATCAATGGAACAGAATAGAGATCCCAGAAGTGGACCCTGAACTTTATGGTCAACTAATATTCGATAAAGGAGGAAAGACTATCCATTGGAAGAAAGACAGTCTCTTCAATAAATGGTGCTGGGAAAATTGGACATTCACATGCAGAAGAATGAAACTAGACCACTCTCTTTCACCATACACAAAGATAAACTCAAAATGGATGAAAGATCTAAATGTGAGACAAGATTCCATCAAAATCCTAGAGAAGAACACAGGCAACACCCTTTTTGAACTCGGCCACAGTAACTTCTTGCAAGATACATCCACGAAGGCAAAAGAAACAAAAGCAAAAATGAACTATTGGGACTTCATCAAGATAAGAAGCTTTTGCACAGCAAAGGATACAGTCAACAAAACTCAAAGACAACCTACAGAATGGGAGAAGATATTTGCAAATGATATATCAGATAAAGGGCTAGTTTCCAAGATCTATAAAGAACTTATTAAACTCAACACCAAAGAAACAAACAATCCAATCATGAAATGGGCAAAAGACATGAAGAGCAATCTCACAGAGGAAGACATAGACATGGCCAACATGCACATGAGAAAATGCTCTGCATCACTTGCCATCAGGGAAATACAAATCAAAACCACAATGAGATACCACCTCACACCAGTGAGAATGGGGCAAATTAACAAGGCAGGAAACCACAAATGTTGGAGAGGATGCGGAGAAAAGGGAACCCTCTTGCACTGTTGGTGGGAATGTGAACTGGTGCAGCCACTCGGAAAACTGTGTGGAGGTTCCTCAAACAGTTAAAAATATACCTGCCCTACGACCCAGCAATTGCACTGTTGGGGATTTACCCCAAAGATACAAATGCAATGAAACGCCGGGACACCTGCACCCTGATGTTTATAGCAGCAATGGCCACAATAGCCAAACTGTGGAAGGAGCCTCGGTGTCCAACGAAAGATGAGTGGATAAAGAAGATGTGGTTTATGTATACAATGGAATATTACTCAGCTATTAGAAATGACAAATACCCACCATTTGCTTCAACGTGGATGGAACTGGAGGGTATTATGCTGAGTGAAGTAAGTCAGTCGGAGAAGGACAAACATTATATGTTCTCATTCATGTGGGGAATATAAATAATAGTGAAAGGGAATATAAGGGAAGGGAGAAGAAATGTGTGGGAAATATCAGAAAGGGAGACATAACGTAAAGACTGCTAACTCTAGGAAACGAACTAGGGGTGGTAGAAGGGAAGGAGGGCGGTGGGTGGGAGTGATTGGGTGATGGGCACTGGGGGTTATTCTGTATGTTGGTAAATTGAACACCAATAAAAAAAATTAAAAAAAATTCCTATGTTGAATTCCTAATCCCTAGCACCTCAGAATGTAGTCTTTTTGGTGATAGATATTTATACAGAAAATCAAGTTGAAGTGTTGGCATTAGTGTGGGCCCTAAGGTAATGTGACATTCCCTTAACAAAAGGGGAAATTTGGACACAGAGACATACATAAAGGGAAGATGATATGAAAGACCACAGAGAGAAGATGGCCATCCTCTTCTCCAAAGAGAAGTGTGAAGAGATACTCAGAAATACAATACTGCTGATATCTTGATCTCAGACTTCTAGCTTCAAGAACTATGAGACAATAGATTTCTTTTGTTTGGGATGGCTGGGTGGCTCAGCAGTTGAGCATCTGCCTTTGGCCCAGGGCGTTATCCTGGAGTTCCAGTCCCACATTGGGCTCCCTACATTGAGCCTGCTTCTTCCTTTGCCTATGACTCTGCCTCTCTCTTTCTGTGTCTTTTATGAATAAATAAATAAAATCCTTAAAAAAATAGATTTCTTTTGTTTAAGTTATTTAGTTTTGTGGTATTTTGTTACAATAGATTTAGAAAATGAATACACTCATTGTTTATTCATTTGTTGACAAAAATAATGGCTGTCAAACACTTATTCTCTACTAAAAATGGCAGTAGGCATTTGAAGGAACATCAAGATAATTTGTTCTTTCCTCTAAGAGAGTTATGGTCTAGTAGGGGTGATAAAAATATTTTTTTTATTTTTTTAAAGATTTATTTATTTATTTATTTATTTATTTATTTATTTATTTATTTATGATAGACACAGAGAGAGAGAGAGGCAGAGACACAGGCAGAGGGAGAAGCAGGCTCCATGCCCGGAGCCCGATGCGGGACTCCATCCCGGGACTCCAGGATCGCACCCTGGACCAAAGGCAGGCGCCAAACCGCTGAGCCACACAGGGTTCCCCATAAAAATATTATTTAAATGACTAACTCAAGTGGAAAGTGGTAAATACCTTGTGAAAGGTCTTTTTGCTCCTTGAAATTAGCTAGAGAAATTAAGAGAATGTCAATTCTCCCAAACCCCCTACAAGGGATCTTCACATGAGTGCTCAATGCTAAGCTCTTTAAAATGAAAGAGGATAATTTATTATTTCATTAGTGGACAAAGCAGGAAATAGTAGCATTCCTTCATCCCCACCCCATCCTCCCACCTCTGGTCACCGCCAGGGGCCCCATCACTGTCCTGACATTTTCCTACTTGTTGAATGGAGCTGGTGACAGACATAATGTTAGAGATCCCATTCAGTCCACAACTTGACTGC
The DNA here is from genome assembly GCF_048164855.1 of Canis lupus baileyi. Taxonomy (NCBI): domain Eukaryota; kingdom Metazoa; phylum Chordata; class Mammalia; order Carnivora; family Canidae; genus Canis; species Canis lupus. Next base: position 27,671,518 of record NC_132851.1, on the reverse strand, counting down.
TAGTGGGTCCCTGTAAACTGCTTATTCTTGGCAAGAACCCTGATATCATATTATCCAATGAGTTGGATGAGCACTGCAGAATTTCTGGCTATGATTAAGGCTAAACCTTCTCAGTTTTCTTTGCTCCCCCAAACCTCCTGTTGCCAGAAGCAATAGACTGATACGCACTGGTCTGGCCTTCCCCAAAGATTATTTCATCAAAATCAGGGGCTTCTTTTTCATTAGCTCACATACTTCTAAGACCAGCTTTTTAGAATCAATAGTCTAATCATCATTGGCTCACCTGTTTTAGTTAGAGAGATGGTTCACTTTCTTATCAGAGTGTGAAAGTTTATAGTCTGACACCTGTTTACTTCTGCCTCTCAAATTCCCAGGCATAATCACAAATAATATTGTCACTTGCCTAATTAAAATCCTTGTACCCTACTCAGACTCCCATTGTAGGCAGGGACCATGTCTGCCATGGTCTATGTTTATCCCTAACACAAAGCTCATACAGCAGGTACTCAATGAGCATTGAATGGTTTGAAATAATTAATTTTATGAACTAACAAATTTTAATGTGAAAAGATTTTCATTATTAATAAATTAGTTTTATAGACTACAAAAGAACTATGCTATTTCAAAGGATGAAAAAAATTGCTTTCTGCCAAAATGATCATGAAAAGCTTTGTGGAGGAGGTAGTATGTGAGTAGAATCTTTAAGGATGAGGGGACTTTAATATGTAGAATTGGGAAGAACCAATGATACAGAACAGCATAAGCAAAGCCCTGAAGGCAGGAATGCATGAAAGAGAATTATAGTAAACAAAATTGGAACAGTGAATTGTTGGCCAAATTGGGAAAGAACTTTTTTATTTTTTTTCCCTATAAGCAACAAGGAGGTATTATATTTTGGGAAAGAGATTGATATGTTCAAAACTGTTTTACAAGAAAATTAATTTGGCAGTAATGCCTGAAAATGAGTGAAGTGAGGAAAATTAGAAGCAGAGAAAACAAGTATGAGAGAAGAATATTCTCATGCCATTATGTTTGTATATTCCTTTTTAGACAGCTGTTGTGGTTATTGTGCTGTATTGACATATTCATCTGTCAAGCTGAAGAAAGTTCACTATCATTGTATCAGAATGATTTTTTTGTACTTGATGAATTTGGTGTCTCCCTTCTGTTTAATCTTTTCAAAGTCTTTAGAAATTTCCATCTTTAGCGCTGTGTGCATGGTTTTGTCCACTCTTCTAGTTTTTGTCCACTCTTCTGGTGATGGCGTTGGAATGCTCATCAAAGAGCAGAGAACAGAGTCCTCTTGGTCTAGTCCTGTGGTTCTCAACCTCAATTTCACTTCAGAATCTTGCCCAGAGAGGTCTTTAAAGTCCTCATTTCCCCAGGCTGTACCCCAGATCAATTAAATTACAGTAGAACCTAGCCATAAGTGTTTTCTAAAGCTCTGCTGGTAATTCCAATAGTAAAAAGGTTGAGAACTGCGAGTCCAGAATCTCCTTCTGGCCTTGAAAGTATCCATCAAGACATAAAGCTTGGAGGTCTGTTTTTGTTTTATAAATATCTATGTTGTTTTTCTCCTGGCTTAAAGTCTGTTACTCACATGAGAGAAGAAATGAGGATTTAACTTATGGTAACCGTATTAGGAATGAAAGATAGCATGAGTGATTATCAGGAGGGAAGAATCAGCCACAAAGAGATGGGTTTAGGGGTAGAGAAAGGAAAGGGTTAGCCCTGAGCATCAGAACCCACATCACTGGGTCTAGTGGGGAGCTTTTTTTTTTTTTTTTTTTTTTAGATTTTAGATTTTGTTTATTTATTTATTCATGAGAGACACAGATAGAAAGAGAGGCAGAGACACAGGCAGAGGGAGAAGTAGGCTCCACACAGGGAGCCCGACGTGGGACACAATCCCGGGTCTCCAGGATCAGGCCCTGGGCTGAAGGCAGCGCTAAACCACTGAGCCACCCAGGCTGCCCCTGAGCTACCCGGGCTGCCCTAGTGGGGAGCTTTTAACAAAACAGGGAGCAGGACAATGAACAGGTTTTGTAGAGAAACGATGAGCTCAGCATTGAACAAATTGAGTTAGAGATGTCAGCAGGACATTAGTTGGAGGTGTCACACAAGAATTAGATATAAATGGATGAAGCTCTGGAAAGAGGCCATGCTGGTGAAATAGATGTGAGAGTTAGCTGCATCGAGGTTAGTGGAAGATACAACACCAGATGGAATACTAAGAGGGCCTAGAAAGAGAAGAGAAGGAAACCAAGGACATGTCCCACTCACAGGGTCATCATCCCAACCCCCGAGATTACCACTTTTCTTTCTGTGGTTCTTAGCACTGTCTGCTATGGCAGAGCATTGCTCACATCACATTGATATAATAATATGTGTACATCTCTGACTCCCAGCTCCGGGCTCAACTCTGTCAAGGCCAAAGCCATGAACAAATAATCTTCACATTTACCAGTGTTGAACCAATTTCCAACACATGGTGGTCAATGAATGCATGTAAAAGTGAATTAATGCAAAGTATGTAGCCCCAGGGCAGAAGCCACAGTCATGTATCATGGCAGTGTCCTTGTGTTAACCTCGGCTGTCACCACCCGACCCACATTCTATGCTACCAGCCTTTGCCTCAGCCTCCCAAGAGTCATTGAAACAAATAACATTAAACTAAGAGTTTATCCAACACGTATTGGGCACAGAACAGATAGTGCAATATTTTTTAAAGGACATGGTCCTTGCCTTCAAGGAGCTTATGATTAAGCAGAGGAGAGAAGTCTTCTCTTCTATGAAGACTTCCCTGATAGGCACACTAAAGCACTCTCTCCTTTATTTTCTCAATTTTAAGGACTTTATACATATTAGTGTAGTAGCTTAACACATTCTTCTCTGATCCTCTGATACATCTCTCTCCTTTACAGAAGACAGAACAATCCTCAAGACAAATCATTGTGTTATTTATCTTTATACCTCAATGGCTAATACATTCACTCTGGATTATGTTCATTTCTCAAAATGCTGCTGTTTTTTGTTTCTGGGTATTCATGGATTCTATTCCCTCTACCTAAAATGTTAATCTCCAGTTTCAGCTGGTGGTGGTGTATTTTATCTTATTTTTTTAATTTAATTCAATTAGACAACATATAGTACATCTTTGGTTTCAGACATAGAGTTCAATAATTTGGTGATGGTCTATTTTATCTTAATATTTCAGCTTAAGTGCCATTTCCGTCAGGAAGATTTCCCAGATTCTAGGTTAGCCGACCCTCCAAAATGATCGATGGCTCACATTTCTTGCCTATGCCAGCCATACTACAATTAACTCAATGTTTATACAGCCTTTCCACCCATTCATGTTGTATCATAAGCTTATTTAGGATGAAGATTGGGGGATCCCTGGGTGGCTCAGTGGTTCAGCACCTGCCTTTGGCCCAGGGCGTGATCCTGGAGTCCTGGGATCAAGTCCCATGTCGGGCTCCCTGCATGGAGTCTGCTTCTCCCTCTGCCTGTGTCTCTGCCTCTCTCTCTCTCTCTCTCATGAATAAATAAATAAAATCTTAAAAAAAAAAAAAAGGATGAAGATTATGTCTTAGTTTACACCATGTTCCCTAAACCTAATTTAATGCTTATAATATATTCAACTCCCAACAAAGGTTCAATGAATGAATGAATGAATGAATGAACCAACAAAGTAGGTTTTCAATATGTTGATGAATAAGCTAAATGTATAGATATGTGAAAATTAAAAGATACAATTAGAGAACATGGTAGCATGACTATGAGCAACTTCTATACCATGGGACTCAGAAGTAGGTCTGGTCAATGAAAAGCAATAACAACTCCTTGTACATTGCATTCCAAATAACCTCGATAGTTGTTAAAAATAGCATAATCTATCTTCTATACTTTTGATATATTTTATTTTGATCACAATTAACAGTACTATTTTTTCCTGAAAGAACTTTTTTTTTTTTTTAAGATTTTACTTATTTATTCATGACAGACACAGAGAGAGAGAGAGGCAGAGACACAGGCAGAGGGAGAAGCAGACTCCATGCAGGGATCCCGACGTGGGACTTGATCCTGGGTCTCCAGGATCACACCCTGGGCCGAAGGCAGCACTAAACCACTGGGCAACCGGGGCTGCCCACCTGAGGGAACATTTAATGAGACTAGTGATCAAACTCTTGGGAGATCAATAAAGAGTTCTTTATAAGTTAACAAAGTCTTGTAAATTGTAAGCAGATTTCTAAAAATATAATGAATCTATAGGGTGCACACAATTCTTATAAATGCTTTTGTGAATTCCATTAGTTCAAAATATATGATGTGTTTAATAATACATTTTATAGAAATCCTATGTTTAATTTCAAAGTGTTAAGTGAATAAATCCTCAAAAACAGATACAATTTGGACAAGTCAATATCTACTTGCACCTATTATTGTCAAACTTTATGGATCAATAATCATAGTATTAATATGTCAGCTAGAGACTTCTTTGTTCATGGCTCCAAAGTCACCTGGAAAATGCAGCAGACTGAACCTTAACCAATCACATAAGCTGTGAGATAGATAGATACATTGGTGTGGTTGGACAGATAAATGGATGGATAGAGAGATGAGAGATAGATAAACATAATAAATTTTCTCCTATGGGTGAGAGATACTGTACTAAAAGCTTTATATATATGTTAATTTATTCTACACCACCATGCTAAAAGAGAATATTGTTATTCACTTGCCATTGATTAGAATAGTAGGCTCAGAAAGATTAATTTACTAAAAATTGCTAAACAAAGAAGTAGCTGAACCAAGCTTGAACCCTCAACTATTTGACTCCAGAACTTTGGAACATTCTGTGTTGTGTTGCTAAGTTGTCTTTCAAGACAAAAAATCAATTGTTGTTGGGATCCACTCATATCCCCTTACACTGAACCCTGCTGTTCTTATCAAACAAATGATAGGGCTAGAGACTTACCCAGGTCCTGAAATCTCCAATCTGGCCTTAATATTAACATTTAACCAGCTGAACCAACCGGCCTTGGATCAGCTGATGGCCCTATCTTGAATGACCATGTATGGGATGACATATCCAAATAAGAACTGTCTGTGGGGAGAGACTACTACTTATCCACTCTAGCCACCAAGATGGTGAAGTCATGTGATGATTTAATCCATGTGATTCAGGTTCCTCCTCTTAGCAATATCATAATGGATTCTCTAACCCAGAGCTTAAAAAACATAATGGATAGGATGGTTGAGAGGAATCACCACCCTCCTCCCCTCAGAGACAATAGACACATAGTTAATTACATAATGTTTACATATACATACACATTATTTATGGAAATATATCCACATATCCATTTATAAATAGAATACATACAGTTATATATTAATGGAAACCCAAGTATTTATATTCACTCAATCACATACCTGAATTTTGCATTCAATAAAGACAAGGACTTTTGGTTTCATTTATTTGGTGTCTGTAGAATCTGGCATAAATTAAGTGCTAAAGAAACAGTCATTAAATGAAAAGATGAAGTTTAATTTTAGTAATATCTCTCCTGATCGTCCTCACTTGGTGTTACTAAAGGCTTCAGCTAGGAGTTACTGAGTTAATTTCTGTTTTAATCCCTATTCTGGATCCCCTTCTGCTTGCCAGTTTCTGTATATTCCCCTAATTGGTTCTCTCCATCCGTACCAGTCTCAGCCCATGTCCACATATGTGGGATCACTTCTTTCTGTGACAGCTTATTCCAGAGAGTTCTCAGGCTGCTTTCCGCATAATGCTTACAGCAAGATTTGAGTGTCTATAAGCACGATGTGTGTAGGGAAAAGAGCACTGGACGTTTTAGTACAGATTCCAGGCTCTTCCATTTATTAGCTGTGAGACCTCCATCAAATTACTCTGCTTATCTAATCAACAGTAAACCCTTCTTTAGAGAAGGATTTCTGAGGGATTAAAGAGGATAGCACGTATGGAAAGCCCATACTCAGAACCTTACAGACATTATATGCCCAGTAAATAGTGTGATTTTTGGCTTGGGTCTACAAAATAGGATTTTGTAAATCTTGATAGCTTTAGGTAGAGAGAAAATGTCTACATTTACTGTTAATTGTACTATTCTCCTCCTTTTCTGGGAAGACCTTCTCTCTGTGGTCCCTATGCATGTGCCACAATGAAGTCACCTCAGCCACAATGGTTGGAATTTAAACCAGTCCACCTCCTTCCTTGCTAGGGTTTCTTTTACTGTTACAAGCTCCCATATTGCTTGAAACCACACTGCAAAATTTCCCAATTTGGGGTTATAGTGATAAACGTCTTCAGTTAATAACCACAACAAAGAAGATCCTTTATGTGACATTGAAACAGACCAGATTTTCTTTTTCTAAATCTAACATGAGCATAGGGCTTGACAGGCTTGCTCTCTGTGGTCACCATCAGAAAATATTCCAAAGGGACTGGTGGAAATGAAAGTCCGTCACAGGCAAGCGAGGCGGTGAAGAATGTTGGAACGTGTGCCACATGAATAATGGATCATTTGGTCACAGCTGGGTAAGGGTGTCAGTTCCATTCTTGTGGCAAAATTGCTGATTGTAATTTCTTTCTTTCTTTCTTTCTTTCTTTCTTTCTTTCTTTCTTTCTTTCTTTCTTTTTTCTTTCTTTCTTTCTTTCTTTCTTTCTTTCTTTCTTTCTTCTTTCTTTCTCTTTCTCTTTTTTTGTTTTTCGGGAACTAAGTTAACAGAGCAAAGAGAAATGCCAGTGGATGTGTAATTTGCCATTAAGTAAAATCTTTCTGCTTTGACATTTTAGTAGAGAGAATTCTTTCTGAAAGGTTATTTTAGATATGTTGTAGTGCTCTGTTGCCATGAAATACTGGACCTAGAGGAAGTGTCCATGTGCTTCCTCCACTGGGAGGAAGGAGCACATGATCTTGCGTCAGAAGAGCTGAGTTCAAACCCTGACTTTGCCACATACCTGCTGTGTAACTGGGTATAGCTGCTTAGCCTCACTGAGCCTCACTTTTATCACCAGTAAAGTGGGGATGGTCTTTCCTTCTTTGAAGTGTTGTTGTAAGATTAAGTGGAAATATTTCTTCTATGGGTTATATCTATCATTTTAGAAATGTTAGGCCCTTCCTTGTGCCAGGACAGTAAATAAATAAATAAATAAATAAATAAATAAATAAATAAGAAAAGATAACATATGGGCCATATTCCAGCAAGTGTTTTTATGTTCCCAAAGTCATGTACTAAGTAGGCATTTGACACAGACTCCTCTGAGGCTTAGTGCCTTCACTGGTAAGCTGAAGATAACAACAGCAACCTCTGCTATTCCTATTTCACAGAGTAATTTTCAGACTCAAGTCAGATTCTAATTGTGAACAATTTAGAAAGAAGTAAACAGATTCCCATACTCTTATTTTCTCTCTTTTGCCATGCCCTTGTAGGTATTGAGAAAGACTACACAAGTCCAGACACCATGGCTCATATTCACCTTTCTTGTTTTTATTCCTTAACATCCTGGGGTTTCTCAGCTATAAGATGACCTAACACAACTCTTTGCAAGTATATGAATTCAAGTGCAATTGGCAGTCTGACTTCTGTGGTCTTGTTTTGAACAAGACCAGTCCAGTCTGGACTAATGAGGAGATAATGAAGCAATCACCCAAAGAACCTCCAATTTATACTGCAGAGCATTTTTTAAAATTTCATTTTTTTATTTGAGAGAGAGAGAGCAAGTGAGAGGAAGGCAGGGGGAGAGAGAGAATCACAAGCAGAATTCATGCTGAGTGTGGAGTCCCACAGAGGGTTCAATCTCATGGCCCTGAGCCAAACCAAGAGCCAAATGCTTAACCACCTGAGCCATCCATGTGCCCCAGTATTGTGGAGCATTTTAATACCATCTCCTTAACATAACTGTGGGAAAGGTCTGTCTCTCATTCTCATTTCACCAATGAAAAGAAGCAAGCTCAGAAATCTTAAGTCATAGAGTTGTAAATCATAACACTAAAAGAGTTTGTTTATTACACATCCTAGGTTTTATCCCCAAAGCACACTACTTTTTACTTCACTGGGAGAACAGACATGATACAAGCATCCAGGAGAAACTGTGGTAGCATGCAGGCTACATGGCAGGATAGTGAGCTAAGGGCAAAATCTTAAGTATAGACACAGCAGGGGAAGGAGAGGCATTGGAGTCAGCCAGGCCTACTGCTTCCCTATAGAAAACTGGGTGAGTCAGGATGTACCACCACCTTTCATCTGGCTGTAGTTTGGTGGGCGTGTTCTGTCTTTCTTCCTACAGTGATTGTACCTTGTTCTGTGCCAGTTTCACAAGCTATTCCCCAACTTCTGGAGAACCATGGAGTCATCATCCACCTGGTTATGACCTTTAGGGAAACAAAGTACCCAAGACCTACAGCTGGAGGTATAGGGAGAGTGGAAAGAGCTTGAGGCTTCTGAAATGAGTTTCTTGCAAACTATTCCTTTTGACACATTTTGACTATGCCAATGCAAGTCCTGCAAGGTTAAAAGACTCACAGTTCAGGATTATTTCTTCATTATGTTATTGTAATACCAAATGCTTCCAGGCTTCCTCAGCCTAAGGACTCAAATTTGAGCCTAAATTCCCTGGCTCAGTTGTCTCCACATTTCTTTGTCTGCAACATTCTCACTATCCTCAAGTGGTGTTCTCAGGCTTCTGCCTTTCTGTAAGTCCCTATGTTGGACCTCCATGCTTCCATGGCCCTGCTAATATTTCTGGGAGGCCAGTCCCAGAGCTCCTGCTATGCCCCACCACCATCCGGGCTTACTCTCCAGCTACCATTGTCAAACAAAGCTGTTCACTCCTGGTCCAGGCTACTGGCTCACTTTTCTTCTCTTGGAAAAGAAATGTTTCCCATTCTGTGCTCTTCTTTCCAAAGAGGGATCCCATAGCAGCAATGACTCTGGGAGTGCTTTGCAACTACTTTCTTCTCAGATGCAAGGTCCGCCCCCCTCAGCCCCATCAAGCTGTGTGAAATTTGCAGACATGGCACTCAAGCCAGCACCAATCCATCTCACTAGGCTTTGCTGCTTATGCATGAGAGGCTTTCTCTCAGGACACTAACAGTTCATCTTTGAAACTTAACTTTTATTGCCCCTCCTATACCCACTTTCCATTCTCTCTGTGACTGGAGTCCAATATGTGTATTAATGGAGTTCTTTTTCAGAGTGCTCCTAGACCATGCTCAAATGGTTTCTTAGAATAATCCCCTGAACCCTTGCACCAAACAAACATATACTCCATCCCCGCCCTGCCCTAAAACAGCAGCAAATCTGAACACTGCCTACTTTATTTCAGGAAGCAGTTTGAAATCATAATAATTTTTTTCCTCAAGGTTCATGGCTCTCACAAATTATTCCCCTAACACAAGTTCTTAGTAATCCTTTCCCTCCTTACCTCCAAAAGTATTAAAAGCGAACAAACACTAACAAGTGCCTGTTTTGTACCAATAACTGCATTAGGCACTTTCATATATTCTCCTTTATTAGATATTCAGAATAACCCTGTGCAGTAGGCACTATTATCCACATATACATTTAAAGACCCTAAGGACTGGCAAATCGAACTCCAATAAAAAAAATTAAAAAAAAAAAGACCCTAAGGGTTTAAGAGGTCAAGAAACTGGCCCAACATCATTCATGGTAGTAAGACTTTTGATCTTAAGGCCAGGGATTTTTAAAGTCAGTGAGGTGGTTCCCATTTAACAAATATACATACAAATGCTCGGTTTTGCATTTTTCTCTTTTTCATTTATGGCATCTTTCTTATTAAGATACTATAAATTACTCAAGGATATTTGATCCTTCTGTTTGGTCATGTTTGGGTACAAAATAAATCATCCCTACTTATATATCACAGCTTAAAACAGTAACCACTGTATTATATCTCACAGTTTTGTGGAACAGGAATTCAGACAGGACTCCACTTGGCAATTCCCCACATGATGTTGACTACGTCCCTTCACCAGTATTAATCATCTCTGGATGGGCTGTTCTGGAGAGTCCAAGAGGATCTGCCCATGTGAATGGTAGCTGGTGAGTGTGGCAGGAAGGCTGGACTTCATGGGGACTGTCAACCAGGTTGCCTGCCTTGAACTCCTCAGCATGAGAATCTCAAGAAGCCAAACTTCTCACATGGTATTTCAGAATTGCCAAAGAGAACATGCCAAAAGGCAGGAAGTAGAAGCTGCTAGTTTCATTAGCTATACACCATGTTTTTATTGTTCAAAGCAGTTACAGAGCCTGCCAAGATTCAAGGAGAGGTGATGGAGACCCCATCTCTCAAAGGGAAGAGAGCTGAAGAAATTACCGCCATTCTTAATGGGCAGCAGCTTCTTCCACATTCTCTAAATATATGGTTAGTAAAAATAAGTGGAAAGAGATAATAATTATATTTTAATACTTTTTTAGATTTATTTGAGAGAGTGCAGGGGGGAGGGGCAGAGGGAGAGAGAAAAATCCTGAAGCAGACTTGCTGCTGAGTGCAGAGCTGGAATTGGTGTTCCATCCCAGGACCCCAAGATCATGATCTGAGCCTAAATCAAGAGTCAGCCGCTTAAGCAACTGAGCCACCCAAGCACTCCAATAATTATATTTTAATAGTTATCATTGTTCCTGGATCCAGTTGGCCAAACTTACTCTAAGACAGACTTCTCAATCTCAGCACCATTTACATTTTGGGGTGGATGATTTCTTTTGGGGGCCTGAGGGGCTGTCCTGTGCATTATAGAATGTTTAACATCATCTCTGACCTCTACATGCTAGATGCCAGTTGCACACCCCCTGTTGTGACAATCACAAATGTCTCCAAATATTGCTAAGTGTGCCCTGGAGGACAAAGATGCCCTTAGTTGAGACCCATTACTCTGTGGTAAGCAGTAGACACCAGGACACAATGAGTATCACATATAACCCTCAGTAGGGCGTTCGTCAGGTACTATAATATTGCCATTTTATAGAAGAGTAAACTGAGGCTCTGAGAGTTAAGGGGATACCATGGTTACTCAGCAGGAAAAACACGGACCTGTCTGATTGCAAGGCCTACATTCTTTCCATCATGCCCTTAATTTCTGTTTTCTATTTCAAAATGTCAGAATCCAGGTAGCTATCACAGGCTAGATGACAAGTTCTCAAAGTCAGAGGCAAAAGCCCCATGACGCACCTCCGGCATCTCTGAGGCCCAGCTGGTTCAGCAAGGGGGCCCAGCTTGATCCTTGGGCACTTTAGGCCATCTCCAGCAGAGAAAGCGTTGATCCACTGGAAATTAGCAGGCGCCTCTGTTCCCTGTCCTGCTGTTTGCTTACACAGGGAATTCGAGCCTAATTTGGATGGGCGCCTGACTCTGGGCGCCGGGCCAGGCCTCCACGCAGAGGGCAGGCGGTGTGCACGCGCTCACCTGCTGTGCAGTCTTAGGACAGAGCCCCAGTGGCCACCGCAGGTGCCCGGACAGGTGCGCCCTGTCCTGGGAGGAGACGCCAGGACTCCGCGGCCGCTTGCCCTTGCAGTCGTCTTCTTCTTCTTCTTCTTCTTCTTCTTCTTCTTCTTCTTATTCTTATTCTTCTTATTCTTATTCTTATTCTTATTCTTCTTTCTTCTTATTCTTATTCTTTTCTTCTTCTCCTTCTCCTCCTTCTCCTCTTCCTCCTCCTCCTCCTCCTCCCCCTCCTTCTTCTTCTTCTTCTTCTTCTTCTTCTTCTTCTTCTTATTCTTATTCTTATTCTTATTCTTCTTTCTTCTTATTCTTATTCTTATTCTTATTCTTTTCTTCTTCTCCTTCTCCTCCTTCTCCTCCTCCTCCTCCTCCTCCTCCTCCTCCCCCTCCTCCTCCTCCTCCTCCTTCTTCTTCTTCTTCTTCTTCTTCTTCTTCTTCTTCTTCTTCTTCTTCTTCTTCTTCTTCTTTTATTGTAGTTCAATTTGCCAACATCTAGCATAACACCCAGTGCTCATCCCATCTCCAAGTGCCCCCCTCAGTGCCCATCACCCAGTCACCCCCAACCCCCCCGCCCACCTTCCCTTCCACTACTCCTTGTTCATTTCCCAGAGTTAGGTGTCTCTCATATTTTGTCACCGTCGCTGATATTTTCGCTCATCCTCTCTCCTTTCACTTTACTCCCTTTCACTAATTTTTATATTCCCCAAATGAATGAGACCATATAATGTTTGTCCTTTTCTGATTGACTTACTTCACTCAGCATAACACCCTTGAGGTCCATCCACGTCGAAGCAAATGGTGGGTATTTGTCGTTTCTAATGGCTGAGGAATATTCCATTGTATCCATAGACCACATCTTCTTTATCATCTTTCGATGGACACCGAGGCTCCTTCCACAGTTTGGCTATTGTGGACTTTGTGCAGCCTTCTTCTTCTCAGACCTCTCACTTAGAGCAGAGCCCTTGGCACTTCTGCCCCCACCGTCCCGTCCCCACTGCCTCCCATCCTCACCCCTTCCCATCTGCTCCAAATTTGCTGCCTCTTGGGGCGGGGGGAGACAAACATGCAACTGGCGATTTGGAAGTGAAGGGTAGAACAGGGCTGAGGACACAAAGTGGGGGCCGGTCCTACCTGGAGATGTGGATGACTGTGTCCAGGAAGGCTTCACAGAGGAGGCCAACATGTAGAGGCTCCCCAGGAAGAACAAGCGAGAAGACTTCCAAGCAGGAGAGACATTTCAGGCAGAGGGAATCTCCTGTGGAAAGACAAGGATGCTGTAAATGGACGGTGTCCGGGAGACACCCCGGGACCCTGGAGAGCGAGGGGCTGAATCACAAATTGGAAAGACCTGGGACTAAGGGTGGGGTGCTGGGAAATTCTTTGTCTGTAAAGGGAAGGGTAGGACTTTAAGGAAATGTGGGAAACTTGGATCTGTCCTTTACAAAGGGAATTCCATCGCCTCTGGGTGGTAGGGTTTGGAGAGGGGCAGAGCAGAACCCAAGGGACTTGGGGGGTCGGAGGGGGTTACCCATTAGGAGTTTGTTCAAACATTTTACAGCTTTATCATTCAACAAATATCAATGTAGTAACTATACATGCTGCCGGACACTTGGATAGACGGTCAAAGTGGAGTGACATCGTGCCGGTGTATGCAGCTCTCGTGTCCTAGTTAGGATGGCAGACATTGCCCATCAACCACAACTGATCACATCGTTAGAATCCTCTGGGGAGGAGGAGTCTAGTGGCCTGAGAAAGTGTCCAGCAGGAGAGCCCACACAGTCTGAGGGTAGCAGGCAGCAGTGGGGGGCAATTTGTCTTTGATATTAGAGAAGTCTGTCCCCCATCAACCCTCTGACTTAGGAGATGTTAGTCACCATTTCACAGTTGCAGAAACAAAGGCTTAGGATAGAGAGTCAAACCTCTTCCTTGAGGCAAGGTTCCCAGCTCATAAGTGAGAAGCAACAGCAAGATGAGAGGCAGAGAGACGGATTCCAAATGTGATTTCTTCCCTTTGCCTGGTCCTGCCAGCTGTATGTGACCTGAAGGTCTCTGGTTTCATTGGTCTTGCCTCTCCCTTCCCTCTCTCACTCCCCACCACTTCTCTCTCTCTCTCTCTCTCTCTCTCTCTCTCTCTCTCCCTCCCTGTCCCTCCCCCTCTCACTCTCTCTCTCTCTCTTTCCATCTCTCTCTCTCCCCCCCTCCCCTCTCCCTCCCCTTCTCTCTCTCCCTCTCTGTCTCTCTCCCTCTCCAGGCTACATTATTTTGTTGAACTGTGTGGACCGAGCCAGCCAGCAGGGTGACATTGAGGCAGAGATGGGAGCTTGCCGTTCCTTGCATCAGAAAGGCAGACAAGGCCTCTGTGGCAATTGGCAGCAGACACAAAAGAGGCTTACGTTGAAGGTGACTCAGCTCTGGCCTCAGCAATACTCCACCATCAGCTGTTAAAAAAGAGACAAGGCAGCTTTGAGGAGACATCAGACTGGTTCCACAGCAAGCCACTGGCCATGAAGAAGCAGCTGGGCAGACAATGCTGGCTTTTTAATGAACCACATGGCAAAGTGCTTTCACAGGGCATGAACACAAACCCTGCTGGTCCAGGCAGGTCTTTATGTCCTGCTCAACGGTGATATGTTTCTCTGTCACCTGGAAGGTGGCCCTGGGAGCAAGTATGTGATGGGCTGACTCATTCCCAGTGGCCCCAATACAGTTAGGTGAAGATGGCTTTGAGCTGAGAGAGAGGGAGGGGTGCACATAAATGCAGAGGCCTCTTCTCCACACCCCTGAGGGAAGCTCTGGGGTCCAGCAGAAGGGACCTGGACTTGAGAACCAGCTGGCTGAACTTGAAACCCACTGCCCTGCCCAACCCACCTCCCCAGCCCTCAGCCCCTGTGTGGCCAGAACCTGTGTGCCCTTCAGTGCCCAGTGAGACAGAGGAAGCAAAAAGAAGGGGAAAAAACTGTCCTTGGGTCTCTCTCACCAACCAGGCACCTCACTCATCTCTGTTCTATTCCTGTTACCTCCATAGAAGACTATTTAACACATGATCCTAACACCTCCCTCCCAAGGTGTTTCTGAGACCCAGTGAAATGATACCAATTAAGTGCTTAGCACCACAAACTTGTGAGATATGCCTTGTCATAGTTACTAGCACTGTAAATATTAGCCTCGTTCTATAGATGGAAAACCTGAGCCTAGGAAGCTACGTTAGAGATGCTCTGATCCAGCTCTGCCTAGTTCCAGAGCCCCGATTCTTAACCCCGTCACAACAGTGCTTCCCTTTCTCTCCCATCTTCCCTAGGGGTTGGCCGAAACCCATTGAAGGAAGAATACAAGAGGAAAAAGGAATTTAGTCAAATCTTTCTTGAACAAATAATTTAATGATAATTTAAAATTATTAAGAAACCATGAATACATCAAAATCATGTATTAGCAATTAAAAATAATTTCATAAATATTTATCAGGGGCTATTTATGTGCTAGTTATTGTGCTGCTGTAGGAGATAAAAAGGAATTAGACATGAATTCTTTCTGCCTACAGTTTGTAGTCCAAGAAGCAGGCAGAAATCACTAGCAATAGCAGGAGTGACAAATAATAATAATAAAATAATGACCTAGCCTGTATTGATGTGTTATATTCTAGACACAATAGTCAGCATCTTGTAAGTATCATCTCTTCAGCATTTTAAATAATCCTCTCTGATAGGAATTATTATTTCAGTTTTGTGGAGGAGAGATCAGAGCTCAGAGAGGTTATGTAATATGACCAAAATTATGTAATTTGGAAGTGGGACAGAACCAAGAAGCAAACCCAGGTCTGTCTGACCCAAATTCACCTCTAAACCATTGTGCTACTCCCTTCCTTTCCCTAACTAGCCTCTTTACTTGCAACTGAAAAAAACAAGCCAGTCTGATGAAATGGCTTTAACAAAAGCAGAATAACACCCATTAGTGCTAATAGGGAACAATACCAAATAAAATCATGTGAACTCTTTCTTGACCTTCTAGTTTCCTATTTTGGTGCAGACCCATCCTATTCTATTCTACTGTGTCTGATCCTCTCGAGTGAAACACACACACACACACACACACACACAAATCCCTCAGGAGCAACTCCACACTCACGCTGCTGTTCACACAAGCCTCTATAATGCAGCACATCCTAGCCAGCTCTCAGCAGCTGAGAGGGTCCTTCTTTTCCAAAGGCAGGTGCCATCATCCTATCACTTTAAACAGCCCTCATCAGACAGTAGTGGTAGTTTGGTTCTTCTTCAAAAGCTTTATTTGAACGACATTCATGAAGAAGAATATAATTATGTGATGTTTTTCTCACCCTTTTATTCCAAGTTGCTCAAGGATATCCAAGCCAAACACAGATAGGCTTGAAGTCATGTGGAGGATGTAATTGGGGACAATATTGAGGGCAAGAGATTAACTATAGTTAAAAGGATACCCACCCCGCAAACACACACTAAGGAGAAGCTTCTCCACAGAAGCATTACTCTCTTGCTGAGTGCCAGCAGCATGAGGAATATATATTTTCACCAGATTCAAGGTATTTGGGATGGTTGACACTCTGTCTTCCATCATCCCATAGTCTCTCATATCCGGCCACAGCTGCCTACGATTCATGTTTCCCTCCTTCATCATATGCATGCTGTACTTCACACACAGAGATTTCTTCATTATTCAAAATGCTGAAAAGCTCTCTACCATATTCACCAACCACAAACCACTTCAAGGTCAAATTCAAGGTCCAGCTCAGAATTTGCCTTATTGATAAAACCCTCCCTGACCACCTAGTCTGAGGGCTCAAGGACTCCTCCCATTGTGTCCTGCTTCCCTCTGACACAGTCATTATCACCCTGTATTTGGGTCGTGTCTTTGGAACATGTTTCTCTCTCACTAAATTGACCGTCTTACAGACAGGGCTTTATCTGGATGTTCCTTGTTGCCCTATTTACTGGTGAAAAAGAAAAGCAGCTTACATTCTAGTAGGGGAGATAGTCAATGAATGAGAAAGCAAGCCATTATGGATTGGGATAACTTCTGAGTAGAAATAAAAAATGGGTAACATCCTATAGAATAAAGAGGAATGTCAACTACCTTCAAATGAATGATCAGGAAAGGGCTCCCACAGGAGGTAGAATTTAAGCTGAGATAGAAAAGGCAAGAAAGACCCAGATCCCAATGAACTGGGCCAAGAACAGTTCCACAGGAAGCCCAGCACATGCAGAAGTCCTGCCCTGGCAAGAGCTCCATCTGTGTGAGGAGCTAGGAGGCCCATGCAATGGAGAGTAGTAAGAACCAGGGAGACCAGGTAAGGACAGGGTCCACGCAGGGCTAGGCCGGGTCAGGCTGCACCTTGCATTAAAAGATGTCTAGTGGGAAAGGGACATTATTTGATTTATTTTTGTAAAGGACCATTCAGACTTCTATACAGGAAGAAAAAAGATTGAGGACTTGGAGGGAATAAGAGTCAAAGTGGAAAGGCCGGGTAGGGCTTATTGTTCCATCACCAACCACGATGTCTAACATGGTGGAGGAGCTCAAGAGAATGAAGGAATGAATGAATGAATGAATGATGAATGAATGACTGGGATAGATTACCCTGTGGCTTACAGAAAAATTGTGGTTGGCCAATGCTTTCCCAGCTGGTTGTGATTACAACTCCCCCTCACTCATAGCACCCATAGCACTTGACTTATTCTGCAAAACTTTTAAAAGCACATTCTAGAAATTCCTCATTCATAATAGGCCCAGATTTCCCACGTCACAGGCTTACAAAAATCACCATCTTGTCCTGGTAACATTTTATCATGTTTGACATCATTTCTTGCCACTGTTCTTCATTCCTGTGAACAGAAAACGGCCTCCTATTTCTGGCAAAAGAATAAAAAAATATAAATAAGAAAGAAAAAGAAAGCAGGTTCTGCTCTAACCAGAAAAAGGAAGGTGAAGAGAAGGGGCAGAAGTTCTGATGGGGACTTTCATCCCCTTCTCAGGAAGCTGGCAGTGGGCCATACTTTAGTCTTGACTTTAAACCTGTAAAACCTCAGTGTCCCCAGGGGAGCCAGGAAGGGCGGGCTCCTGGCGCTTGGAGTTCCTGAGCAGTGCAAGTATCCGCTTTTCCTCAGCAATCTCCTGCTTTATTAGCTAAGTTTCTCTGAAGCCTGGACAGGCGCATTTCATGCCGAGTTTATGGTGAAAGCGTTTTGGCAGGTTTCATTCCCAGGGTGCTCTGGAAAGGAGACCAGGGGCTGTTGAACACAAGCCATGCTGGACGCTTTCCTAAACCAACAGGAATCAGCTGCTCTTTGACAGTGGGGTCTGCTAACAGATGGGAAATTCTTCAAGGGGAACAGAGGCAGAGGGAACTAAGAAGGTGCTGAGTATTCCAAACGGATATGATTCCAGCAGAGCATTTCCCCAATACCCTGTGGCCCCTGTAAGGACCCTTAAAAGGGACAAGAAAGTAATTCTCTAATAGCATACTTATAAAAATGTAAAAGCAATAAGATTAAATGAATTGCTGCACTAGAAAGAGAGTTAATAATCAAATAGTCTCATTTCTCATGAGGAAGTTGACACGCAAAGTGGTGG
This sequence comes from Canis lupus baileyi, assembly GCF_048164855.1. Classification (NCBI taxonomy): domain Eukaryota; kingdom Metazoa; phylum Chordata; class Mammalia; order Carnivora; family Canidae; genus Canis; species Canis lupus. The sequence goes on along the minus strand of NC_132851.1, from coordinate 27,653,430 downwards.
AGTGACTTCTCAAATTTACCAGGCGTGAAAGGACACAGCCAAAAAGGTGCCAGGTAACCAAACAGCCTGTCCAGCCTGATATCATACCTTGTCAGTTGTTCAGGAAGGCACTATAAAGTGATGACTAGGGACACTTTATCATCATACAAACCTGAAATGGAATCTCTGCATGGCACTGGCCACATCTGTGACCTTTTGCAGAACCTTTATTTCTTGGGGGAAGAAATGGGAATAATAGCACCTACCTCATAGATATAAATGAGATCATGACTATAAAGTCCATGCACAGAATTTTGTGTGTTCACCAAATATTTCACTTTCTTCTGGGTATCTAGGGCAACTAGGATGCCAGCCCCTGTACACCTGGGTGGGGCCATGTGCTAGTTCTGGCCAATAGAATGTAGACAGAAGTGCCGTGTCTTCCTCCAAGAACCCCACATGCCCCACTTTACGTCTGTTCTGTTTCCAAAGTCACTGCATGTTAAAGACAGTAGAATCACAAAATAGCTGGACGCTGGATCCTTGGATCACTGAGTGGAGGAGAGTCATCTGATCGCTTTGAATTCTTGTGAATGAGGTTTAACACTTTGTGTTAAACCATATTTTAGGAGGTTGTTATAAGAGCTACTATTGTTTACTCTAACACAGGAAACTCTCATTAACATACAGTTATTATAAGTGGCACTTTTTTGCTTTATTTGGAATCTACATAAGCTATAGATCTCTGTAATTAGACTTCTTTTCAAAATAACCACACGTGGATGGTCAACATCAACTCTGATGAGAGGCACCATCAGATTCTGAAACCTTCTGCATTTTGTCAAAACTCAACAGTGGAGGGAGTCCTCATTTTTTTTTAAACATGAATTTGTCAAGTGATTCCTAAGCCCCAGACATCGTAATAGGTACTATCACATATGTTGTCCACAATGTCCTCACAGCAACCCTATAATATTGTATGGTTCCAGCCATGCACACTCCCATTTCAGCTACCTCTCACATACTATTTCTGCCAAGAATCCTCTTCCTCTGGACATGTGCATGGTTCTCACCTGCACTTTGATCAACTCTATCTACAAAAATATTCCTCTGCCACGCACATCCTCCATTCTCCATCTGATAGGTGCCTATTTTGCTGTTTGTTCCCAGCACTGGTCCCCTGCAGAGCAGAGCCCAGCCCCGGGTAGAAAGGGTGCAGCTTAACTGATGCTACATGGAATACTCATTGTCCTTCAAAATCAGTATTTGATGAGTAGGAGGGAAAAAAATTGAAGGTATATAAAAAATATAGCCATTGAAGTTTATATAAGCAACAGTATGAAGCACTATTTTTTAACAAAATGAGAAAAAGATGTGCCTTTAGAAAGGTATGAACGAATGTTTTCTCAAATTGTGTTCTGTGTTTTCTTAGGCTATTCTTTAGAGATTTTTCCCCTTCTTTCAATATCTACATGTTAAGAGGCTATGATCACCCTTCCTGAAATCAAGAGCTATGGCCAATTATGTTATTGTTGAATCCTGGCATTGACATTAAAAACCAGTGTCCCCCCTGAATAAGGACAGAAAAGCCAGGCGATAATTCTTCTGGAGAAGTTACCGGTATTTGCAGTTTATTAAGAACAATGAATAAGGATTTCTTGCATGTGCCTATAAAGAAAAGCAGGCACTTGGTCCCTGTGGAAGTCATCCTTTTGGAGCACGGCTAGTGACTGATGAAGTGGGTTTTGTGTAAAATGCAAATTCACATTTTGTGGAGACTGGAAGTTCATTCATCTAAATCATGTCTGTTATAGTCTATGACGGCTTCTGAAAATTGCCAGGGTCGGTTTTTTATTTGATCTTTCAACATTATTGGAGGTCATATAAACAGGATTATATGAAGTCTTTCACTGTCAATTAGTGTAATTCTAAATCAACATTCTGTCAACGATGTGCAGATTTTACAACATAAGAAGGAAGAGAGAAGAGATCATTTTTCCTTCAAATGGACTTCCTTGGCTTTTGGTTAATGCTTAATTAAAAAGAAAGGCAGAGATGGAAGGAAGGAGGAAGGGATGTAGGAAGGTTAAAAGGAAAAGAGCTACTAAATTTATTTTAAGATGTTTTAGGAAATTAGTCCATTCCTTATTTTCATCTGAAGAAAAAAAACCCAGAATTATTAAAAGGTTAAAACAATTCATTTTCTGTAAAAATTGGATGCCTAAATTGTATTCCAATTTTATAATCTAAATTGTGACTCTTTCTGAACCTAACATGGAGGAGACTTATTTTTAGCTAATAGATCTAGCACAGGGCACTAATGTTTTTGATGGAAATGAAGAACAGACCAAATTTCATTTATTCTTGGAGTATCACCCCTACTATTAAGTGTAATTTACTTGACTTACATTTGCCTTCAAGGATTTCAGAGCACTTCTGGGACAATACCTTCCATAATTCTTCATAAATACAAGGAAGAACTCCTTTCGTTTGAAAATTTCTACAATACTGGATTAAATTTTACCTTCTTGATAGCTCCATAGGAAGCCTCCCAGGGATGAATGAGAAAAGTTTTAGTAAATCATTTCATTTATCTCTACACTATCCTTTTAAAAAATTGACATTCTTCAAGCTAATAAAGTTGGGAAGCATCAAGAGGGGAAATGGCATAGCCCAATGTAGAGGTGCTTTCTTGATCTAGAGATCTACCACCCACAGAGCTGGCTGGTATTAGGAGCGGAATGTTTTCCATTCCAGAATGGACTCAATCTGCAGAACCAGAGCTCCGAATGGAATCCCAATCTGCCTCTTACTCTCTGTGTGATCTCTCTGTCTTCCTCCATGGAGAGGGGGAAATTATAGTCTCTACTCAGAACTGCCATGACGGAATCACAAAAGGTGTGACAATGCCTGCCACGCCACCCCATCATCACTATGGTCTTCATCTACCTCCATAGCTTCAAAATTAACCCCAAAACCAATCCAGTCTTGTTTCCTTTAAATTCTTCCTTAAAGTTATATCCAGTGTGAATTTTCTGAAATATAAACTTGATAATATCACTCCTATGCATAAAATCGTTCAATGTTTCTCTATTGTTCCTAGAATACTGTCCATGGTTCCTGAAGTGACAGATCTTTCAAAACCCAATATTTTCTCTAGTATCTTCTCCTCTAGTATCTTCTCCTGCCTCTAGTATCTTCTACTGCCCCTCCCTTCTCTGCCTCAATTTCCTGTCTGGGCAGTGAACTTGCAAACTTCAGAACCGTCTGATAATCCTAAAAACTTCCTTCCATTTACTTGTACTCTCTGTCTGGATTTCCCTCTGTCTAGAACTTTCCCTTCTCATTCTCAAAAGGTTAGATCAAATTTTTTCTTAGTGGGGAGAGAAGCAGAGGGACAAGGAGAGAAAGAATCTTAAGCAGGCTACACATCAGCTTGGAACCCCACAGGGAGCTTGCTCTCACGACTCTGAGATCATGACCTGAGCTAAAATCAAGACACTAGCTTAACTGACTGAGCCACCCAGATACCCCCAAAATACGTCTTTTTATCCTTTGAAGCAAGAAACCCTAGTCTTATGATGCACAGAGGAAGGGAAATGGAATCTGCTCCAGTGATGCTCAAAGAGGAACAGGTGTCAATCTGCTCACCAAGAGGGGATCATTATGAAACTCATCAGTGCTGCTGCTTTGCACATTCCCGCTGTGGCCTGTTTGCTTGCACTGCTAATGTAGTCATAATCTAAGCATTCCCAAAGTTGGCCTGGCCAGCTCACAGTACATCTTAAAAAGCATCTGCAGTACAGATTGAACCAACTCTCTAAAAATATTGGGAAATGATAAACATATGATTCTGCTTAAGTAGTTACATAGTTGCAGCTAACATCGAAGATTGTTTCTCCCTGCACCCTGCTAAGCTGTATGTGTACACGCAGGCAGTCAGGGAGCTCCTTCTCAATTAGCTCTGGTAAGTGAGCCAAAGGACAGGATGGAGAGCTGGGATGTACTAATTTCTGCTTGGGATTATTGTGAATTTGAGGATACTACAGATGATCTTTATAAGAATCATGACTACCTCCACCCTGCCAAGGCTCCATTACCCCTTCCTCTTTTTATTTATTTATTTATTTATTTATTTATGATAGTCACACACAGAGAGAGAGAGAGAGAGAGAGAGGCAGAGACACAGGCAGAGGGAGAAGCAGGCTCCATGCACCGGGAGCCCGATGTGGGACTCGATCCTGGGTCTCCAGGATCACGCCCTGGGCCAAAGGCAGGCGCCAAACCGCTGCGCCACCCAGGGATCCCAACCCCTTCCTCTTATTAAGCCCCTGGGAGAAATATATGCACAAGAGAAAATGACAAATCAGAAACCAAGTACCACTTTATTATACTTAGATGGACTTTCACCTGAGGCTTCAGTGATAAATTCCTTGATAATCTAGGCAAGAGAGATGGCTTAGAAGACATAGTACACAAAAGCCTAAGGAGTTTTACTTACCTTCAAGCCCAGACACAAATCTGCGGTTGTCTGGGTGCCCGCCACCCCCCGCCATGTAAAGAGACTTAAGAAATTAATGCACTGAGCATGCATTTGAGAAGAGCAAAAAGTATCATGTGGATCTCCTCCTACATAGAATTATTACCCCTCTCACATGACTGCTTTAGGCTTGAATAAATGTAAGATAGTGACCAAGGATCATGGCTACATAGGCAACCTTCCAGCACAGTTATCCTACCTACTGGTATGCAGACTCTGGGTAGTGTCCCAGAGTTGCATTTTCTCTATGCTCTCCAACTTACTGTTACATATGACCTTCTACGTTAACACTCTGGCCTTGAAGCCATGGAACAAGTCAATTCCAGACTCTGAACTCAATTTTTTCATCTTTCAAGTGATGTATTAGGCAAGATGCATCTGTGGTGCTTTCCAGCTCTGATGTAATGTTATGTGACCATAAATAAACATTACCTTCTATAAAGCAAAGGGATTAGGAAAATCCAGTACTTCTCCCGATGGCAGAATGAATTCCTTTTGGATGTAAATTTTATTTTCAGAGTCTTCACACTTCTATCCCCAGGCAACTCTTTCATAGGAGGCTGCATGAGGGAAGGTGATTGACGGGGCCAACATCCATCCTCATCCTGCAGTGAAAGCCACAAATACCTTACTTCAGAAAGCTCAGAGCGTAAAAAATCAGGGAATTTACCCAATCTGCTCTCTAGAGAATTCTAATGAGAATCAAAATAGTCAGAAACAAGGAACAAGAATTTCCCATATGAATATAATGAGATAGTTAGCATCTTCTCACTTCTCTTCCAAGAAATCCTGTTTTAAAAACACTGAGAATCTTTTTAATGTTTTAAAACCTGCGATCTGCATTTTCAATAAAATGTAGATATGACATGATGATACACAGGATCCATAAAATCCAAAATACATATAGAAGTCTGCCCCAAACCAGGAGTGGTAGAAGGTAAAAGAGAGGAAGAGATAAGAAGAAGAAAATGAGTGACCAGAGGGTCCAAAGCTCAGGAAAATCAGTAGAGATACACTTCTTAGAAGTGAGGTTCTTGACATAATGCACAAAACCTATCACCCTTCCCTGCAACAGGTAAGAGAACGGAGTGAGCAGGTTTGGTGGAGAGGCAGAGAAAGCCCTGCCCAGAATCATATAGATCAGCAGTATATTCAGGGATCATGCTAACAATGGACAAGCAGAGAGCCTCTGGGGTGTGAAACCTTTGAAGCTATTCTCCCACTCATAGGAATCTGCTGAAAATAGCTGATCTTGAAATATCCATTTCATTAAAAGATGAATAATTAAGCAGGAACAAAAAAGCCATTCAAAGATAAGTCTGGAAAAGAGAAGCAACATTTAGCATGAGATGAAGATTTCTCATCAGAAGAAAATTGTAAACAAGAATGTTATGAATCAAAACATATTAATAAAGCAATTGCTGTTATTAAAGAAGATTGCAAGCTGAGATGGAGTAGCTTGGAAAGACAGAACAAGACCACAAGAAGAGCCTATAGATGATATAGCTGAGGAGAGCTGCAGAAGAAATAAGCAATGATGTCCTACATACACAGAGAGAGCATAAGAAGGAAAACAAAGGGGATAAATATTACAGAAAATATAATAAGAATCACAAAGGATAAAATTAAGGAAAGCAATAAAGTAAAGGGAAGGAAGGAAGGAGGGAAGGATGGAGGGAGGAAAAGAAAGAAAAAATGTTAAAAGAGTAGAAACACCCAGAGCAGTAAAAAGTTGGCAAAGGAGAGCATATATATATATAATGCTTGTATATGCATAAGAAAAATTTGGTAAGTCATAAGGTTTAAAGGGAGACTTTGCATTATATAGCATTTTATATATGTATTTTTAAATTTTTGTATAACATGAATTTATTACATGAAAGTTTTTTTAGAGCAGAAAAAAAGGAATAAGATAGAAGCACTATGGCAAGGAAGGAAAAGTAGCGTACTTGATCCAACCATTTATGTATGCAGATGTATTCAGCAAAAACTTACTGAATGCCATTATAGGTCAGGCACTGTTCTCAGTACTGAGTATGCAGCAATTTTTAAAAAAAGCAGACAGAAATAAGAATCTCTGCCCTTATACACTTTCATTCTAGAGAGGGAAGATGGACAATAGACAAAAATATATTGTTTCTCAAAAGGTAATGCAATGCATAGAGAGAAATAAAACATAGTGAGGGAGACAGAATATGCCAGGAGAAAGAGGAGTTGCTACCCTAGATACGCTTGTCAGGAAAGGCCTCCCAGATACGGTGACATTTGAGCAGGGACCTAGAAGAAGTGAGGGAGGGAGGCATTCAAATATTCCAGAAAGAAGGAATAGGAAGCAGAAACCCCCCTATGGCAGAAATGTTTTGGCTTTTTTAGAAAGTGTCTGGAGTCCAGCATGGCCAGCATGCAGGGAGACAGAGATGAGGGGGAAGAAATGCAGGGAGGTGATGGGGGGCAGCATACAAATGGCTTAGATTATCAGGTTAAGAAAGAATTTTAGCTTTTTCTTCTAGGGAGAAGAAATTTGAAGAGTTTCAAGCAGAGAAGTGATATGACCTGATTTCTAGTTGACTTTCAAGCATCACTCTGGGTGCTATGCTGTTAGTGACTACTTAAACTGAGACCAAAAAAGCTAAACACTTCTCATTAAGATAACCACACATGGTTGGGCCAGGTTCTCAAAAGTTCAGGCACAGCTAGAAGTTTAGAGAATGGACCCCTCCAACAACAATGTCTCTCCCAACTCTCCCACCCCTGCATTGTCAATAACGCAGGGGAGGCTGGGCTCAAAAGAGGTTGTTTTTGAAAAGCGTATGAAGCTAGTCCACCGTTCACTCATTGAAGCCAGGAGAGGAAGACTTCAAAATCATTGTACTATGATTAGCGGGGGTACTTTCAAGAAGAGGCTTTCATTCTCTGGTATGTTATCTGCCTAACTATAGACTTCTAGAATTTTCCCACTACCACCAGAAAAGAAGAATCAAAGGCTAGGGAAACTAGTGGAACTGCATGAAGAAAAGATACACAAGACCACTTTGCTTCCAAACTTATTGCAGAAGGTATGACATTTGAATCCCAAGGATGCTGGAAGTCTCAGAGTTAGCTGTGAAAAGTAAAAGAGACTGGGGGTTCTTAGTGTTGTCGGGATCACCCCACAGGCCTCTAAAGCACAGAGGTGTGCAGAGGAAGGAGAAGGACACAAGGAGGAGAAGGTATCAGAGGCAATTTCTTGGCACCAGTTGTATGTCTGCAGGATCATGGCACCACATCTCACAATAGTGACAATCAACTAGAACAGAACTTTTGAAAACCCAGAGAAAACACTGAACTGCATCTAACAAAAAGAGTAATATTTGAGTCTACTCTCTCCACCTATCACCCAAATCCTCAAAACTGAAGAAAACGACTTACCCTTACCCATACCAACTTGCATACTGTTTGCAGCATGCTGTGATTACCATGATTTTATGTTGTGCATAGACAAACTTTTTTTTTAAAAGCTAATAGTAAATAAATGAGTCACAGGAATCAAAAGTACAGAACAGGGACTACAGTCAATGATATTGCAGTAGTGTTGCATGGTGACAGGTGGCAGCTACACTTGTGGTGAGCACAGCATAACATAGAAATGTTGAGAGGCACCTCGATGCCTCAGTCGGTTAAGTGCCTACCTTTGGCTGAGGTCATGATCTTAAAGTCCTGGGATTGAGCCCCACATCAGGTTCTCTGTTCAGCGGGGAGTTGGCTTCTCTTTCTCATCCTCCCTCTCTGCTTTCCCTCTCTCTCTCTCAGATAAATAAATAAATAATCTTTTTTTAAAAAAATGTAGAGTTGTTGAATCACCATGCTGTGCACCTAAAGGTAATATTGTGTTTCAACTACACTCAAATAAGAAAATTTACATGTAATATGCAAAATGGGCCCATAAGTAAGAAAATGGCTGAAATTTGGCAATCTGTGACTGAATTCAACAATTTATTTTACATACCATAAAAGTGAAGGAGGGAATATGACTTTCACAAGGTCATATGGCTAGTTTGTAGTAATGCTTAGTATAGAACACAAAGCTCTTTTCTCTCAGCTCATTGTGGGACCTTACAAAGCTGATCAGAGGAGCAGACAACAGACTAATCATGTGACATGAGGATGTGGGTATATTTATGCTCATAGCTCCTTGTACCATCTCCAAAAATAAATGGTTGCACATAGAGAAAACACAGAGCCGTGAACCAGAGCACTGGTGCACTCACTATAGGGTGTTACGACGATAATTTATAATGCCATTGCAATTACAGTAGAATTATGGCACACCCAGCACCTAATAGAGCTGTGTGCATACTCTTGAGAAAGACGAATGTGCTGGCATCTCTAGCTGCAGCAATGAGATTAAACAGCCCCCATCCCTGATCCTGCCATTGATTTTTGTAGCCCTCCCATTAACATGATACTTCACATACCATCTCTCTATCATCCCATGGAGGTGGAGACATAGTTTTAGAGTATAAATAATTAGACCCTCAAAATCCAAGGTGACAAATCTTCCACGCCTCCAATTGCCATGAATCAGGACACATAAATCAGAGCCCCTTTTGAGGATATGTTCGTGGGGAGAAGACATGTTTACAGAATGAAACTGCTTTGTTTCTTTCTTCCTCTTTCCTCTTTTTGCCTCCTGTGCACACTTGGCTTTGGATGTGAATCAGTTAGAATAGGGTGACTGTATAAATCAGGACATTTTTGTAAAAGGAGTGGGGGGCTTTTACACTAAGACAATTAGACCAAACAGAAATAATCCATGGGGGGAAAAGGGCACATGTTCATCTAGTTTGGGGTCATAATGGCTTATATGAAGAGTGTTGGTTTTTGCTTTGGTATCTCATAAAATGCTTTCCTATGGGTTGCTCAATATCATCAAAGAGATAATCCAACAAAAGGTAATCAGCTTAATACTCAGCGGTGGCCAGCTCTTATTGAGTGCCTATTTTGTGATCCTAAATGTTTATGATTAAGAACATCGGACTGCTTATAACAGCCTAACAAGTCCATCAACCACTCTGAGCCTGAGTCTTTGATGAATATAAAGCACTTGTACACAATAGCACTCAAAGGGGTGAGCTATTCCTATTGTATGCATAGTTTTTTATATACATAATGCCATTTACTCCTTTAAGAAGCCCAATGAGGCAGGTATTATTAACCAATATTTTCACTGAAAACCCTGAGATCAGCAATGAGGGACTATTTTCCTGAGGTCACAGAACTATTAGAAGTTGGAAAGCTTGTATTCAAACTCACGTCTGTCTGACATACACGCTCACTCATAACTACTTTACTGCTTCACTGTGTTAGTCCTATATAGTATCATTTGAACAATGTTAAAATGCTTTGTATAACCTGAGCTTACACACTTGTTAATTTACTCATTTACCCATTGAACACCCATTAGATATTTTATGTATGTATTTACTTATGTTTTACCATTGTCTTATATAAACTTATCTTGTTCCAGAAAGATTTACAGTAGCTTACTACTGTAAAATACATACTTTTAAAAAATATTTGTTAATAAATTAAGAGAGCAAATAAGAGTAGAGAGAATGAGATTGAAGAAAAATAAGATGAACCAAGGATGAAGTTGGTATTCAAAAGGTGAACAAGCTGTTATTGAACACATTCACTGTAGCTGACACCATCTAAGAATTGGGAATTTAAATGTAAAATGACAAGGTCTTATCTCTTCATAAATTCAGATTCTAATGAAGGAGATATGTACACAGAAAAGGGAAAACTGGAAAAAAAATGTACAAAACCCAATGGGAGCACGTAAGGAAGACATACTCCGTTATATTTGCATAATAATGACCACTGCAATCTGGTATTTTCCTAGCTTACTTGTTTGTTGTCTATCTTCCCCTTCCAGTATGTAACCTTCAAGAGATATGTTAATCTTGTTTACAACTGTGTCTCCTACCTAGAATATTGCCTGCCACATTAGAGGTGCTCAGTGAGTGAGTGAATGAACAAACCTCATAGGGGTTAAAAAGCATTTTCTTTTGTACAGCAGGTAAGTTGCTAAATGATTCTAGTTGTATCAGCCTCCCTTAGACCTTGAAGGTGACCTGCTCAGGCAGTCACATCATACAAACACTGAAACTAAGCAAAGATTCAACAATGGTACATGGTGGGGATCCCTGGTGTCTCAGTGGTTTAGCGCCTGCCTTCAGCCCAGGGCGTGATCCTGGAGACCCGGGATCGAGTGCCATATCGGGCTCCCTGCATAGGGCCTGTTTCTCCCTTTGCCTGTGTCTCTGCCTCTCTCTCTCTCTCATGAATAAATAAATAAATAAAAATCTTAAAAAAAAAAAAAAAAAGAATGGTGCATGGAGAATGAGAATCAATGAGTGTATATCATCCCACAACCAAAAATGGGAATGGCCATTACTGGAGTGGTACTTTAGAGAAACCAGTGAGTCAGAGATGTGTGATTTGTCCAGCTTGCCACACCAGTAAGAAGCCAGTGAGGTGTTTAAGTCCATCTCCCTCTGGCTCAAGGTCTATATACTTTCCACCACACCTCACTGTAGAGATGCAGTTGAGTAGGAGAACTGAGAAAATACCTGAATGAAGGGGAAAACGAGAGGTTTGAGGCACAAAAGAAGGACATAGGAGATGGAAAGTCAGAATATACAAATGACTCATTTTTTTTTAAATCAAATTTCAGCAACAGAGAAAAATTGCTATGCATTAAAATGCATTGAGATAGACCAATGGCCTTAGCCTTTTGAAAACTTACTAGTTTTAGCTCCTTTTATTCTCTTACATTTTCTTCTAGAGAAATCTCTGTACATTCCAGAAATCAGTCTGAGAATCAGGAAAGAACTCTTGGTGAAGTTCTAAAAATGCCATGTTACAAGCCTATTTTTTTCAACTGTAACAAACAGCTGAGGCAGTAACTTTCCCTCCTCTGGGCTTTTGTTTCTGCTTGTGTCAAGGGAAGAATTTGAAATCAACCTCTCAAGGCTCTTTTTGGCTCTGTCTATATTTTCAGGGCTCTGGACAAAAACAAGAGATGAGTTCTGGTCCCAACTCATGCCTTACATTTGGCTCATTGTTCTATTTTCCTCCCTAATTTCTTACTCTTATAAATTGAAATAAAATGTAGAAAACTGGCATGAAGATTTGGAGTTTGAGGACCCTCTTCATATTGGCTTATTTTAAGACAATGCTATTATCTGTTCACCTGATCTCACAGATCCTTTGCAAATCAAATAAGTTCATGAATAAGTGAGTGCTCTGATAATGAACAATTGCAGAAATTTAAGAGTCAGTTGTCCTTTGTACTGATACTATCTTTATTTAGAATTGGTGGTAGCCTATTTCAAGAAGGGTTAAAAGCATTTTTCTAGAAAATAGGTTAAGACAAATGTAAAGGTAGAAGGATTGTCCGTAGTTTTGTTTTTTTTCTTCAGACCATTCCATAATCAATTCTGCCACTAATTAAGAATAAAATAAGACACCAGAGTGAATAAAATTAGAGACATCAGAGTGGTCCAGTTGGTTAAATGTCTGACTCTCAGTTTCAGCTCAGGTTGTGATCTCAGGGTCTGGGAATCAAGCCCAAATCAGGCCCTATGCTCAGCATTGAATCTGCTTGGGGCTCCTCTACCTTTCCCTAAGTCCTTCGCTGCCAACCCCCACTTCTAAAACTAAATAAATAAATCCTTTTTTTAAAAAGAGAAAATTAAATGAAGTAGAATAAACAAAACTAAACTGAAATAGAAGACATGGTCTCTTTAACGTGGTTGAGAAGGATTTGGGCCCAGAAAACTAACCAGAATAAAGGAAATAAGGATATAAAAATAAAAGGAAGAGTGGACTAGGAGCCTCCATTTCCTCACTCTTTTATGAGAGTCAAACTTGGTGGGAGGAGAAAAGACAGAGGCAAGGTTGCTAATTCAAGCGCCAACAATGCTACCTGTTTCTAGAAGCTACCTGATGTCAAGAAATGGGGAGTTCAGGATGTGGGGTGCTGTGGGACACGTATACTTTGTAAAGAATGGAGCCCTTTGTCAGCTCCAGCCCCTGCACAATTTATTCACAGCATAGGCCTTTTTGTGTGTGTGTGTGTGTGTGTGTGTGTGAAAGATGCCAAAAATCTGTATTATGATGTAAAAAAAAAAAAATCTTGATTTTTAAATGCTGATAACTGAACTAAAAAAAAAAATAGAAACCTCTGGGTCATTAAAAAAATATCAGGCTAAGTCTAAATATGTGACCGTTTTCCATCTTTGTGGTAGATGATCTCTAATTTATTTTACTGCTCTGACATTCTAAGATGCAATGAGATGCACATTGGTAGGGAATACTGCCTGAAAACAAATCTATAGCTCATGGATGACACTGAGTAGCCATAATTACAATGGTAACATTAATATCTTATACACACATGATAAATAGCTGTTTGCAAACCACTCTGATATCTGTTTTAGTTTGTTTTATAACTTTCAAAGAAACTCTATGAGTAAAGCCAAATATTGGGGAAACTGAAATCCAAAGGATGTTAAAGGACTGGTATAAGATTCCATGACAGGTTAATAGCAAAACTGGAGGATTGTATGTGAAGTGGTATGAATGAGCATTTTTCCACCAGAATAACAAAGATACAGCAAGGACCATTTTCTCTGCTGATATCTAGGCATCTTTTGGAGCAGAAGTACATTTGTATGAAGGATGGTGTGTGAGAACAACTGCCCACTGATCAGCAGTAGAGATGAGCAACAGGACTTCCCTCCTGGTGTGGGCAACACGAGGAACAGGGGCTCCTAGGCCTATAGAGAAGCTATTGTAGGGCAATAAGCCTGATTCTCCTAAGAATGTGGGGAGGCCCACAGGAATGTGAAACCAGGTTTTGAGGAGCTCACTAGCATGGGTATCAACCAATTATGATGCATTCTAGTCATTATGTTGGACCACATATCAATTCTTTAGCTGCTGGATGGTAAGAAGCCCATGAATTTGGAGAAGTGGTCAGAGCAGCCAGAGTGCTGGTGGTAGGCAGGTGGGATGCTCAGCCAGCAGCCATTTACCAAATAGCATGAACATATTTCAGAATTTGAGCAACCATTAAGGATATAGCAGAGCATCCAGCCCTGGCTATAAAGGGCAACAAACTTTGAAGTAAAAAGACTCAAAGTATTAAATGGTGTAAGACTTCCCAGAGTAAATAGCTAGAAATTTTGTTTTGTGCATTTTACTTTGTTTTGTTTATACATTTTATGTTTTATTTATTTTAATTTTTTTGTTTTTTACTGAAAGGTGTCATTTGGATTAATAGGATATGTGCTATACACAAAGAATCAATATGGGAATGTAAACAAGCAAATCTATGAGTTCCAAGGCCTGCAAAGGATTGTGGATAGGTTGATCACATGATCTGGTTTTCCCTGGATGATCCTAATATCTGGATTTTCCTTTCAGTCTCCAAGAGTGTCATGACAAATTTTGTGGTTGAATTGAACCTAAGTATTGTCTGGCCAGCCCAAAAATGTGAAAGCAACCCAGGATGAGGAGCAAGGAGAAATTATGGGAGCATGGCTAACATGACCATGACTTGACACAAACAAATGGGCTTGAACAAGACAAGATGAAAGAGAGTCCAAGGAGAAAGCTATAAGATTCATTATTTTGTGAAATTCCCAAACAACATGGTTTCTGAAAAAATTGAAAGCTATATGGGCAAACAATGCCAACAACAATAAGAGTAGCTACCATATAATGAGTACCCACTAAATTCTTGGAATTTTACTAAGGGGCTAGATTATCATTGGATTTCAACCTTACTCCAGCTATCTGAGGTAAGCAAAGCAACCCCAAGTAAAAGATGACAAACTCTGGGGCTCAGAGAATTTTAATAACTGAACAAGGACACAGAACATGGACAGAGTGGTGAAAGCATGGGCTCTGCACCCAGCTACCTGGATATGAATCATGGCACTGCAACACATTTGCTGTAAACATTCTTTTTAAGAAGAAATTTTCTAAGATTAAGATGTGGGGAGCTAGGAGTAGGAAAGCAAGAAAGGAGTGTCCTTTTCCTCCCAGGTAGCAAAAGTTTCCATTAATCAACGCATACTGAGCTCCATTCATGATCTCAGAAGGTGAAAGACTCTTTAGAGAATACCAATAAAGTATAAACCATAATTTTTCCACCAAGGATCATATGAGCCGTGGTTGAAGGGAAGGAATTAATGTCAGAGATACTTTGACACAGTAAGAAGTGCACCAAGTCCTGAGTTGGATGCTCTGAGAGTAAATCCTAACTTTGTCCATTAGCAGTCACATAGTAGAGGCAAGTTGCTTACTTATTCAGAGACTCAGTGTCCTCAGGTGCAAGCTGGAGCTAAGGCCAAACTCATGAGACTATGAAAATCAAATCAAATAATATAAAACTATTATGTATGGTATGAAAGGATACTCTAAAATAAGTTATTATTCTCACAGGAAGCAGTTAGAGGAAATTAGGCAAGAGATGGAAGTATAACAGGTGTCCACGGGAAGCTGAATTCCGAGAGTGCTATGGTCTCTTGATGGACTTCCAGTCTCCCAGTGCCTCGGTCTGCCATCTATTTCTCTTTGTGTGCTTTCTTCATCCTCTTCTTTTTTAATTGAGAAACTTCATTTCCTTATTCCCTTTAGCTGTTTCATAGGTCATTGCTCTTTAGGGATGGAGGTTATTTCTGTGATTCAGTTTCCTTTTCATTCAACCATGTAATAATATTTCCATATCTGGCAAGCTCCCTCTATAAGAGAAGCCAGCAAATTGTGGATCTCTCAGTGCTGGGTGGAAGTCACTTGCCTAGATTTAAATCCTTAATAACGTTTTTAATACTTGGTATTAACCAGATCCATAAATACGTCAAAGATAATGACCATCCTTTCTGTATGAGCAGTGACAGTCAATAAATAATGGAATTTGTGTGTTGCCTGCAATTCTATGCAAAGTGTTAAAGACAGAAACAATTAGTTGTTTGGATGTGTTAGTGTGAGAGCCTGCCCTCATATGCATATGTGTGTTTTAATGGAATCTTCTAGAAAGAAAATATTTCATTGTCTATCTCCTTAGAAACGGTCACACCAGATGACACCAAGTACCACTTCTCATCAGTTTTATCTTCACAAGGGAATAAAAGGGATTTGTTGGTTATTGTTATTGAAATTCATCTGCAACTTCACTAAGATAATAAACTCTGAAGGTCTACTTGTCAAGATCTGCAAATTTCTTCTCAGCTGCAGTCCCTTTCATTCTTACACTGAAGGATCTATGTGGGGAAATGCCAAAAGGGTTGGAGGAAAGGAAGGAAAAGTTTTGATAAAACGGTGAATAGGGTCCTTTCAATTGGGGATAAGGGAAGAATGACCAGTGGATATGACATCCTCTATGAACTTTATGCAAATCAGCCACCTAGAGCTACTTGTCTTTATTAATAACAATTGCAAACTTTCTCGAGAACTCATTTCCTTCCATGGGCTAGACTAAACACTTGGCAAGCATTGTTTTATTTTCTTCTCAGTAAATCAAGAAAGTCAAGCTATTTGCTTAAGACCATGATTCTATTAGTTGAAGATTCTGGTCAGTAACTGGATGGATAATTCTGCTTTCTTCTTTGATGCTCTATTAAATACTCCACTATTCCACAAACGTGAATCACATCCAAGAAGATAAAGAAACAACTTGATGTCCATGCATCTTACACCTTCATCTAGTTTACATATTGGTTCAGATCTTAATCAAGGATGACAATGGATACTGAATACTGGATGCTCAGATCCCAAAATCCAAACACCTCAGTGTGGCCCACAATGAAACACTTAATCTGACCACTAGCACATCTCAAATCATAGCCTTTTCCTTTGGTATATTAAAAAATGACCACCATTACATTTCAGTGACTTCTATCAAGAGATGCAGACATTTTTCTGATCCCTTGAATCTGCCTTGTGGCTAGCTTTGAGCAGTAGAATTTGGGAGAAGTGGTATTGTGTACCTCTTGAAACACAGCCTCAAGGGGCCTTGCAGCTTCCTGCCCTCTCTCTCAGATATTGCCTCCCAGTGAAGAAACGCAAATGAGCCTATTAGAAACATGGCCCGGGCAAGACCCAGGGGCAGCTGCCAGAATGAGGTCATCTATGACCAGCCAGTCTCAATCCATCCACTAGAATGACTACAGTAACAAGACTTGTCTTATAAGACACGGAGTTTGGGGGTGGTTTCTTGGGCAGTGATGCATACTGAAACACCCCTTCACCCTCCAGGCTTGGGCTCCAGCCTCTCTGGTTTTCTCTCAGTTCATGGACCATACATGCCACTGTCACTCCCACCTCAGGGATTTTGAATATGTGTGCCCTATACCTGGAAAGTTTCCCCTCCTGTCTTGTCAAATAGTTTACTCCTTTTTGTCATTCAGGCCTCAGCTTAAAAGTAATCTCCAGAGAGAACCCTTTACTGACCATCTATATACAGTAGATATCTTTTTTTTTCTATATCAGCCCCCTGCCTTTTTTTTCTCATTGTGTACATAATAATCTGCATTTAGTTTGTTATTGCCTGTTTCCCTGCCACACAGATGTAAACTCTGTAAAAGTAGGTAGGGACAATGTTTGTCCTCTTTTCCGTTGTGTCCTAGGAGGGTACCTGGAAGAGTCTCATCCACATTCCTTTGGATACCATTACCATTTTTGTGCATATGTCTGCCCAAAGGGCTCATACTCTTAGCAGCGTGTACTTGCTTCTCTTTGGGGAGGGCTGCCCCCATGGTGTTGACACTTAGTTGGAGCTACCTGCACCAAAACACAGAAAACTGAAGACTGGGAATTTGTAGAGCCTTAACCAATGACCAAGGAGTGGGATGGTCATATAAATACGCTAGCTGCCTTTCCCCTGATCAGGACAACTCTGAGGTATGATCTACATTGTCTGCAGTGCTCACCTGCAGAAGTGAGCAAAGTTTCCCTCCATAGGACCCTTTTTGCTTATTTTCTTCATTTTGCCCATGGTAGATGCATACCAGTGACTGGCTTCCTTTCATTTCCTGCCCCACTTTCTCAATCCCCTGAAGGTTTTTCCAGTCATTTATACAAATCCTTGTGTTAGAATCTTCTTCTAGCTAAGCTTCTCTAAGACAGTACATGTGTTGAATTAATTCATTAAAGCAAGTCTTGATTTTCACATATTTGCTTTTCACATTGACACCCTTAAACCAATCTCATACTCAGAATTCAGATATAATAAGCAGCATCACCAGTTTTTGCAACCATGTTTGTGTAATTATTTCAACGTTTTACTACACTTTTCACTAATGTTTTATAATGATAAGTGAGAAATGGAAAAATGAAAGAAGCCCTGACACTAGCAGTTAAACAACTGAGACACAGATAAAAACCACTTGGTGTGCTAATAGCAGGGAATCTCTGGTTAAGTTGGAATCCTTGAAGGATTCAAGCTGTTCAATGTGAAGAACAGGTACCAAATTAAATAACATATAGGAATCTCTGGAAATAGATCATCTAAGACTATATCGAAGGATAAGCCTTTTTGAAAGATGTCGAGAAATCTTTAAAAAGTATGGAAATTATGAAAATTAGCACCAAAAACCCTTCCAGAATACCAAAGGCAGGGAAGTTTGTAGAACCAGAGGGCAGTTCTTAGGGCTAAGAATGCTTTGTGCTCCCTTGTCAAGAGGAGAAATAGCCGATACTCAAGTCTCGCCTTGCAAATATTTAAAGAAACCTTGTAAAATCCAATGAAACCACCCTCACAGCCTCACTATGAGTTCAATACTCAGTCTCTTGCAAAACACCACTAGCCAGTCATTTTCCTACATTTTAAAATAAATTTCTTCTCCTTCCCAAATGTCGCTTTAAATAAGCTGGAAAAAAATCAGGGTTTTGAGGCAGGAAATTACATAAGAGTACAACTATTTGCATTTAATGTTCAAACCAATTTTAATGTTTTAAATAATCATTGCATAATCAAGAATTTTAGTAATGCTTTTGGATTCTGTGGAATATGACTCCTCCATAACACATGCAAAGTTTTTTTTTTTTTTTCCAGATCTATTCATTCAGCTTTTATATGGGTTTTTTGGGGGGAATTAATGTATTATGCATGACAGAAGAAAGTTTCACAGTCTGACGGAATAATACAAATCACAGCTCTGCCACCAATTATGTAACCTACTGGAAGTTGATCTTTCTGAGCCTCAGTGTATTCATCTGTAATAATGCTTCCTATGTAGAGCTGTCATGAGGATTAAGTTAGGGAATTTAGATAAAGCACATAGGGCATAGCCAGCATTCACTGAATCTTGATTCTCTTTCCCATGCTCCCATCACAGAACAGTGGCTTTGAGTGATTTTGCAAACAATTTGACTTGGCTTGAAGAACAAGTCTGAACTTCTTAGCATGACGCACAGGCCCCATGTGATCTGACCTCTGTGTGTTTCTCCTGGCTCATCCAACTCCTGTCCCTTTCCCCACACATCATGCTTCTTCTAAAGGAGCAGCACATGGGGCTACTTGTGGCTACAAAGGGTTGTGCTCTTCTTGCCTACAAACCTTCCCTCTGCCCAGAGTGCCCTCCCCAGGATTTGGTCCAGATGAGACATCTTCCTGGACTCCTAGAGGTCCCACACCCTCCATATTGGGTAAAGTGGCTGTATTATTCAGTCTCCCAGGACCCTGGGTCTCTCTCTTACACACTTGTTACTTAGTTTGTAAATATCTGTAGCACCAGTTTCCTCCATTAGATTATAACTTCCTCGAATAAAGATAAATCTCTTCCCATAGAGAGGTCATTTTATTATTACAACAGCCCCATGAGATAAGTAGTCTCAGCCCCATTTTAGAGGTGGGAGAAACAAACAAAAAAATTAAATGATTCTCCCATAATCAGATATCTAGTAAGCAACAGAGCTAGCTCTGTTACCTGCATGCTAGAGACCCATCTCCTGCCCCAGGCTCAGGATATGAGGCCTACAGGTATTCAGTGAAAACTGAATGAGCAAAAGGTTCTATCCCAGGGAGTAAACCAAGACCTGAGCAGGGATAAAGATAGTTTGAGGCCAAAGCTTACACTGTCAAACTGATAATTTGTTGAAAAGAAGGCAAAGAGCTAGCAAATAAAATCTAGAGCTTAGAAGAGCTTCTTACCTCTGATGTCATGAGTTGATTCTGGGATATTGGAGCATATACTGATCAGGGACCAGGAGACCTGAATTCTAGTGTCAATCTGGATGACTCGCCCCTTGACACACCTCACTCACCCTATTAACTAAGAGCAATGAGTGAAATGGATTCAGAAGCCCTCCCAGGATTAGATGTTTATGTTCTGTGATTTTAACAGAGCTGTACCACTTCAGAGACTTGTACTCACTGTCCCTCTGCCTGTTAATGGTGTACTCCTCATCATCATTTCTATCTCAACATAAATGTCAATACAGAGTAGTTGTTAATAATCCTGGCTCTGTGATTCCAGGGAAACATGATCTTGGATGTCACTTAACTTTTGGTACATCTGCGTATCTGTCTCCACAATGGAAAGGTAGAGGTATTGCTGTTTAATTGCCTAGTACCTATAGCATACTTATATATAGTAGACATGGTCATGAAAGGGAAAGGAAATTGGTTTTGTAGATTTTTACCAATTCATGGTACATTATTTTATTACATATTATTTAAAGCAATCCTAACTAAATATATAGAGATAGATATAGATGCAGATAGACATAGACATCTAGGTCGAGATAAACTGAGAGGTAGAGCTAGAGATGGAAATATAGGGACCCAGAAGTAGTATTATCAGCTCTCTCTCCCACCTTGGGTCAATGATTGAGTGAACTAGTTGTCAAAGAAGAAAATGACTACTCACCATCACAATTTTGTGTCCAAGTTTGATTTGGACTGACACACGGAACAAAGCAATGTTTATACAAACTGTGGTTGAAAATATTGGCAGGAGACAGAGGTCAAGTCCACACAGCACAGAAAACAATAGTAAAAACACAAATGTTCAGTTCCAGTGCACAAAAGGATAACTGTAGGGAAATGCTGAAAGTAAGATTTTGAAAATAGGATTTAATTTCCCTTTAATTTCCTTGCTAGTTGCTTAACATTATATGAAGCCCAGTCCGATTTGCATACTCAAAGACCCACACTTGAAGTCCACACTTCCTGATTTATGTTGTGTGAACTGATCTTCACTGAGTCAGTTGATTTAGGTCTCTCTTCAGCTACTGAAGAAAATGAAAAAGAAGAAGAGGAAAAACCAGAGGAGAGAAAGAAAATGAGAAGAAGAGGGAAAAAATGAACCTCAGAATTAAAGCTTTCATTTTTAATGACAGCCAATGTATCTGAATCTTATGTCCTTCCCTCAAGATCAATATGGCCAAAATTTCCTGAGGTACAACAAACTTCACACATTCTCCAACATATGCAAATATATGTAAATATGAAATAATCTCCTTTCAAGGTTCAGTGTGTTTGATATTGAATTAGGTATGTAGAAATGTTCTGGATAAATGCTAAAGAATGACCAAAATAACATAATATGATGATTCAGTACTCTCTATTTTCAACTGCATGTGTGTGTGTGTGCATGTGTATGTGTGTGTGTGAAGCTGATGAATACATGGAATCTTCTATTTGGTGAGTTAAATAAAGATCTCCCATCTCTTAATTTTCAGAGACTTTTTAGAACTATAGAACAAGCAAAACTATCTTTTTAACAATAAAGAACCAAAGCCCAGAGAGCTCCATTTTCAGAGGAGCAGACACTGGACTTCAACAATGGTTTCTGCTCCCCTTTGTACAACAGAGCTGTTGCTGGAAGGGGCTGCACATTTCTCGGTGCCTCTGCATCCAAGTGAGACCATGTGATCACATTGGTCAATTGGGAAGACAAGCCATGAATGTCACCTCCAGGCTTTTTGGTCACTTTATCCATCTTAGGTCTTATAAGAAGCAGCTATATTTTCTCCAATCTCCCTCTCCCCATTATCTGACTGGAGACAGAGGATTCTGAGGCCCTTGAGGATGGTGATTCCACAAGACGGAAAAAAGCCTATGTCACTGAATCATCAGGTGGAAAATACCCTCCTTAACCAGCAATACACATGCTAATACCCTAATTGTATCTTCCTCCTCTTTTTCCCAAGATTCAGTACCATGCCAGACTCACAGTAGGCATGCAATAAATATTTGGAATGAAAGGTTAGCACTTCAACTGTAAAACAGGAATAAGAATCTTTTAAATACTCAAAATCAAGATACTGAATCATATGATTTTGTGAGTTCTTTATGCTCTAAATTAAAAAATCTCTGATCCAATAAATCGTCCAGATTCTTCTGCTTTGGTATGTTTTCAGTTTATCTTTGGCTCCAATTTTGTAAAATTCCATTCCTGTGATTTTCCCCCCAATATCTATCTATATTCAGTGTTGTGCAAACTATCTGGTCCTGGTTTGAGGTGGGGAGAACATACTTCTCTTTAGTTTGCCAAGGCAAATCAGAGCAGCTAATATTTATTAAGGAGTTGATAAGAAAGAGCCTTCTGCTAAGCAAATTGCGTGATTGAGTCCAGGTTCTCTGCTAAGCAACTTACATGTGGAGGCTCACTTTTTCAATACCCTATTATCCCCCATTTCATAGGTAAGAAAGCATACTTAGATTAAGTGACTTGTCCAATGTCATATACTTTCCAAATTTGGGATAATAACAGAGGTTCATCTGATTTAAAACCTAGGTTGTAATGTCCAGGCTTTGCCACTGGTGACAAGCAACAGAGACTAACTTTGGCTTATCTAAGAAAAAAAGAAAAAAGAAAAAAGAAAAGAAATTTATTGGAAGGATTGAAGATGAATGTAATGGGGAAAAAGATCCCAAAGAACTAAAAAGGAGCAGGCAGGAATCAAAGCAGCTCCTTTCAGTCCAGGAAGGAAGGATTAACAAGCAGCCTTTTCTTCAGGAAGGGCTCCGGAGCTGAGATGCATCTATTTTCAGCATTTGTGTTACCCTACTCAAGAATCAAATTCCATGCCAAGACTCTGACCTCACTCACATCACCTGCCCACTCATTGGCTAGGAGAGAGAGGGCACTATGAGTGTAGCCCCACTAAAAATGTAGTCAGTGGGTTGAGGTAGCCCCCAAAATATAATAAGGGTGCTATTGCTAGAAATTGGGGGACGGGACACGGAGAGGCTAAACAGGAGATATCCACGTACAGAACAAAGCAAAGGGAACAGATGATCTATCCCCATATACAAGAAACTACAGGGCCAGCATAATGTTGAAATGTCTGTCTAACCCCTCACTGCCCTCAGCAAAGCCCAAACTCAAATCCTTCCTGTGTCAAATAGGATTGGTTCTGGCTTGAATCAGTTTTGAATTGTATTCTCCCATTTATTAGCTATATATCTTTGGAAATTTACTACACCTTTTAAAGTTCCAGTTTCTCCACCAATTAAAAAAACAAAAAAACAAAAACAAAAATCTGGTGCCACCCATCTACCTAGCTTATAGGGTTACCATGAGGATTCAAGTCAATAACACATGAAGGGCTTTTGGCAGCACCTAGCACATAAAAAGAACTCAATAAATATTAGCTATTACTAATACCACTATCAGCAAACTACTAGGACACAGATCCAGTCTCTCCTCTGAACACAGAACACCTATGAGGAAAACTCATGGTTTCCAAATGCCAGTCCATAATCAAACACTCACCAATCTGTGACAAAACTCAGTGTCAAGGTGTCCTTTATGAATTCATGATGATAAGATATAGCAGTTGTCTAGGTTTTTAAATCTTGTTATGTATTTTTTAATTGCTAACCTAAAATGTTGCCAGCCCTAAGTCTGCACATCAGTTCCTTCCATAATTTTACTCATCCATGAATCTCAGGATCTGAGACACACACACCAGTTCACTCGCAGCATTTCCAGATGCTTCTTCACAGTGTCACTTGAAGCAAAGTAGTTCTTACTCCCTGTCCCCTTGCTCTCTAGACCCTATTTGATTCATTTTTCCTTGTAAAATTATACATTTATTCATCCACTTGTTTATTGTCTGTCTTCCCTCTTAGAATATAAGTTTCATGATATCAGGAATATTTTTTAAAGATAGATTTATTTATTTATTTATTTATTTATTTATTTGAGAGAGAGAGAGAGAGAGAGAGAGGAAAGACAGCATGAGTGTGAGGGGGTCAGGGGCAAAGGGTGAGAGAGAAACTAACTCCTGGCTGAGCATAGAGTCTGACTCAGGACTCTGCTTTCATGACCTGAGCCAAAACCGAGAGTCAAGCGCTCAACCGACTGAGACACCCAGGCACTCCAGGAATACATTATTTTTTATCCTCTCTATATTCTCAGGTGTTTGCACACTCCTTGGCACATGTTAGTAGGCTAGTTCCTCCAAAAAACTATTACAAAGAAAAACAAACCAAAAAAAAAAAACTTTTTAAAAGGTTTAGAATAAATGAAGTAAAAGAATGAAGCATCCTCCTTTAGAGCCAGAGAGAGCTCCTGTGAATAAACCCAGCTGCAGCTACAGCATTCAGAAACCCAGCCTCAGTTTTCTCATCTCCAGAATGGCCTGAGGGTCATTGGGAGGTTTAAGTGAGGAAATTGAAGCAAAGTTTCAATAAGAGTGTCCACTCAGTTACTAGTGTTTGTTTGAGTTTAGTGGCTTGAGTTTAGTATTGTTCCAGTGTTTTTCCAAGTTTGATGTCTTATTTCCTCAAAATAAGAAACCACCCCTGTCATTTAGGGAACACATCTATAATCCTCTTGCATCCACGGCTGCAGCAAGCACAACTGGGATCAGAGGGCACCTCCCAAGTGTGGAGTAGGCTGTACCCATCACACGAGTCAGAAAGACCCAAGATATCCATAGCAGAAGCAGGGTCTACTGAGCTCCCTGCTGAGCTCTGGGCCAGCCAAATGCGGTATCTGGCACACAGCAGATGCCCCACAGCATCGGCTGAACAAATGAATCTGATTGGCTGGGAGTGAGCAAGAACAGGCAAGGCCTGAAGACCAGAACATGACTTAGTAGATCCTAAAACCACATGGGAACTAACCCCCAAAGAAAAAGAGAGATCTGGAGAGGAAACATGATGGACTCTGTGCAAACTATGAACAAAGACCTGGCTAGATCCATCCCTGACTCTTTGAATCATTTGTAGGTGTAAGCTCTTGGGTGTTGATACAAAAAAAGAAATTCTTCTCATGATGTCTATATTCATCTTTTAGACTGTTCCTAGCAGTCTAGGTATGTGTAAGCTCTTGGGTGTTGATACATGAAAAGAAATTCTTCTCATGACTTTTATATTAATCTCTTAGACTGTTCCTAGCAGTCAAAGCTCCAGCATTATTAGGGGGAGATTGTCTCAGTAAGTTTGTAAAGTAAGAAAGAGGAAAGGAATAAGGGGAAGAGGGAGGAAAGGAAGAAAAGAGGAAAAGAAAAAGGGAGAAGTAAGGAGGTGGAGAGAAACTCTAGTACTATCCAGTTGGTCCTGTAAGGTAGATTTGTCCCCTTTGACCTAGGAATCTACCCTAGGGAGGAGATATATAGATGATAGGTAGATAGGTAGATAGATAGATAGATAGATAGATAGATAGATAGATAGATACAGTTTTTTTAAGGCTTTAAGCTTGAAGATGTTCTTGCTGGCATTACTTGAAAGAGCAAACAATCCAAATAACCAATATATTATGCCAAGGGAGGTAAAATTGTGGCAGACATTGCAGAACTGTGGAGAGCAATTTAAATGATACATCTTGGGATTTACAGCAACATTTTTAAAAGGGGGCTTATGTTAAATTTATAATTTTTAAATCATTATAACAGCTTTACTAAGTTTTGCATGCAATACAAGTCACACTTTAACGTGTAGAATTCCATGTTTTTAGTGTATTCACAGAATTGTACAATGTCACCACAATTTTAGAACCTATAAATCACCACCCACCCCCAAAAATACTTTACTCACCAGCAGACAACCCCCATGTTTCCTAATCCCAAAAGCCCAGGAAACACTAATTTCCTTTCTATTTCTATAGATTTGCTGATTTTGAACATTTCATAAAAATGAAATAATGCAATGTGTGACCTTTTCTCTGCGGCTTTTTCACTTAGCATAATGTTGTCAAAGTCCACCTATGTTTTAGCACAGATCCTTCATTTCTCTTTTATTGCTGACTAATATTACTAATCACACTTCACTTGATGAACCTTTGTATTGTTGCCAGTTTTTGGCTATTACAAATAATGCTGTTATGAACATTCATGGACAAGTTTTTGTATAGAAAAAAAAATTTTTTTAAAGTTTTTGCATAGGTGTATGCTTTCATTTCTTTTGGGTGGTTACCTAAGGAGTGGAATTCCTGGGTCATATGGTAGCTCCCTGTTTCCCTATTTGAATACATGCAAAACTTTTTCCAAAGTGATTGTACCATTTTACATTCCTGCCAGCGGTATCTGACGGCTTTGATTACTCCACACCTTATCATGGTGCATTGTCAAAAGCAGACTATAAAATTGAAGAAATAGTATCATCAAGGAGCCATATTTCTTCTAGTATCTTACATTTTCCAAATATCTCCTTATCTTCTATCTTCTTCATATATATATGTTTTATATATATATATAAACACTTTATATATATATATCTCCATCAGGAACTAGTTCAGACCATTGAGTTTGAAGGTCTTTCAAGTCAAGAGTTTAGGTTCACTTTAGCTGTGCTCAGTGTCCTTCCTTTCTCATAGAAACGTTACACAGTACTGGGGTTGCTGACATTCCCACAATGGAGGGGAAGAGGATGGTTCTTCGTTGCCTGGAGTTTCCAGCTCCATCCATCACCAGAGAAAGATCCCCTCATGCTGCTGAAAGAGAGTTGTTGCTCTGCAGAGCAAGCAACAAATGGCCAACAACTGTCTTGAAGATTACCACTCAATCTACAGATAAACTGATTCAGCTAACTCTATGCAACTAACTGCCTGGTGTTCCCCTGAACTAAGGATGTTTGGTTTGCTTGGATGCCCCACCACTTTAGAAGGTGACTCATTTGTTTTCTGCCTCTCTCTGTAACACATAGGCCTAGTTGTCATGGTTTTTTTTTAGACTTCAGATTTAATGTGAATGAATGGAAAGATTGAGAAGCTGTTAAGGATTAAAAATCTGGCCTTACTTTCTAATGGTACAACTAACTTTTAATTAACAGCAGGGGAAAAAAAAAGGAAAGAAAAAAGCTGTATCATCAATCCATCCAGATGTCAGTTGCTGTTTAGCTGTTAACGCTTACTTTTTATTGCACCGAAAACTCCCAAGATGTATTTTGACATTATTTACCCTCCTTTGTAATTAGAGTTAGCAAGACCGGCATCTTTTAACATGAGAGTGTTCTTTAAATACTTGCCACCATTTTGAAAGCTTCTATCCTTGTGAAACCTATAATTATAACTTTTACTGTATTATGCTGCTAAGTTTATTTTATATGAAAAAAATCCTTCAGCTCTTTGGTCATAGTCACTGAAAATAGGCTGTAAGAATGTACAAGGCTATGAAGACTAATGAAGAAAAGGCTGGGCACACCAATTTCTTTTATGATGGAAATTTAGTGTGTTTGAGGCTCTACCAGTTGCAAGTCACCCGCTGTAGTAGGTTGAATGGTGGCCCTCAAAAGATGTGTCCATGTCTTAACCTCTGGAATCTGTGAATGTGACCTTATCTGGAAAAGGGGTCTTTGCAGATGTAATTAAGTTAAAGATCTCACGATGAGATCCTCTTGAACTATCTGGATGGGACCTATCTTCAATGAGAAGTGCCCGTATAAGAGAAGAGGGCAGACACACGGAGAAGAGGAGAAAGCATGTAAAGTTGGAGGCTGAGGCTGGCATTAAGCAGGCCACAGCCATTGAGTGCCTGGAGCCCCCAGAGTCTGGAGGTGCCAAGAAAGGATCTTCCTCTAGAGTATTTAGGGCAGGTATGGCCCTGCTGACACCTTGATTTCAGACTTCTGGTGCCCAGAGTGGTGATAGAGTTTGTGGTCATTTGTCACTACACCCCAAGAAAACTAACACACAAGCTGTGTGATCTTGGTCATCTTCCTGAATCATTGCTGCCCCATCTGATAGATGGGGGCAGTGACACCTCCCTGTAGGGTTGTAATGGGAATTAAACCTAATGTAATACAAACAGCCTGGTGCTTAGTAGGTGCTTAATAAATGGTAGTTGCAATTATCACTTTGTTGTTATTAATACTATCAATTTCATAAAACTTGAAGGGAAGTAATAATCAGAGACCCAAGAAGGCTTGGAGACTCTGTCCCCCCATCACTGCCTCCAAGATATGCTATGAAAGACAGGCCTATTTTTAATGCAGGGCTTGAACTATTGAAGGTTTGCATTCAGGGATTTTTTTTTTTTTAATGGTCCCACCCTTTGCTGAGATCCATGATAAACTCTAAGCTCAGTAAATATTAAACCAACAAAAGTGGTCAAGGAAGCAGGTTATAATTAAGCTGGTGTTACAGTCTATTAACCCCCTTTATAGGAACAAAACAATGGTCTTTCCATGAAAGAAACCCAACTTGAACCACAGGCTGGAAAATCTTAAGAGAACAGAGTTTAATTTGATTAGCCAGTCATGTTTCTCTTCTCAATAAACTCTGGCCCAGTTAAGACCAACAGAATACCAATTTCAGGGAGAAACTCAGTGTCTCCCCTTTTCTGGCTTTTGTACCATCTTGAGGCAATCACTCATATTTTCTATGACTAGGATTACTTCCCTCAGTCATTAGGTCACTACCTACTATTTTTACTGCTCTCATTTCTCCTACCCCAGTCCTAGTTTTGGCTACCCCAGATCTTCCGTGGATGACAACCTTTGTCTCCTCACTGATTTTATTATTCCCTCTGTGTACCCTTGTAGTAGACCATTTACATGCAGTAGCCTGAATGAATGAGCTTTTCAAAATATAAATTACTCCACGCCAACTTAAAGCCCCCCAGCAGCTTCTCATCTCCCTTGGAACAAAACCCAAGCATCTTGCCCTGGACTCTGAAAACCTAACATGACCTTTCTCCCTAGGCTCTGTCACACTGGCCTCCTTTATGCTCCCCAAACTCTCCAAGTTCATTACCTCCTTGGTACTTTCCTCTGGCAATCCCTTGCCTACAAGGTGGTCACTTTTCTTTCCTGTGACTGCCCCCTTCTTGAGTTTCAGATCTCACTTCCATGTCACTTCCTCAGAAAGACTGTCTTTGACCACCAACCACTTTCAACTCCTTCGCCCTGATAATTTTCTTCTTTGTGTTTATCGCCATCTGGATAGGCATGTTTATTAATTTTCTCACTTGGTTTTTATCTCCCTCTTTAGAATATAAACTTCTTGCTAGCAGGAACATTGTCTCTCTTGGTCACTGCTCTGTCCTCACTGCCTAGAATAGTATCTGGCTCATCAAAGGTGACCATTAATATCTATCCAATATTCAATGATTATTGACTTAGAGCAATGGTTCTCAGGTGGGAGTGACTTTGCCCCCAGGAAATCTTTGTCAGTGTTAGGAGAAATTTTATTCTGTCATACCTGAGAGGGATACTGGTGTCATCTAGTGTGAGAAGAAAACAGGTTTACTACTCAACATCCTATAATGCACAAGACCATCAGGAACTATCCAGTCAAACTGCCAATAGGGTTGAGGTTGACTTCTAGTCTACACACTGCCTACAGACACCATACAAAGTGCGAAGGATCCCACAGAAGGACTACTTAGTGCTTGACAGTATAAACAGATAGCAACCATCGTGTGACAATTGACTTATGAAGGGTAGGTCCACAATGTACAGAACACTTAGAAGTAATACATACTCTAACAAGGACTATAGAAAAGATTTACCAGAGGGGACACCAAAGCTTTTCCTACCATACCAGTTTTTTTCTAAACTTTCATTACCATATCCACATACCACCTGTTCTATGATGTATACAATAGTTTTTTTCTCTAACTCTGTTGTAATCTAAATACATTTATTTTTAAAATTCGATCTCACTAGTTTTATGAGACTACATCATTTCTATTAACTCACCTTTTATTTTTTTAATTTTTTAAAAGATTTTATTTATTCAAGACAGACACAGAGAGAGAGAGAGAGAGAGAGAGGCAGAGGGAGAAGCAGTCTCCGTGCAAGGAGCCCAATGTGGGACTCGATCCTGGGACTCCAGGATCATGCCCTAGGCCAAAGACCGGTGCTAAACCGCTGAGCCACCCTGGGATCCCCCTTAACTCACCTTTTAAAACAGCTTTATTGAAATGTGATTCATGTACCATACAATCTGCTCATTTGAAGTATAGTTTTTTTTAACATATTCACAGATGAACATACATTACCACAGGTAAGATGAGAACATTTTCATCACTACTAAGCATTTAAAAAGGCTTATCTACATGCTCCTGGTGGGTATCATGCTGCTCTATAGTGATAGAAGTTACTTCCCTGGGGCACCTGGGTGGCTCAGTCAAGTTAAGCACCTGCCTTCAGCCTTCAATTAAGCACATGATCTTGGGGTCCTGAGATCAAGCCCCATATTGACGCAATATTGAACTCCTCTGCTCAGGGCTCAGTAGGGAGTCTGCTTCTCCTTCTCCCTTTGCCCTTCCCACTGCTCATGCTCTCTTGCTCTCTCTCTCTCTCTCTCTGCTTTTCTCTCTCTAATAAAAAAATAAATAAAAATATTTTTTAAAAATAGAAGGTACTTCCCTTTTGGAGACATTACTTGATACTCAGTCTCTGAGGTACAGAGCAAGACAGGGGTAGTTGGGCTTTTCCTGATGTACCTGTCCTATAGTTTGGGCAGACAGAAAGGAGTTAGGAAAGGTTAAGTCCTCAGGAGCAACAGTAGAGGGCTTTGTGGTTTGTGGAGAAGCCTGGGAAAGGAGCCAAGTACAGTCTTTGGTTTGAGGTCTCTGGTGCATAGATTATGGTGAGAAAGTCTTGGGATGCATCAGAGATTAGGAGCCAAAGGTAAGAGCAGAGCTCTTCCAATGGACTATCAGTTGCAGGAAGATGCCTATAGCAACAGGGAGTAGCCTACCTTGCCTGGTCAGGCTTCCGGAGTCAGGGTCCATCCTGATCCTCTGACTACACTCCCTCACTCCCCTCATCCTGCAGTAAGGTGCTGGGCAAGTGGTTATGCCACATTCCCTAGGAGACCAAGGCTCAGGCCCCAGCTGCCTCCTTTATCACCTCAGTGTCACCCCCTGAGGGTCCAACAAGATCTGTTTACAAAGACTCTGACAGCTCCATTCAGGTACCAAAAATCTTACAAGACAGAAATAGTACACTCAACCTTTAGATGTAGAAGTCTGATAGAAATGGCATGATTTCTACATTGGCATCGTTTGGACAGAAAAGGATGTCTGCTGAGAGATCAAGCCCTCTCTGCGTTGTAGGAGGCAGAGAGATAAGCATCACATAAATACAGACTTGGCACGTGGAGCTTTCATGTCTGTTCTTCTGACACCAGACAGTCTGTTGCCATGGAAATTATTCCATCACTTCACAAATACAGCCTTCCTTCCAGAAGTGCAGAACAGCCAAGCACGTCTGCATTTGGGAATCAGACTTGAAGGGTTGTCATTCTGCCCCATGGAGAGCATACCTCTTGCATCTCTGACTTTGTCTTCTGACCTCATGATGAAGGATTTGGTCACATTAAGGTGACTTTTTTAAAGAATAGTTTCCCTTTTCCTGACAAAGCATCTCCAGCAGTCTTGTCTCCTCTTGGCTAGCAAAAAGATACATTGGTGCCTCTTGGCCTTACAGAATCCAGCCCCAGCTAAGGGTCTGTCCAGTCTGCTTCTGAGTCTGGGGGAAGGTGCTCTTGAGATGTTTCGTGCAGTTGGCTGCTAAGCAGACAGTTGGTTGTCTCCTAAAAATATTCTTTTGATAACACATCTAGTACATCTGCCAGGAAATGCTTGAGGTGTCAGAGAATACAAGAAGATGGCTCAGGCCTGCATTCCTTTTAGTGTGTTTACACACCAGTGATAGTAACAAACTCTGTAACCTATGCTTCCAATTAACAAAGTACTATATATGTGTTTTTTTCATTAGGTCTTGTAAGTTCCTTGAGGAAGATAATACTGCAGTTAGTGGCACTTACCCAGGGAGCCTGGGAAAAGTCAAACAGATGTCTTTTAACTCCAAATCCCTTGCTTGTAGCACATCCATATCCTCAGAGAACGACGGTGCCTAGTAGAATAGGATCAGTGCCATAGAAAAGTACAGACAGGTGGCTTCAGGATGTAAATGGTGGGGGGGGGAATCGCATGTTTTTAGGAGAAATCAGAACAATTTCATGGAGGAGGCAGTATTTGATGAACTAAAGGTTTGAAAGTGGAAATCAGGAATGAGACTCCTATTCAGACAGAACACTTACAGATTTCCCCAAAGCTGGCTTCTCTGATGCTGAGCAAGGAAGAAGTTTGTTTTAAATGCCTTCTGCACTCTTTATATCCCTGCTTTACATTTATACTGTGAGGATTAAATGAGTTAATCCAATAAAGCACTTAGTACGTATCCAGTGTGAAATGGGTTAAACATGTTACCTATAGGGTGGATCTCTGATTCTGACTAATGAAGATACTGATGATCACTGAATTTTTTTTGCCATACTTGTCAATATTTATTTCTCAAGAGGAAAAAATAAATAAGCTTAGGAAAGGAACATGTGGCCTTATATCTGTTTTGACCTAGATAATAATAAATATTAGTGTAAGTGCTTACTTATTGGTTGGAAATGAACTTTATGAGGTCAAGACAGTGAGCTGCTTCATATAAAAGTGTATGGCCTATAAAGATAATGGGCTTCTGCCACAAACTCAGGTACAAGGGCAAATGCTTTTTGGCTGTCACAGAGCTCATGCATGCTATTCACTTTAATTCATGCTGACAAACCATGGCGAGGACCTCAGTGCCTATATTATTGCTACAGTACAGAACGACTCATACACATGGCGCTCTTAAGACCTGACGTAGCTCCAAGATGAAAATTCTCTTCTAGTTCACCAAGGGCAAGGGGAGGGCTTTGTGCCTCATAAATAAGATGCAAGTGTCACATCGATTTGCTTTGAGCGATCACTTCCCTTTTGGAACACAATAAGAATAGAAAAACAATGATGGTTAAGACACAAAGAAATACGCACACACAATGAATATTAACCTAGTATACACTAACACAATCACAGCTGCAGGATAAAGGTCTGTGAGCAGCACAGTGCTCCATGGGGTGACTTGCCTCCCAACTCCAGGATACCTCTGTCCTCAAAGGCTGTGGAGAAGACATTCCCTAAAGAGGCTGCACTTCAGAAGTTGTTGGTTTTTCTACTTCTGGAGTTCTCCAGAAGTTTGCTATTAGGATTTAGCAGATTAAACATCATCACAGAAGCACTTCTCAAAAAAGTCCTGACAACATTACCTAGTAACAGCTAAGGACGAAGGAGAAGGAACAGCAGAAAACTAGAGTACTCTGTGGTCTGTGTGCAAGAAGGCACTCCTATCTCAGGATCCCTTCAGGGAGTCACGGTGATAGGAGATTTTGCCTTCAGAGTGGAGACACTGACACTCTGCTAACAACCTAGGTCATATTCAGACATAGTATATAGTCTGATGGTTAAGGCCTCAGGCTATCAGACCATTACTGCCTGGGTTCAAATGCTGGGTCTGTAATTTAATCACTGTGATTTTTTTTTTTTTTTTGGACAAATCACTTACCCTCTCTGTGCTTCATTTCCCTCATCTACAGAAAAAGCTTATCACAAAGATTAAATGAGTCAATCAAATAAAGCAGTTGTTACTAAGCGAAAGTACTAAAAACGTCACCTATCATTATCTCAGCTCTGTTTAGGAAGTCAGGGATCAAGTAATATATTCTCAGCCATTTCCATCAGGAAAAAAAAGATGCATTTAAGTATTTGTGTTTTGGTTTTATGTTACATAAAGGAATAAGCACTGCTTATGTAGGAAATTACTTAACTAAATAAACAAATAATAATTAGTGCATGCCTAATATATTATATGCCAGGCAGTGCTCTGAGCCTGGGCATATAGTTGGGAAAACAACAAAACTGAAAAACAAACAAAAAGATAAGCATCTCTGCTCTCATGGAGCTTACAGAGTCAGGGAGAAACATGCAATAAGCAAGATAACTAAAGCACATGGGTGGCATGTTAGAGAGTATTAAGGACTATAGAAAAAAGACAATGCAAGATATCTCCTGCATGTCCTCATCTAATCCGTCAGCTCTACTGAACACCCAAAGGGAGTCAGGTCTGGCCTGCTCTCTTAAAATATATGTCCTAGTTAGGTGGAACAAACAAGACAATATGGGAAATGCCTATAGCTCCTATTTGTAAGATGAGCCCAACATTGCGTTATTCACCTGGGGTTGTGCCCAGAAAAGTGAAACTATGGCCAGCCATCGTTGGTAGATATAGTTGCTACTTTTAAACCACTGTGTTGTTTGGGGCTCATCTTTTGTTTTTGGTCCCTGAAGCTAGACAGAAACCCCCCTATTGCTGAGGCCAACACAAGCATTTCATCTGCTTTGAGTCAGCCTGCAGTGTTCCAATATCCTTGTACTTGCCTCTTGAAATCCCTATTGTCCAGTCTTGGCGGTCGCCGTGTATGCTCTGATCTGCTGAGCTATCCATCAACTCTACCCCAGAGGGCTGGATGGGGGCTGGGAATTGTGAGTGGAGAGAATATGGGTTGAGTGAAGATGTCAGCAGCCATGAGCTCTAATAAAAAAATTTTTTTTTTAAATAGTGATGATAAAGATTAACCTCTGAAGATCTGAGGTCAGTCATCTGTTCAGAAAACATTAACAGAGTACCATGTGTGCACCTGCCATTTTGCAAGGGCACTGGATATGTGGTGCTGAAAAGATGGAGGGGCTTCCTATCTTCCCAGAGCTTTCAGACAGGCAATAGTGCACACACACTGTCACCATATCCAATACCTGAATAGGTTTAACACTTCAGAAAGCACTCCCTTGAGCCTCAGTTGGCCCCATGGAAATAAATATTATCATCTCCATCTTAAATGAAGAAACTGACAATCAAAGACTAAATAAGAAAAGTCAAAAGGGAAGGAGACCATCTAAGACATCATTATAATGGAAAACTGACAGCTTAAGTTATTTTTATAATCAAAGGATTGACCTCCCAGTTCTCCTAGAGCTGAGGAAATATGGTACTTAAAAAAAAAAAAAAAAAGGCAAAAGAAGCAATTTAACTAATACATAACTTAGCACAAAAAGAGTAAGTTCCCCATGCAGATTGATGTATGTGGGGGGGCGGTTGAAAAGCAGAGCACCCAAGGTCAAACCTCCTCAGTGAATCCCCAACTATGGGGTTCCCAATCATGGGCTTTGGTATGGCTCCTCAGGGAGCAGGACCCGGTTGGGGTCTGAGTTTCATTCCCTGCTACTGAGAAACAAGGAAGAGAAGGAGGAAGTAAAGGGGAAAGCATCAAGTCTTCCATCCTGTACCAAACCCTGGGGGAGCACTCTCACCACCCTTCGGATGGCATCCATGGGTAACACCATCAACAGGACGGTATTCATATACACAGATGTGAGAACGTGGAAGCTCAGAGAGATGACACAATTTTCTTGTTTACTGGGCTGAGAAGATGGCCAATGGCAGTGTGTACATGGATTTATTGAGTTTTTGTTACTTACCAGCATGGGGCCCTGCAGGGAGATATGCAGGGCAGCCAGTACCCTCAACGGTCCTGCCAGGCATCTCTTGAAGGAGAGGAAGATCTTGACTCAGGGAACCCTTGGAGCCTGACCACAGATTGAGTTCAGAGGAAGAGAAAGCTGTCTGGATCACCTGCAAGGTGCCAAGAGGCTTCTCTCAAGGGTCTCACCCTCGCAGAAGCTCAGGAACCACCCAAGCAGATGAGCAGACAGGTTTTTAATGGAGTCAAATGCCATCAAAGAAACAAGCTGCCCCTTCCAGTTACAGCCATCAGCTGCTTCTGTGTAATGACAGCAGAGAGCATGAATCTCCGGCAGAGAGCACACATAAGAAGGGGGAAGTGGGATCAAGGGAATGGCCTTTGGATTTGTCTATAGCTCCAATTTCCTTTCATGAATATTTCATTTAAATCCTGTATTAATCATTAAGTGGTAATGACTGTCTCTGAATCCCCTGCACTCACTCTGTCTCTGTCACTTAGCATCCTTTTCTGTCTCCCTGTCTCCTACTTCTCTTTCTCTTCTGCCTTTCCTGTCTGTTCTTCATAACACCTTTGATTTTTCTGTTTCTGTCTCTTCCTTTCTTTATCCTACATGCTTCTCTGCTCAGTTTCCCTCTCTCTCTCTCCCTCTCTCTCTCTCTCTCTCTCTCACACACACACACACACACAATCTTTCTCTCCTGCTCTATTACCTCATCTCACCTTTAGAATCAGGAAAGTATCTAAATCCATTGACTTTTCAGCCACATGCCACATATGTCAGAGCTCATTTTTTAAGATGCTGGAGGAGGTGGAGGATGCCCAGGCCAGGAAGCCAAAAGCTGGAAAATGCATCTAGAAGGTGTTTATATGTACAGCAGTGTTGAGGGCCTAATGGTTCCACCATGTTCCAATCATTAATAACCCAATGGGCAGCCCGCGTGGGAACCTAGCACAGGCACATGATTCATTTTACATGTAATGACTACTCACTCAGGCAGCAACTCCGCTAGGGAGGAAAGGGCCCTTCTGCCCTCTGTTCTCTTGATTAGGAAAAGTACACATTTTCCATGGCATTTCATGTTAATGTATTTGAAAGAATAGATGGAAATCAGAAGATGTAGGAGAAGGAAGAAGAGGCAGAGGAAGTTAAGATTTTATGGGGCACCTGGGCAGCTCAATCAGTTAAGCATCTGACTCCTGATTTCGGCTCAGGTCATGATCTCATGGGTTGTAGGATGGAGCCATAAGTTGAGCTCTGTGCTCAATGGGAAGTCTGCTTGAAGTTTCTCTCACTCTGCCCCTCACTCCACTTACACATGCATTCTCCCAATCTCTCTAATATAAATAGATCTTTAAAAAAAAAGAAAGTTAAGGTTTTATGACTTTCCTTCAAAAAAAGAAAGTAAGAAGGGAAGATCATTGGTGCTTTTGCACACAAAATCCATTTGATTTGTCTCCAGCCTTACCTTCTGCTGTATTTCCTCACCCCTGACTCAGATGTCTTCCTTGACTCAGATGTCCTCCTTGCTCAAGCCATGCCTTTGTGTTCAAATAATATTAAATGACTGGAATTTTCTTTCTTTTTTATGGCACCAAATTAAGTTGTATGTAATGAAGATTTCCCAAAAATATCAACAAACATTACTTCTGCATGGAAAGATTAGAAATAATTGTAATTTTGTATGCTTCTTTCCCAGATTTTTTGCAATAAGCATGTATTAGCATTGGGATAAGATAAAAAATTTTAAACCATCAAAAACCCAGTAAATCCATTGTGTCTAGCACAGGTCCTCTGCCTGAATCTCTGGTGACTCCCCTTCACATTTACCCTCTGCCTGCTCAGAATTATCAGCACCCTTTTGTCTTTGCAGCCCTCAATTTAGCCTTTTTACTGGATACTTTTATGCCCATCCTCTCATCTAACCTTTTTCACAACCCTATAAATTGAGGTAATTGCTCCCATTTTATAGATAAGGGAAAGAAGGTTGAGAGAGTTAAGTGGCTTTCCTGTGTCCACATATTTAGTGTAAGACTCAAGTCTTAAATACGTCTCTTTTGGATTCCTTGTGCTATTGCCCAGTTGATAGGTGGCCACAAAACTTTTCTCAGTGGTTCTAATGATCCTGAAAGGTGGATTATTTGTTTTCAGGTGTCAGGCACTACTAGCTAGCTCTGAATATGCCAAACACATACACGATACAGAATGTGTTCTCTTCTAGTCAAACCACCCCAAGAGAATTATTTCTCCAAGCTCATTCCCTGAATATGTGACTGTCTACTCCCTTCATCCCAGGATGAGTCCCAGACCAGAACTTCTGAAGATTCTGATGAAATAATAACTCGTTTTCATTCCTACCGCACCCCCCAAAAATGTTTGCAATGCTTTGATCTTCTAAAGGAACTGGCGATAGTCGCAGAACAGGGCTATGTCAAGACTTCCGTTAATGTGGAGCAAAGCAGGCAGTGTAGGATCTTAAAGGGATGGGACTATCTCTACTTTGAGCTCCACAGCCTGAAGATGGAAGAAATGCCCCCACAGATTGGACAAAGATTTATCTATTCAGCCCGGTGCTCATGCAGACATCCCTGCCACCAAAGATAAACTCCTGAGTCTCAATGAAACCTATTCAAAACAGAATCTGCCTGAATATTTTGGCTTCCACTGGTCAGCTCCCCAGCTCAAAGTGTCATTTGAAGCTGATGAAAAAACTGGGAGGAGGAAATCAGGGGCAGTGACTCATCTTATTTTCATCTAACTTCCCTTGTCCATGGAAATTAACAAAAAGGCAGGCAGAAGGAGAAAGGACTACATTTTTTAAAGATGTATTTATTTATTTTAGATAAAGAGAGAGAGTGCAAGTGGGAGGAAGGCAGAGGGAGAGAGAGAAAGAGAAAGAAAATCTTCAAGCAGACTCCCTGCTGAGTACAGAGTGCAACATAGGACTCCATCTCAACCCTGAGATCATGACCTGAGCCAAAATCAAGAGTTGGACGCCTGACTGAGCCACCTAGACACCCCAGAAGGGACTACATTTTTTTGAGTTATGACAATAGATCATAATATGAAACTAAATTGATACTTGTGGACTCCAATTAGCTAGAAGCAATTATGCATTCTGTTAAGTGGCTAAGACAAGGTTTCAGTTCAGCTGCAGAGGGTCACAGAATGAAGTATGAGAAACAAAGACCCCAAGAGGGGAGAGTAATAATAATAATAGCTAACATTATCTCAACGAAAACTTAAATAACTCCATTCTCCTCATTTTACAGATGGAGAAATAGAGGCACAGAGAGTTGATTTACCCAAGGTCATGCAACAAATAATTTTTGAATCTAAGATTAGAACCTAGGCAGTGTGACTTGAGAGCAGAATTTCTTTCTACTTCTGCTCAAGATACGATCAGGGGCTACTCTATTTATACAACTCTGTGTCCTTGTGTGTATGAACCAGAGAGAGAGAGAGATTGTACAGCCACTAAAGAAAAATGTTAATGTCTCTAGACCAGCACTCTCCAATGGAATCGTAATATGAGCCACATATATATTTCCAACTCTCTAGCAGCCTCATTTTAAAAAAAGATTTATTTTTTTAGAGGTGGCGGGGGGAGAGGCAGAGGAGGAGAGAGTCTCAAATGGACTCCTAGCTGAGCTCAGAGCCCTTTGTGGGGTTGAATCCCAATACCCTGAGACCACAACCTGAGCCGAAACCAAGAGTCTGGCACTTAACCGACTCTACCACCCAGGCGCTCCAGCAGCCACATTTTTAAACAGTAAAAAGAAACAGGTAAAACTAGTTTTAATGATATGTTTTATTTAATCCAGCATATC
This sequence comes from Canis lupus baileyi, assembly GCF_048164855.1. NCBI lineage: Eukaryota > Metazoa > Chordata > Mammalia > Carnivora > Canidae > Canis > Canis lupus. Next base: position 27,614,274 of record NC_132851.1, on the reverse strand, counting down.
CAAAGTATTATCATTTCAATGTTGAATCAACATAAAAAGTTATTCCTGAGATATTTTTTATTCTTTTGCTCATACTAGATCTCATAGCACATTGCCCATGCTCAGTAACCACGTGTAGGACAGTGTGACTCTGGACCAACAGTTCTGCATCAGGGGTATCTTTAGAACACCAATACTTGTGCCCCTCCAAAGTCCCATTAGGTCAAAATTACTGGGGCTACGGTCAGGATTGGTATTTTCTGTTAAATACCAGGATGTTTGTAAGACGTAGCCAGATTATAAACTCCTGGGTGGGAGATTTCCTTTTCTTTATTCCTTGTGTGTTCCAATTACCTTATACAAAGCCTGGATCTTTGTAAGCATTGAAAATATGCTTCATGAACAAGAGAGTGGGATTTGGACTTGCATTTCAGTGTTCTAAATTCTAGTTCTGACTCTGCCACTAATTAGCTGTGTGACGGTGACCTTACGCCAGAACTTCTCCCTAGCCTGATCTTCCTCATCGGTGGCAACCAGGTCTCTACAGGTCTCTGGACTCACAGCTTGCTCTGCCCCTACTGCATCTGAGATGAATAACTCCGAGAACATGTGCAATACACCTACTACACACAAGCACAGTCCAGCCGTGCATGCCCCTTTCACCAGGTCTTCACCCCCAACTACAGCCCATAGTCTGGGATCCCCAATTACAGGGATCCTGCTTCATTGCACTTGCTCGACATATGTAATCACCATGTCCTTGCCATCTCCACAGCCACAGAAAATTTAAATTGCATCTTTCAGGACTTAATACGATGTTTCTGGGGCTGTTTCGCATGCTGCTCCTAAGAGAAAGGCATTTGCTTGACATGCCCAGCAGCTACACTAGTTATGTGAGGATGGTGGCATGTCACTGTTTATAGCACAGGGACAGCTGCATCTCTGCAAGCTGCAGGTTCAGCTTAGGAGTGGGCAAGTGGTGGAAAGAAAGCACAGGAGGGAAGGGAAAGATGCCCTTTCCATGTAAACATCATTTGCATCTGTGATTAGGTGAAGGTAGGAGAGAAAGCACCTTAGATCAAGTCTGGCACCCTGAAATCCTGGGGAGCTGGTTTGTTAATATATTTAATAATCAGAAGGAAGGAAGGAGGGAAGAGGACAGTGTCACAGACTTCAGGATAAACTCAAACTCCAAGCTGGGCTTCAGAACTTGTGTGATCTGCACTCCCTCGAGACCAGCACCAGTACCAGCGCCGCCCCTCTATTCCTGGCTCCCACACTTCTCCAGCACTTGCCCTATGCCCCAGGCATGCTGCACTAGCAGTGGTCGGCTGAACAGGTCATACATCTCTCTCATACATCTCATCTTTGATCCTGTCAAAGGATCTCTCAGGATCCCTTGTATTTCCACCTATATCTTTTTCCATGCTAAACAGTCATCTGAATGCTACCTCCTCCAGGAAGCAATCTTGGACCAGCCCAACAAGCCTAGGTTGGATCAGAGATCTCTCCTTTGTGTTTTTCCAACCTGCAGGCTCACTCTCATCTTAGCACCTGGCAGTCCCAACTAGCTCCTTCCCAGCAAGAGGTCATATCCTGAGGGAGAGAACTGCATCTCTATCTCTCCATCCCTAGCACGCTGGGTAGAATATGATAGGCTCTTAATCTGAAGAATGAGAGAGGGAACAACAGAAGGAGGGAGAGAGAAGGAAGAGGAAGAGAGAGGGGGAAGGAGGGAGAAGGGAGATAGGGGGAGGAGGGAGAAAGAGGGAAGAAACTTTAACTGGGTGAAGTACAGAGGTGTTACGAACTGAATTGTGTCCCCCAAATTTCATATTTTGAAGCCCTAACTCCCAAGGCAACTGTATTGAGATAGGGCCTTTGTGGAGGAAATTAAAATTAAATGACGTCACAGGATGGAGCCCTACTTCAATATGACTGGTGTTCCTATAAGCAGAGACATCTGTAGTGCACACACACAGAGCAAAGACCAGGTGAGGACACAGGGAGAAGATGGTCATCTACAAGCCATGGAGAGATGCTCAGGAGATGCCAACTCTGCCAACATCTTGGTCTTAAACTTTCAGCCACCAGACCTGTGATAGGATTAATTTCTGTTGCTTAAGCCACAGAATCTGTGATATTTGGTTACGGCAGTCCTGGTAACCAGTACAATAAGTGATAGAAATGTTTAGCCCCATCATACAGACAAGGGAAGAAGAAAGAGGGAAGAGTGGCCACAGTGGTGGCTTCCTGCTCAGCTATCCCTCCACAGAGAATCTGCTGGAAGATGCTCAGGGAGCCTCCAGTGCCATATTGTGAGGATCTGGCAGGTGCTTGCACCGAGGGCCCAGGGCCTCGTTCTCAGGGCTGTTCCCAGCTGATGATGAGCACAGCAGGGAGACAAGGACCAGGCCATTTCACCTCACAGCGCAGGAGGCCTCTCTGGGACAGTCTGCTCTGGCTTCCTAGTCTATTGACAGAGACTTCATCTGAGCTGGGGTATGGTCTCAGGCTCTTCCTGCCTCCTCCTACTTGCCCTCTGCCTCCCAGAGGCCAGGCCCACACCACAGAACCAGTCTCTCTCCACCTCCCCAACTCACTCCCCTTTTCATCCTGCACCAGCATTTCCCATAACAAGCCTCTTGCCCACTTAGTTCTGTCTTGGCAGCTGCTTTCCAGAAAATGGAAACTGACAGAAGGTGTGCAGAGGGGTGGCATCCACTGAGTGCTCTTTACTTGATAATCATCACCTATTTATATTATCCTGGCAACCTGGAGAGGACACAGTTTTCCTCCCACTGTACACAGGAAGAAACTAAGCATGACGGAGATGAGCAGTTTGCCCCACAGTCACGAGGCTGATCATGAAGGGGCTACAACATTCTGTCTCCCAAAGTGAAGTGCTTGTGCCATGCCTTCTTCCAGTTCACACACCTTTGGCCCTCTGAGCACCACTTCTGCTGAGCAAGTGAGCAGCAATTTCCAATGCTGGACAGCTCTTGTCACCTTTCCAAGGGGATGTCTCCAAGGGGATGTCTCCAAGTGGCTTCCATAGTACGGGGCTTCCACCCCCCAACCTACAGGTAGACATTCAGTCATATTCTGAAGCCTGGAGACTCATCCCATAAGAGGAGACTTGAAAGATAAAGAGATGTTCAAAAGGCAGACCTGGGGTAGCAGGACCTTCTTGGCAAGAGAGGTTAAGGCCTGTGGTCAGAGGGAGACTAGCATGTGGTCTCATGATGGGGAGAATGACAGGATAATAGGACTAAACATGTTGCCCGGAGCCACAACATAGAGAAAACTGTCTCCTTACTTGTGAGTCCCTAATGTTCAGGGGTGCCTAGCGCTTGGCTGGCACTTGATAAATAGGCACTACAGCAATCAGCCAAGAAACGTAACCATTGAGGTTATTAGGATAAGTTTGATTCCTGGGTTAATGTATTTAGAATAGAAATAAGCAGTGGATTTACCGTTTTTGCTTTTCCTCCTTTTTTATTTCATTCCATCGTTGAAGTTTGGAATGAATTCAAGGCAGAGATAATTCAGGGACAGGCAGAGCTGGTTAAAAGAACGTAGACTTTGATACCTCCCTGTTGATGCTTCTTTCCTTCTGTTCCAAGAGTGTGAGGCAGAGCAGCTCCTAAAGAGTTAACTCCTGGCGGGTTCCAAATCAGCAACCTTCAGAGGCCAGCAAGTCCCTCCATCTCCACCTCTAAATCAATCACACAAGATTTTCTGAAACCATCACTCTAAGTTTTCCTTTGATCATTATCTTGTCCCCTGTTATAAACCCGTTCTCTGTCCTGCCCCAGCAGCAGGGGAGACAAGCTGCCTGTTAGCAGACTGACTGCAGATTCCTTGGAAGAGGCCGCCTGCTGGTGCTTTCACTCTGCAGGACTTCAAAGGGGAGCCCCACACATTTAAACACCATAGAGGAGAAATGTTGGAAAGAGGTGCACACTGTACCTAGTGAAGCCTGGCAATGTTCTCTCTCACATTTTGGCAGAGCAGCCACAGTGATTAAATAAATAAATAAATAAATAAATAAATAAATAAATAAATAAATAAATAAACTGGTTAAGGAAATGGGGTAGATGCAACAAGCAGAAGTGGAATTTTAACCAGCACCAAGTACCTATGGACTAGATATTTCTCTCCACTGGATCTCAATTTTCTCATCTCTACAGTTAATAGATTAATGATCTTTTAAGTACCCTTCCGATCTTAAGTGTATGTCTATTTCTGGGGAGATGGGTGGATGGATGGATGCATGGAGAGCAAAAAAACTAAATTCAATAGATAGATGATAAAAGATAATAAAGATGATGATAGAGCTAGGTAGCTAGAACAGAACAACAGTTCACTGCATAACAGGACTAAGTAAGGTAATACACAGAAATCACCTCGTATTGCCTCATAGATGGACAAGAGCTAAAAACTACTAAAGCAGTAGGTTCTTAGAATCATCAAAAGAAATGAGCCATAGACAATTGCTAGATTCGTATATTCAACTACCTACTTGCCACCTTCAATTGAATGTCTCACATGTATCTATCTCAAAATCAATCTGTTTCAAACCTAAATCTTACCCCAATCTCCCCTTTGTCTCTTCTCTAAGGACAGTGACTGTCCTCTGTCAAGTTTCTTAGGCCAGAAATCTGAGAACTATTTCTGACCCTCCTTCTCCTTAACCCTCATGAGTAGGTTTTCACCACTTCCCATGAAGCTGACTTCAAAAATACTCAAATCGCCCACTTTTCCACTCTTCATCCAACTTATCCTAAGTCAAGACAGCATCATCTTTTTTCTAGACCACTCCAGAGGCCTCTACCTATCCTCCCTGCTTCCCCATTTGCTACCACCCCTTGCTTTAATCCAATCTCCACACAGCAGGGAGAGATTAGGCCACTTGCTCACTCCAAACCCTTCAGTGTCTCCCTTTGCACGTTGGATAATCCAAATAGTTTGCCATAAGCAGCAAATCCCTCCATGTGTGGCCCAGCTGACTTCCTCAGCTTCATCTTGTGCCATGCTCCCTCTCTCTCCCTGTGTTCTAACTACAGTGCTATTCTTTCCTATCCTCCAATAAGACCAAGTCATTACTCATTTTGGAGCCCTCATTCCCATGCTCCTAAAGTCTACCCATCTCATCTCTTAAACTGATCAATTTCTACCCATCCTCTACCATAATCTTATGGGTATGGTAAACTGACTCATCAAATTAGGCTCCAAGTTACACTGTCTCTTCAACTTTCTACTTGTCTTTGTAAATCCCGTGACAGTTTGGAACTCTGTATTTATATATGTGATTGCTTGTTTAAAGTCTGTCTCCTGAATCAGCTTGTAATATCCACCAGGCCAGAGATTATGTGGGTTTTTTTTAAGGTTTTATTTATTTATTTGAAAAAGAAAGAGCACAAGTGGGGGTTGGGAATGGGGCAGAGGGAGAAATAAAGAGCTGAGCAGGGAGCTGGATATGGAGCTCGATGCCAGGATCCTGAGATCATGACCTGAGCCAAAGGCAGATATTTAACTGATTGAGCCACCCACATGCCCTGAGGCTGTGTTTTTTATTGTTGTTGTTCACCATTGTATCTTCCAGGATTTCATTCCAATTATATGTAAGTCATTAAATATTTGTTGAATTGGTGAATGAAATTTTTGTATCTCCAATGTTTTCCCATAAAAATTAGTAATAGGCTCAATGTCTTAAATAGTATTTCATTATTTTTTCAGAGTTCAATTCCAAAACTACTTGGGAAATAGGATATCTTCAAATTGGATGTTCTCCTTGAAATCAAGGGATTCAGAGTCAAAGACAAATTAAGAGCATTCTTATCCAACCTCCAACCTGAAACTCGAAGTTTTTCTTTTTTAATCTTGGTGACCTTCATTATAAAAAGTATCTGTAAAGGGAACCTGGGTGTCTCGATCAGTTAGGTGTCTGCCTTCTGCTCAGGTTGTGATCCCAGAGTCCGGGGTCCTGGGATCGAGCCTGGAGCATTGCATCCAGTGAGCATCCAATGAGCCTTCCGGTTCACTGCTCAATGGGAGTCTGTTTCTCCCTCTGCCTCTGCTCCTGGCTTGTTCCCTCCCCCCCCCACTCTCTCTCTCTTTCTCTCTCAAATGAATGGATAAAGTCTTAAAAAAAAAAAAAAGTATCTGTCAATGATTGTGCTGAAGTGGTAGGATTACAGGGCCTTTTCTTTTCAACTCTCTTCAAATGAATTGTTATGTCATCACTCTCATAATTAAACTAATAAGTATAAATACATTTTTACTCTTCAGCTTAGGGAATAGGGTCAAACCTGTGCATAGGTGGAAGATTTGCTGGGGTTCAGTATTAATCATCAGCATCATTACCACAAACGAATATGTACTGAGCAGGACCTATTTAATGTGAGGATTTAGGTTCTCTTTTTTTGCTATAAGGTAACTGCAATCCAAAAAGATGGAGGATTCCCACCTCCCCCCAGGTTACACAGCTGATAAACATAACACTAACTTCAATGTCTGACTTCAAAATCCACACAAGGCAAAAATTTAGAAATGAAAGCAGATCCTTGAAGCAATTTATCAATAATCACACAGATTACTGACAGGTTCTATATGACCATCTCTAAATTCTCCATTTCCCACCTACTCAATTGCCTCTTCCCCACTAGTAACATCTTTCTGAACTAGTTCCTACTTGATTACATTTTTAGTGAGTGATTAGAATGTCAATACCTATTCCATGAAAATACTTGCAAAATGAAAAAGGAATATTAACCCACAATTCAGCCAAGCAGAGGCAATGTTGTTCATTTTAACAGTCCAAATGAGAAAAGTTTCACACTTATAACATTATATGTGTGATAGAGATTATAAGCGGTAACATTTCTTTTCATGCAGAAAGCAGATACCAATGTTCTTGCTATTTTTTAAATTATCAAACAGCAATCAATCACATCCCTTGAAATGTTGATCTAACAATCATTGCTGGTTAATATTGACCGACTAATTTAAAAGTTTCAAGGGAGATGTATACAATTTGCCCAAGGTGACTTCAAAATGATGCCCAGTTCAGTTAATGTTTACATCCCCAAGGTGCTCGCCTCCACTAAAAACCAGCCTTGCACATCAGCCCCACAGGAAAGGACAGCTCATGCCAGAGTTAAGGGTGGGCTCTAAGATAAAGAGCAACCCAGCCGGAAAGCCGAGGTTCAAACACATCTGGTTTCCATTAACTGACTTTGCAACAGCCTCTTCAAAGGCAAAGAACATTCCTCCCTCCAACCTAAAAATTCCTGCTTCCTCCAAGATGGCAGATCTAGGAAAAAGTCCTGAATCAGAGAATTGAGCTCTCAAAGAGTTACCTTTTTATGCTGATCTTAGACAAGTTTTATTTTGTGATACAACGGATGCATGCTTATCATGAACAAAAACCAGAAAAACACCATTCATCACAAACAAGAATTAACTGATATTATTATTGTTTTTGAAAATATGTAACAAAATGAAGTCTTCTTAATTGTTTTCACGTATCACTACATTGTCACCATCTTTCCTAACATTTTAAAGTAACCTGGTTTCCTTTTTTTTTTTTTTTTTTTTTAGTAACCTGGTTTCCAATTGATAGTAGGTATGTTAAGGTCATCAATCAATTCTTTTTGACATTTGTACATTTAGTTACTTCCAATCTTCCTCCATTACAAACACTTCATCAATTAGCATCCTTTTCTTCAACTCATTCTACAAAGATTTATTAGGCTTCTAAAAAAAAAAAAAATGCCTAACACATAGTACCTACATTTTTGCTCATATTCTTAATTACTCCCTTAAGATAAATTTCCCAAAAGTGGAATCATTGGTCAAAACATACTTTCCAGAATTTGATTGGGGTTTCCAATTACTCACCCCCAAGAGATTATATCAATAGATAGTTACTTCTATCAATACCACTTGAGATCATCTCCCCCACCTGGACTTCACCAAGGAGGGTAAACATGTATAGTTACTTTAGAGCAGTGTTACTCAAAATGGCCTTTGGACCAGCAAGCATCAGCATTGTGTAGAAAAGCAGATTCTTGGGTTCTACCCCTGAGATCTACTCAGTCAGTACCTCTGGTAAGTGGGACCCAGTAATCTGGATTTTAATAAGATCTCCATGTGATTCTCTTGCTCATTAAAGTTTGAGAATCATTGACCTCAAGCACAAGAAACAGATCCATGAGTGCAAACAATGCACATTCTCTTGACCACCCTCCCTGATTTGTTTTTTTTCTCAATAAACTTTCCTGAAACTGACTGATAGCTAATTCTTCAACAGAGGCTCCAGAGGGTTATAAACCTAGCTTTTCAGCTAGTGTGGCAAGACAGTGAATTCCAGGACTCAAAATATAGAGACAAGTAGAAGGTAAGGGGTCCTCTTCATGGGGACTGAGAAGGGCCACAGGTTTTCTGTGAGAAGGATGGAGCCTAGATGTTACTTGGAAGACCAGCTTTCAAGGTCTGCCTCATCTCACTTGCAACTCTATAACCTCCGACAACTACTTTAGACTATTGATCCTCAGTTCCCTCTTTTGTTTATCAGTAATAAACATCCCATGTTGCAGGTTGTTGTGAGGTTCACAAATGATAAGCAACGTGAAACACTTTGGAAACTATAAAGCCCTATCCACATTCGGGGGTAGCATTATTATCAGAGACCTGGGTGTAGGCGAAGTTTGCCCTTCCTGTGCTTTCCTTCTTCCTCATTCTGACCATGAAATTCACTTCTTCCCCCAAACCTTCAAAGGCCCCACTTATCAGCCATCAACATACAAAGCAAACTGCCTCCTTGGCCTCCTTTTAAGAGGTATCACTTACACTTCCCAGTTGGAATATTATCTTCCTTATCTCCAGACTGCAGAAATGCAAGGCCCACCACCTCTCTAAGTTGGATGGAAAATCACTTAGATGGAGCACCCCAGTTGCAGAGGAGGAAAGAGACTGTGAAAGTTCAAAACACTGTTGGGGAGGCAGCATGACGTTTGGGGCTGAGAGCAGGAGCCCAAATCTTAACTCTTTCATTAGGAAGAAAAAGGGGTCTTTGGGCACTACAGAAAATAAGCCAAAGAAGAACTCTTGATTTCCCTTTGAAAACCTGTTTTCACCCAGATTTTCCCTTTTTAGGAAAGAGTGGCATGCTTTCTCACACCAAAAATCTGAATCACCCCTCACCTTCCAGGTCTAATTGGTCACTATGGACTACTGACCTTAAGCAAGTTGCTTAACCTCTCTGAGCATCAGTTGCCTCCTCTGAAAAACAGGGTATAATAACATATCTCATTCCAGGCTATTCAAGAATTAATTTAAAGAGCTTTCTAGTCCTTGACCATCCACCCTGCAGAAAATACCAATAATCACTATACAGTGTGAAGTGACACCTCTAAGAGCCAATCAATAAATATTCATGAGACTCAGGCTATATAACAGGCACCATACAAGGGAGATAGCATTGAAAAGGCCAGGAGGGTTCCTGTTCTCCTGGAATTTATAATCCAGGGGGTGAAAAGGTAGAGGGAGAAACAGATAAAAGAAACAACAGAAAGAATTTCAGATCAAAATAGGTGTTTTCCAAACAGAGACTTAAAATAAGATAGCTTGGTAGAGAGTAGATATGTGGCTACCAAAAACTGGGTGGTCAGGGCTGGCCTCTCTGAAGAGGTCACAGGTGGGCTAAGATTTGAATGACGAGAAGAAATCAGCCATGTAAACAGGATGAAGAGAGAGGTCACTCTAGGCCAATGGAATAGCTACTGCAAATGCCCTTCAACCTAAGTAAACTTGGAAAGTTCAAGGAGTATTAAGCAAGTTAGCATGGCTGGCATATGGAGAACACAAGGAGAGAGGTAATGAATAGAGTCAAAAGAGTGGTACCGTCAGATCACAGAGGGCTTTTCAAGCCAACGGAAGTAGATTGAGTTTGTCTATTTCTTTGTTTTGATAACAAGAAAGGCCAGCAAACAGTCTTAATGCAGAAAAGTGATTTGGTCTTATTTTCCCTTTTAAAAGATCACTGAGTGGTTCCTGAGGAATGGATTGCAAGAGGACAAGAGTGGAAGGGAACCAGTGAGGACAATATTTGCGTTGGTTCAGGTAAGAGAAGATGATGGTTTGGACTGGGATAAAAACCAAGGAGCTGGAAAAAGTAGACAATTCAGGATACATTCTGAGTATAAAGTCCAAAGGACTTGGTGACCAATTAGACCTGAAAGGTAGACAAAAGGAAAAAAATCAAGGATAACTCAGTTTTCTGGTGTGAAAAACTAAGTTGCCATTTACTGGGATGTCAAAACCCAGGGAAAGCACATTTATAAGGAGAAATAAAAAGTTCTACTTTAGCCACATTATTCTTGTGATGCCTCTAGTATTCCTGTAGAGATGTCAGGTTGGTATTTAGATATGTCTTGAGTTTTAGGGTGTGTTCAGGGCTGGAGGTAAACACTCAGGAGAAATTGGAATCCCAGATTCCACTCAAGGATCTACTTCTTTTTTCTTTTATTTTATTTATTTACTCATGAGAAACACGGAGGCAGAGACACAGGCAGAGAAAGAAGCAGGCTTCATGAAGGGAGCCTGATGCGGGACTCGATCCTGGGACTCTGGGATCACGCCCTGGGCCAAGGACAGATGCTCCACTGCTGAGCCACCCAGGCGTCCCAAGGATCTACTTCTTAAATATGTTACACATTGATATGGTCCAGGCCCTTAGTTACACCTTGAAAAAATACAGGTGGAAGACATAGCTTCTGCCCTCAATATACTCTCACTGCCAAGAAGAAAAGAGGCGGATATACAGAAAAGTGTATCATACTATTTGTCAGTGCTAGGATGGATAGAGGTGATTATGGGGTGCCAACCTGTGTGACCTTCAACTATGGCCTTGGGCTCTTTTGGTCCTCAGTTCTGTCACTCACAAATCTGAATAGCAACACTTGTCTTGCCAACAGGGCAATAGGCACATTTCAAAGGAAATGATGTAGATGGAAGTGGATGAAAAACAAAGAGCCCTTCATTATTATCCCACTGCAAAGAGGGAGAAAGCTGGCATGAAGAGTGTATTCAAAGACTCACCAGCAAAACACAGGGCTAAGTTATGGCTGATAGGACTTAAAGGAGCCTGTCTATCTAATCACTGCAGCAGGAAATGTAATTCTTCACAAAGCCAATGTTGCTTTGAGGGAATTTGCATGAGGTCCGAGATAGGATGGAAAAGTTTCTCTGCTGCTCCTGCAGCTGAGTGATAGCTCCTAAAAAACAGGCACACTGTACTTGGTGGTTGTTTGTTTTATACCAGCTCACCCTTGACCCTTAGCAAAAGTTTAACTTTTAAACTTTCCACCAGTGACATCACATTGTCCAATTGTGAGAGCAATGATTCGTGGAGGGAATATGCCCAGTTCAAACTATGACACTGTCCCCTAATAATTGTGTCATGTGACTCTGTCTCTTAGCCTCAGTCTCTGGAATTATAATATGGTTGTGATAACCATCTCCCAGGTAACTGTAAGAATTTATCAAGATAACGAAAGCACCTAGGATGGTTATTGGTGCATATTGAGTGCCCTAAAAATGGAGGAGAAGCATGGCATATGAGTGTATTCCATCTTCACTCACACAGGGTGGCCACAAGTGGGTTTTGTTAATCTGGATTTTGCCAGCACCTAGCAGAATGGAGGCTCTATGTATGTTTGCAGAATGAACAAATGGCATGCAGAAAAGCTGTATGAAGTCCTTGAAGGACACAATAAGGTACCTCTGGCTAAAAATGCTTTCCTCTGTACTAGAGACCCTTTCCTACTGAGCTCAGCTGGTAACCAGAAGTTGGAAAAATCAATTTTATGATTCACTATTTCAATAGTACCTTTGTTCGAGAAGACTGACATTGGTACTCAATGGGAGAAAAAAAAAAGAACAGTCCCCGTCACTGTATAATTACCTAGGTTTTCTTCCTCCCCTCTAACTAAAGGCAAAGCTTACTTTGACAAAGAGAACATTAAAACCTGTTTCTGCTCTGGCAGGTTAAAAAAAATATGTCATTTTCAGGTTCCTCTGAACACAATCAGCTCATACAGCAGGGAGAATATTCATTGAAATAAATTCTCTTCTCCTTGTAAAAGTTGAATCACACAAAAAGTCAAGGTTTGCTTAGGCTGACATTGCCCACAGTATATCAACTGGGACATTGGATCTGCAGGATGTCAGTAGCTATTACTGGGAAGAAATGGCCCCATGGCACCTCTGTTCGAGAAAGAGTAGGATAAAAGTAAAAACTCAAAGGGTAAAAGTTGAGTTCTTTTTCTGTTATTTCTTCTTCAGTATGCTACTCTGCAATGTCAGTTCCCAACAGATGGTGAATTGTGGCCCAATTCACCAGATTCCTAGAGCATTTTACAAGACTTGCCATACTTTGAGAAGTGTTGTCTTGAGTCAGGAGACTGGACTAGATAGCCTTTCCCAGTCGCTCCTGGCCCAAGTCAGGTGTTCATTTCCTGCCCTACAATATTCAATTGGATGCTACAAATAGGCTGATCATGTTTGCAGACTCTGAGAAATGATCTCCAACTCCTCATGACTCCATTTCTTTATTCGTGTAAGGATTCATTTATTCATCAAACTATACATTAGAAATCTGCTATAGACCTGGCACTGTGATTAAGGTAGAGATCTCTCTTGGAAAGAAGATGCTCTTGAATCAAAGAGGTGAGAGAGAGGAGAAGGGAAGCCCAGGTCAGGTGGGGATGGAGGATTTTAGAATCTGAGAAAGCCTGAGGAGGTGGGAGGATGTGAACAAAGTGCCTGCAGCAGATGGGCAGGTCAGAGTTGCAATTAATTAACATGGATTTATTGAGAGTTTCCTGTTACAGGTGCTCTGCAAGGTGTCAGGAGCATGATAGTGAGCAAGGCACAAGACTTTTTTAAAGGGTTAACTCTATGGGGAAAGGACAGATTTTGCTTTAGAAAAAACATTTTGGCTACCATGAGGGAGGGACAAGATCACGGCTGGGAGAGAGGCAGAACAATCAAAGCAAAAATCACCAAGTCTGACCTAGAGCCATTACAGTGGAAATGCTGAGACATGTATGAACCAGAAGCACTAAGGATATAGAATGGACAAAATGAGATAAATGACTGAAATTAGGGGTTAAATAAGAGGCGAAAATCAAGAAATACTTTGAGGAAATTAACTTTCAGTGACCATGTAGAAAGTAGTGCCAGTCAGTGAGCTAGGTAAATCCTGTCTGGAAGGTCAGTCACCGCAGGCATTCAAGAGAAGATGTCAGACAGGCAGTCGAGGAGTTGGAGATGCAGGTCTCAGGGTCAGAAGGGAGGTGAAAGAGGTAGAGATTTGCAAGTCATCAGCATAGAGACAGTAACTGAAGTCATGAAAATAACAGGCATCATCCAGGAAGAGTGTGTAGAATGGGAATCAAGGAGCTTCCAGAGGAACACAATCCTACTTACACTGATTTTAACCCAGTCAGATCCTTCTGGACTTCTGACCATGAGAACTATAAGAAAATAAATTCCATGTTGTTTGAAACACTAAGTTTGTGGTCGTTTGTTAGAGCAGCCATGGAAAACTAGTAGAGGTAGTCAGAAAGAGCCACACTTCAACTTGGGCCAAAAAAAAATGGTGAACCCTAAACGTCCTCTTCCCAGAAGAAGCAAGGGATGAGCCAGTGTGCCTTGTCTCCTAGATGCTCACCTACTGAATGCTCAGGAAAAAATGAGACTGGCCTCCCATTTTTTGTGATCTTATGCTAAACAACTCAGCATAGCACAGTCCTTGAGATGCCAGAGCTCACATAAAGTTTAACTGAATTAACATAAAGTTAAAAACAAGCAAAACCAATCCACAGTGTGCAACATAAAGGGGGTTATCATTAGGTAGGAGAAGGAGAATGTGGGGGCCTTCTCGGCACTGGGTATGTTCTATTTCTGGACCTGGGTGGTAGCTGTGCTCACAATGTTGTAACACAGAGATTCACAGATTTTTTTTTTTTTTTCTGAAATGGGCCATATAGGAAATACTTCAAGCTTTGGGAGCCATATGCATCTGTCCTGACCACTCAACTCTGCCATTGAATACCAAAGCAGCTACTGACAGGTGATAAATGATAGGTATTGCTGTATTCTAATAAAATTCTGTTTACAATAACGGGTAGCAGGCTAGAACTGGCCCATGAGCCACAGTTTGATGATCCCTATGATAGCATATGGAACTATATATTTATGATTTGTGCACTTCTCCACATGTGTTTCATGGTTCAATTTTTTAAAGTTTAAAGTGTAATAAACAAACTATAAGAGAGGGCAGGATTCTGGATTCAGACTGCCTGGATTCAATTCCTGACCCTTCTGCTCAATTACTCTGTGATGTCTGTCCCTTTAACTTCTCTGTGCCTCTATCTCCTCATCTGTACCTGGGGACAATAATACTACTTACCACATGGTATTGTAACATTGAAATGAGATAAAACACACACAGTGTTTAAAGCAGTATCTGGTTTATGGGAACGCTTTGATCAACATTTGCTGTTATTCCTATTTATACTCATACCAATTATATTTATGTTGAGTTACCGATAATCAGCTTTGTTGTTCTCCTGTCACAATCTTTCAGTGGCTTTTTGTCTGCCTCCAGATTTCTTAAATGCACATAGGAGGCTTATTCAAGCCTCTAAATTGTACCTCGAGCCACACTAAGGCCATCCTGAAATTTGCAACTTGCTCACCATGTCATGTTCTTCATGCCCTATAATTTTGGGAATACTGTTCTAACTACTTGGGGTGGCTGCCTTCTTAGCTACTTGGTAATCCCTCATTTATTCTTCAAATAAATGCCATCTCTTCAAGGAAGCTTCTGAGCCCTAGATATCATGGATTAGTAGCCTCAGAACTTGAACACATGTGTCTGTTATCATTTTCCTCATTCCTATTTGTCCCTGTTGGTTAAGAGCCAAGCACACTCTAGGCACCTAATGCATATCTGCTGAGTGGACTGCATATCTGTGTTCCCCTCTGACTATAAACTCTTACTCATCCTATGTCCCCAGCCCTTAGTATAAGAACTTGGCTGGTGCTTAATCAATATTTGTCAGATGGATGAATGAATTGATTGTAGGAATCAACCCCAAGCAAGGCCTCAGCATCCCACAAACAAGTAGAGCCAGATGACAAGAAGCTCAGTCCCAATCTCAATGAGCTGCATAGGGATTTTCAGCCATCATGAATACCAGTTACCAAGGGATAATATTATAAGAGTCTTATCTGTATTTTACACCACAGGGGAAATTCTGTGGATGTTACTATAATTATTGCTCAGATTTTCCAGTCATAACAACAAACAAAATACATGCCCACCATTTCCCAAAGAGTCAGTGAGAGACAAATACCCTATTGAGGCAATTATATTGCACATCTGCTGTCCACAATTGTCTACAACTCCCATAGAATCCAAGAACACCACATTAATGCTAGAAAGGACCTCAGAGACCAACTAGTCCACCCCATCATTTTATAGATGAGGGAAAAATAACTTGCAGAGTTTTCTTTTTTTCCAG
Source organism: Canis lupus baileyi (assembly GCF_048164855.1). Lineage (NCBI taxonomy): Eukaryota > Metazoa > Chordata > Mammalia > Carnivora > Canidae > Canis > Canis lupus. The sequence goes on along the minus strand of NC_132851.1, from coordinate 27,598,696 downwards.
ATCATTTTGCTATGGTGCTTTGTTTCCTGGAATTAATGACATAATACCATTTACAGAAAATTTATTTCACTTGTAATCTTACATTTATAATCTTACAAATATATATACATAACTGAGAGGGGAAATTACAATTATTGGAAGAAGTGTTGTTATATAGCCAGGATCTAAAAAGAGAAAGAACCTTGGGTACAATTTTACCACTTGTCAATAATGACAGTTCATGACATGGAAATCACTTTCACAATAATTTCCAAGCAGAGTCATGATGAGCATAATGCCTTTGTCTGAAGGAGAACAGGATGTTGTAGGAATAAATGCATGAATTGTTTTGTTATATCACAAACCACTGATAGAAGGAAAACAAGTGTTATCTGGAGTACTCATCATTCTTCGGGGAGTTTCCAGGGGCATCTACAGCTGCCTGCTGTTCTGACCAACGCCTACAACTCTGGAACCTGGTTTCTCATATTCTGAATCATCCCAGTGTGCCTCCCTCCCCTGCTGCCATGAAGAAGGTATAGAAACCCAGGTAGGACTGCCAGAGGCAGTTCTGGAAAAGCAAGAGACAAAACCAGATTAGAAATAAGAATCAGGTTCTTCATGCTCTTACTTTGTTTCTTCTTTCATGTCATGTTTCTTTAGTGCCCTGTGCAAATCCTGTATCCTAATCAGACCCAAACTCTTGATTATCCCATTATCCTGATTCGATGGCTCCCACACACCTCCTGTTGCCTGAAATCTCCCTTTCTTAACCATTGCCCTGATCAACTTCCAGTTCTGAAGCATGCATTTCAGTTACTTCTCCCGCTGCAAACAGTGCTGTTGCACAGCTCCCAACAAGTGCCTCATTAGTGCTCTCATCTCATCTTGAGTATTCACCTCTCCAAGTCACCACAGGCTACTGAAGACAGGGGCTAGGGCCTACACCATGATGTCTAGCACAGAGACAGGCAGTGCAGGTTTGCAAAATGAATGGATGATGCAGTAGAGTTATGGGAAAAACCAGGGTCAAGTAGGCTATGAGTGGGGTGACATTATACATCTTGCCTGATCATGTTGGGAACAAAGTGAACTGGATTTCTTTATAAATAGATTTTTCAGAGGCTTTCATATGCAAATATGCTTAATAAATATCCAAGAGGGTGATATTAACTAAGTACCTTGTAAAGATAGACTTCCTACCTTATTTGTCCATGGAAACTGTGTGTGTGTCTGTGTCTGTTTGTGTGTGTGGTGTGTGTGCACACAATGCTTCTGCTAATATCTTCCAGAAATGCTGCTCAGGGGAGGCAGCTTTATGCCATCCTTGACTGGACCATTTGTTTAAGGGTGAGACCATTACCAGAAAGTGTGTTGTCAATCAATGTCTAAACCATAAATCTCATGCACAGGGCTGAGTGATACCACAAGCGGTTAAGTTGAATTAGACTTAAGGTACCTTAAGTCAACTTTGAGACTGAAACTCCCACAATGAAGAACTTCTGCAAAACCCATCTGGACTTTTGACCCAGAGACATCTTGCACATTTTCCGTTAAAAAAAAAAATGAAGATGGCTATGTCAAGTTGCCTAGCTTTTACTCTTTTCATCTCTCGGTAAGTAACAGGTGCCAGAAATAGTTTCTTGCCATTATATTTGTGTGACATATTTCTGGGGGCTCTGCATACAGTAGGGTGAGGGTCATGAGCAGAATAGCCACCTTTTGAAACTCTGATAATTTCCCCACAAATGATATTTTTGTAGGCATAATATTCTTGCCAATGATTTGATTTATGCATGTTGTGAATCCCCTCAGTATTATACAAATAAATAAGGTAATGTGATTCAGAAACATATCCAAAAAACATTTACTGATCACTTTCTATGTGCTGGTTGTTGAAGGTACAATGGTCCAGTTCTAGAAGCTGCAAAAAATATCAATCAAGGAGATTACTGTTCCTTTACAAAGATAAACCATAATTAAATAGAAAACAGCTACCAAGGAATATCATCTGATTTACTGGGATACCTTTAGCATAAAAGCCTGGCACATGGTAAATGCTCAATTAGTAATGAGTGAATTAGTAAATGAATGAACACAGACAGTATTTGAATGCATGTCTGGACATAGCAGGATAGAGCTACACAAAGGACTGAGAATGGAGAAGGATCTTGCAAATGGACACCCTCAAATGTTCTATGGGGAGATAAGTGGGAATCTTCTTAAGTGAGTAGGTTGGCAGGAGGAGAGGTGTTTTAAGGCCAATGATTGGACATATCTGACAGGAGCATGGAGTCTGGGTTGGGACACAGCTTTCATGCTGGACAGTTATGCTGGCAAAAGACTTAGAAGGACATTAAATGCCATGGTCCCTGAATTTTATCCTGAGGGTAAAAGGAAACTACAGAAAGAAGCTTTGACCTAAGAAGTGATAGATAAAGCCTTTTTTTTTTTTTGAAGAAAGATGCCTTATCATGGATCACACAGGTGAAACTATCCATTGGTTAGATAGTGAATGAAAAGACCCTTCTCAAATCAGAAGTCCTTGGGAATGTAGGTTCAGGCCTATGCTTCAGGATTCTGTACAGTCAAGGAATGGAGTAGACAGTGCTTGACAGCAACAACTCTGACATAAGATAGACCAATATTTCAATCTCTGTTGCTTAACAGCGGTGAGATTTAGAGCAAGATACTTAACCTTGCCAAATCTCAATTTCCTCCACTGCAAAATGAGGATAATAATAGTACCTACTTCATAAGGTTGATGGTCAGGATTAAATTAGATGATGAGTATCAACTGTTTACAAAGTACCTGATCCATAGTAAGTAGTCAAAACATGATCTATTAACGTTAAGACTTGAAATCTCAGTTGATATTTTGTCCTCTCAAATGTAAAGGAGATAATGAATTAATGAATCTGTTTTAAGGATGCTAATCTCTCAGTCTTCCTTCTTGTGAAGGAAGAACACGTGTTGAGGGAATGTTGGAAGTCAGAGTTAGTATTTTGTTTCTTTCATTAATATTTTTGTTGCATTTGGGTACCCATAACTGTATGCTGCAGGGATTTAAATTTTTGTGACGTGAAAGGCCTATTTGTGCTTCTTGCGGTCTTAACTCAATTTACATTTCCTGGTGACAAAAGTTAAAGAAAGACAATGCCAACTCATTCTCAATGTCCTGCTTTAAGGACTTGTCCAAAGTCATACAACCACCAGTCATTAAGGAAGCAGGTCCTGGAATGTAGGTTTTCTCATTTCCAGACTGCTGTCTACTCACATCCATGAAATGTTTTTTTCCACCCCCTACTAAAGTGTGCCAACTAAGCAGTGATACTAAGATGAGAACAGGTACTGAAGCAGCCACTTGAAGAGAGAGAGGAACGTATAGGTGCTTCCTGGCATATGGCAAGTATGTTGTGTTCACTTTCCAAATGAGTCAGATACACATTCTTATGGCTTCATTCAATTTTTGCATTAAATACAAAAAATCTTATACAGCAACCCACATGCAAATATTCAAGGTGGTGCTTTTTAACTCGCAACGTTTTCCCTGCACCTTCTAATCAAACAACCAGAATTGGTATGGAAACAGCAAAGGTTTTTGTATTTTGGTATCAGAAATTTCCAAGCTGTGTGCCACATCATCAGAGGATCTCATCCTGACAACAGTACTTCCCCAGCTGACACTGAATGCTTTGCTCTTAAAGGACAGCCCCATCTTGCAAAGTGTATGCCTAAATATAGATCATAGGTGCATCCCTCTTGATCCCTATTAGCAGAAGTCATCAAACACTGACCCAAAATAAGTCTCAGCCAGTTGGTCTTGGTTTGGAGTCAGAAGGTATGTCTGGCCTCATGATTGCAATTGCCCATAACAATTAGGGATTATTCCATAAATAGAATGCCATTTTTATGACTGTCTTACTACGCTGTCATTAGCACTAAACACTACAGCTAGTTCAAAGTGCATCTCCTACTTCAAAACTCAACTTTAAGGTCCTCTTGGTAAGAACTTCCCAGCCTAACCTTTATGTTCCCAAACTGCTCTCCAAATGTTCCTCCATTCTAGTCTTTTGCATGTATTGCTGTGTGTTAATATGTTAACACATGACTACCACCCCAAGCTGTGGTTCATATGGAGGTAGGAATTGTCAAATTCTCTTTTCTGGAAGCCAAGGGGCATCCAACTTTGGGGAAGTCCCCACTATATGGATACTGGAGCAGACCAAACAGTTACTCACAGCAGGAACTCCAAAAGGACAAGTGGATGGATGTGCATCAGAGCTAAAGAGGGTCACCATAACAATAGTAAGGTCTGAAGAACACCATCAGTGTTATTTCTAAAAAGGGAGTGGATCCAGAGGGAAAAGAAAAAACTAGTGGTCCTTAGATCATGGTGTTGAAGAAGAGAGGGAAGTGAAGTATGAATTAGAATGAGATAGAAAATCTAGAATGGAGGTAGGATGCGTGGGAGATCAGGAGACCATTTCCAAGGACTGTAAGCTCTCTGGTGATGGCTTAGAGACCAATGTAAAGGAGTAGGTTGGACTAAGGACAGCCCCTTTCTACATCTCCTGCACTTGCCACATTGCCTGAAACAAAGCAGATATTTGATAACTATTTATTGAATAAATAAAATGAATCAATCAAAGAGGCTTCTAAGAGTTGACCCACATATTCTAACAATAATCTCTGTCTCGCTTACACAGTAATTTGGCTATACTCTCTTTTAGCATTTTTTATAGGCTGACTTGTTTGCAGGTTATGGATCTATGGGTCTCCCTCATTCATTGATTACCCCAAAAGAGCAATTATTAAGCCCTAGCAGAGAGTAGACTATCTTGCACAGTGTAAGTGCCCCAAAAATGTCTATGGAGTTGCATGGAATGATACTGAATTTAGATGAATTGCTTTTCAACACAAATTAGCTTAGTGGTTCAAAAAAAAAGAGTTTAGTTTTAGATCAAGGGTAAAAATAGAGACATAAAAAATGGATAAGCACATGAAATGATACTCAACATCACTAATCATTAGGGAAATGCAAATAAAAACCACAATGAAACTTCATACCATTGACATAGATATTATTTTTTTAAAAAACAAAAATAAAAGCAAAGACCAAAAAGAAAAAAATCTAGAAAATAACAAATGTTGGTGGGGATGAAGAAATATTAGAACTCTGTACATTACAGATAGGAACATAAAGTGGCACAGCTGCTGTAGAAAACAGTATGGTGATGCCTCAAAAAATCAAAAATAGAATTAGCATAGGTTCCAGCAATTCCACTCCTGAGCATATACCCCCCAAAAAACTGAAAACAAGAACTTGAACATATATTTATACATGCATATTTATAGCAGCATTATTTGTGATAACCAACAGGTGGAAACAACCCAAGTGTCCATTACCAGATAAATGGATAAACAAAATGAGACATGCATATAATGGAATATTATTTGGCCCTAAAAAGAAAAAAATTCTGACACATGCTACAATATGAATGAAACTTATAGACATAACACTAAGAGAAAGAAGTCAGTCACTAAAGCAGAAATACTGTGAGAAACAGAACTAACAGAAAGTTAATTATTGAGGGTGGAAGTAGTGGGGAATCATGAGTTATTATTTAATGATATAGACTTTCAGTTTTAGAAGATGAAAAAAGTTCTGGATGGATGGTGGTAATGGTTTTACAACAGTGTGAATGTACTTAAGGCCCTTGAACTATACACTTAAAAATCCCTAAAGTAGTAAGTTTTATGTTATGTATTTTTTACCATAATAAAAATATTTATCTTATTAGCAAGATTTTTAAAATTTGATAAACTACTCCAACTTACGAGAAGTTTACCACTTTGGGTATCTCTCTTTTTTAATCAATTTTAGAAGAAAATGACTAATGACCACTAAAAAACATACAACCACACACATACGTATACACAAACACTTCAACCACAACCACACACACACACACACACACACACACACACACACACTATTTTAGAGCAAGGATTCATTTGTAAGCCAGATTACTACAGACTCTAGTAATAGAAGCTAGGATATCTTATCTCCAAGTCCTCTCAAATAGTTAGCTTCCAAATGAACATGCAGGCCCTATTCCCTCTTCATTGCAAAGGACTCACTCACTCCTTCAGACTCTTCCACATCTTTTGAGATTCACAGACTCAGAACAGAAATAAGACTTGCTATGAAGTAGTCTGGTCTCTAAGAGAAAAGAGAAATTGTTCTTTCTCTCTTATAATAGACTCTCCTTCAGTAAAACTCACTGATGAGCAGAGGGAAGGTAGAGAAATACCTTATAGGCCAACTGCCCATACAGAACCTTGATGGATGTTGCACAAATGACCACATCACCATGGCAATGAGACACCTGGCTCTGCCCCCAGCCAATCCTGGATATTAGACCCAGATCCTAGGTTCGGATTTATCCAAGAATCCAGAGAAGGTCTATGCTTTTGATCAGCAGGTTTAGTAAACAAATAAACCAGCACACAGACCTGGAGGCTGGAAAGAAGGGTCCTTCCATCCCTGCTTACTTCAGAGGCTTCCCGCACCCATTATCAACCTTATCACCTCTCCGACAAGATCCAGTTCAAGTGTCACCTTGTTCCTGAGCCCTTCTCCCAATTACTCAAGTCTTCAAAAACATATTATCTCTTAATTCCTAAATAATGGATCTTAGATGCCCTTCAGAATGAAAGTTTATAAAACAGAGTCTCCTGAGGTCTTTTATGGAGTCCTTGCACTGTGTGGTGTTTAATCCTCAATAACACAGTGAAGCCATGATTAAAGCTCACTGCCCTGTCTTCTTTCCCCCACCCACTTGACACCAGCTACATCATAGGATATTCTCAGGAATTAGTTAAGCAGCTGAAATTCTGCAACAATAGCTTACTGGGTAGAAAAATAATCTCTGCAACAACATTCCCTTTCAGCAGATCTTGGTACATTAATAAATGCTCAGTAAATGTTTGTGAACTGGTCATCTTGCAAAAGCAAGAAGTGGTTGCTCTGAATATCATTTTTGTGTCCATTGACCAACTAGGAAACAAAAGGAGGATTCTCAAGAACCAGCCCTGGAGTTAGAGGAGATTCATGGGCTCCTCCGAGAGTCTGAATTGTAGGCAACTTTGACACAATTAACTAGTATAGTCCCTTTTTCCAGAAAGGGAAACTAAGTCCAGAGAAGGACAATGACTTGTCCAAGATCAGACAATGAGTTAGACACAGCTCTAAAACTAGAGCCTAAGTCTCAACCATGGGATAGGTAAGGAATTTAGGCAAATGGTTTGAAATAGTTCATTTGAAAATGTCTTTCTTTGATGTTGGAGAGAGTTCTCACTGGACTATTGCACTGGGAGCATTGTAGATTGACAGGGAGGCTCTTGGCCTTTTACAAAGTTTCCCTCTAAAATCATTGTAATTCCAGGAAAAAAATTATGATCTAAGGTCACAGAAAGTAGAAGTGAAGTAGAAACCACCCGTCCTTCACAGTACGGTATGGTAGTTTCACTCCCTTGTAAATTATCAAAAATATATCTCTCATTCAAGCAACTTCTATTGAGCACCTACAAGATGCCAAGTGCCATGTTAGGTCGAAGGATCCAGAGATGAATTACGCAAGGTCTTTGCCCTTAAGGAGTGCTAGAGATAGGCAAATAAACAAATACTTTTTAATCAACTGTGGTCGGCACCATGACAGATGTTTATAAGATGCCTCAAACATTTTCAGGCAGGCACAGAGAGACACACAATAAATATTTGTTGAATGAATGAATTAACTAATTAATTAGACTTCACCTGAGTTGTTTAGGAAAGACTTTACAGAAGATTTATATTCAACCTAGGTCTTCATTCATTCATTCAACTGATCATTTATCCAGGTATTGAATACATGATTTGTTACTAGGCACTGTGATAAGCTGAGAATACAGGGATGAATAAAGCAAGGCCCTTGTACTTAATTAAAGATCGGTATAGCAACTAACATTTCATTATAGATGTTTTATTCGAATCTCTGTGGGTGTTCCATTAGAACGTCAGTTCCATGAAGACAGGATCACCTTCTGACTTTCTCTCTGCCATATTTGAAATACCTAGAACAGCACTTGGTACCCAGTAACCCCTTCATAAACATTGAATGAGTGATTAAATGAGCAGGTGGGTGGTACGTTGACAATACTGTGCGACTACAGAGGAGCAGCATCTCGTCAGCAACATTTCAGGAGCAGATGGAGGAAGAATTCAAGAAAGAAGCAGAGAAGGACCAGGTAGGAAGAAAACCAGAAGAGTGCACTGTCATAAAAGCCAATGAAGGGCAGAACTTCCAAAATGAAGAGATAATTGACTGTTTTTCCCCCAAAATTATTGTGGATCAACCACTTTGGGCCTCAGGACCAGGACTCAGATAGGAGAAGCCTGGAGCCTCTGGTGTAAACTCTGAGGAAGCACTCACTGTCAGCATCCTTCCAGTGTCAGGTCAGCACCTGACGGCAGCCCCTTCAAATTCTGTGTCCTCTATGCCTTGCTTGCCCAGCCCCACTGAGCTCAGCACTATGCTAGGTGCTAGGGATATAATGACCAATAAAACACAGTCCCTGGCCTCAAGAAATTCAAGATCTAATGGGTAGACAGACCTACTAAAGTGATTGCAATAATTACAAGGCAGAAGCTGAATTTTGAAGGCATAAGTGGAAGGACCATGAGGGAATCGGGCAAAGAAGGTCTCAGTCAAAGCTTGGGCTCAGAAAATGGGCTAATGCTTGAGCTGAGACTCAGGGGCAATCACACACTCACAGGAGGAGAGGGAGGAATGCGTTCTGGGCAAAGGAACTGCATCTACAAAGACAAGGGGGCCTGAAAATGCATAAAGGGTTTCGACATGGTGATGCCTGATAAGGGGAAGTGAAGGGAGATGGGCAGTAAATGAAGTTAGGAATGTAAGCTCCCATTATGTGTCCTTTTAGACCAGAACTCCATCTTTATTTTTACAGTTATATTAGTATCTGGGGCAGTTTTCCTTGGAAATAGGGTGCTGCCTAAATTAATTGGGAAGCCCATCAATCTGTTGGTCCTGCCTGGTCCTGGCCTCCCAGAGAACAGGGAGGAGGCCCCAACTGAGCCTTTGCTGCAGTCAGATGTATTTTTAGCCTCAGTAGAAAATAACAGCAGTGTGCATTTAATAAAAATATCAAACCCTGGGAATGATCTAGTGCCAGTGCTGGAGCAATCAGGGACAGAATATGTTTCCAATTGAATTACTACTGTGGTCATAGTTATAAAAAGAGAGAGGGAGGAGAAAAATGTTAGGCTGGTCAGTTTCTCGGGAGCATTTAATCTCGGTTCGCTCTAATGTTAACGTTCGAAGACACATGAGCCAACTCTGCCCTTAGGAGTTATTTCAGGGGGACTGGCCAATACCACAGCTTGCAGGCAACACTGGGCAGCCCTGCTGCCTGAAGTTCCCTTTCTTTTCTGCCTTCTTCCCTGCCACCTCCCCCTCCCAGTTTTGGCTTCCGCTACTTCTGCTCACAAGCTGATGAGGCACAGTGTGAATAATTACGATGAGGGTAAATTTAGACTCTGACGAAGCTGAGAGATGTGGGCTCAGAAGCTGGGCTTCAAGAGCAGTGGAGCTCCTGTAAATCTAGAGAGAGCCTCAGGGGTCCTGAGCACTGTGCCCCCCTACTGCTTCCAGAAAAAGAAGACTCTGTTGTTGAGATTGTCCTGACCTGATCACAGTTTACTTCCTTCTGTCGGTCCACTCAACACCCTTCGCTATGTCCTCTAGTAAAATATCACAGTTACTCACCACCACCTATTGGGGGCTTCCTTTGTGCCATGCACTGGCTGAGCGATTACAGACATTATGTCATTTCATCCTCACACTGACATTAAAAAATAGAAAGCGTTAGCTCTCTGTTACTGGTGAGGAGGCTGGAATTAGGACAGATTCAGTCACTTTCCAAAGGTCACCTTGCTAAGAAGTGGGAGAAGCTGGATTTGGGTTTGTTTTAAAGCCCATCCACCCTGTGTCCAGGTGTGACCCTGAGCTCCCAACGTGAGCCAGTTTTCTGGAACACTGTGCAGCTTCACACCCCCATATCTCACACATGCTACCCTCTCCCTGAAACACCCTTCCATCCATTTTCCTAGAATTATCTCCTAGAACATCTTAGGTTTTTTTTATAATAAATTTATTTTTTATTGGTGTTCAATTTACCAACATACAGAATAACACCCAGTGCTCATCCCGTCAAGTGCCCCCCTCAGTGCCCGTCACCCATTCACCCCCACCCCCCGTCCTCCTCCCCTTCCACCACCCCTAGTTCGTTTCCCAGAGTTAGGAGTCTTTATGTAGAACATCTTAGTTTTTGTCCACAATCCCTTGTAGTAATATATCACCATTAGTATTGGTAGTAATCATTATTATATAGTCAATTCCTACTATATGCCAGGCATTATTCTAAGTGCTTTACATGTACCATCTGATTTGATTACCTCAACACTCTTATAGCATATTTACTTTTATTATTCCCTTATCATAGGAGAGAAATTGATGCATACCAAGATTCTTGAACTTGCCCATGCTTACAGTGCTGGTAAGTGGTAGAACTGGAAAAATAACTGTCATTAATTGAGTAATTACTATGTGACAGTAACTAGATTTAACCCTGGACTCTATCATTGCACTTAATCCTCACATCAGTGAGGTAGCATTGATTAACCCCATTTTACAGGCAAATAGACAGGCTCAGAGGAAATTTAAAGTAACTTGACCAAGGTTACAGAGCCAGGATGGAAACTCAGGTCTGAGAAACTTCCAAGCCCATTGCTCTTATGCAGAGCACTGAGCTGCTTCCTAATCTGTCCTCTTAAGGAAGTGTCCTTCCTTCAGAGAAAAGGCCATATGTTACTCATCTCCTGTCCCCTGGCTCCGATGCCCTGGTACCCAACGGGCTTACGGTAAATGTTAGATGAGAGAATGAATGAACCCAGGGCATTAGCAGCCCTTATCAAATGTGATGTGTTAAAATGCACTGGGAGGAAAAGGGCAGAGTGGACGCTCTTGTGAAGGACAGTCTTAGGACAGAGGACACTCCCAGGGCACACAACTCCTGCCAGCTGCTCTGGGCTATCACATCAGAGTCACATGAGGAGAGGTCCAGCTCTGCCTTTCTGGGCCCCCTTCACCCACTGCTCCCACCCTCCCGGGCTGGCACTCTCTCACGATGCCCTGACACCAGACCTAAGTTGTTTGTGGCACCTGATAATAATGGTTGGTTCCTCTCAGTGCCTCCTGGCATCCAGCTGCCCATACAGGCATCCTTCCCAGTGCCCCTTCCCTGCTGCTCCGCACCCTGCCTGTGGTCAGAAAGCCACAAAGGCCTTTTGGAATAAAAGGTCAAAGGGCTGAAAATGGAAATGCTCAGGGAGCCCCCAAGAGCAAATGGTGGCATCCCCAAATACGTTGCTGCCTCTTCCTCACACCTGTCAGTTTTTACCTATCTTAATTCTCTTTTAGGACATCTGTGTAGAGAAGCCTCTGAGCCAAAGAGAGCTGGATTCCAAATCTGCCTCTGTCACAGCTTAGTCAGTAGACCCTGGACAAGTCACAAATCACTCTGAGCCTCCACTTCCCCATCAGTAAAATGGGTATAATATCCCTAAATTACAAACTGCTCAGACTGTCAGATGACTTCACAAATGACAGGCAGCAGTGCACAAAGTTTAAGAATGTGCTCTTTGAAGTAAAAGCAGAAACTCTGATCCACCCCAGGTGACCAGCTGTCCCAGTTTGTCCAGGACTGAGAGATTTCCAGGACGTGGGATTTTGAGTGAGAAGCCTGGGAAATTTCAAGACAAACCAGCATGAGTCGGTCATCCTGATCCTCTACCACACAGTAAAATGGGATAATAAGTGCTTCTTTATAAAAAGATGGCCACGGGGTTCTGTGAAAATGCACATAAAGTGCATGTTCTCATTTCCTTCTGTTCACTAGAGATCCTCCCTGGGTCTACCCATTGATCACCACACTGTTTTCTAAACAAGGGGTTGAGTCATGCTATTCAACGAGTCAGATGACAGCTAAAGGAAAACCACATTGCCCTTCCCAAAGCCTGAAAGATTCTCCTCCTGGGACAAGTGGCTGTGGAGGTAACTGCCCTGTCCCGAGGATGCTGAGTGGTTCGCAGGAGTCCGCAGAAACAGATTTCTGTGATGCTAAATTTAAGCTGACTTCACTCACCTGCTTCATGCCAATCTGGTATCTTGCAGCTGTTGGCTGGGAGAAGGCCAAAGCAGAACAGTCACTTAATGGAATGACTCAGGCCTTGAGCTGAAAGAATAAAAGCAATAAACCAGTCGGCCTTTCGAGTTGCTCCCAAGAAAGATGTGTGGTAGCACGGCATCACTCATGGGTAGAGTTCATTTCATCCATCCTGCTGGAAATGGACAGTCAACAGGCCCAGTATCTGGCACGTAGAAAACACTCAAGAAGCACATCCTTAAATATGTTGACTTTGAACTTACTTTGACAACCTCATTTGAAATATTAAGGATTAATCATACTCCTATTTCAAATGTATTTGCCTGCAGATACTTTTATTAGCATATCTTTTCTCCAAAAGGTAAGCGAGCAGCCTAAGAAAGTCCTCACTTTAAGATCATGAAACCTGCTTACAAATTCCTATTCCACCCTTCACTTCCATGAACCATCTTTGTCTTATATTATAGCTTTATGACCTTGTGTAAGTTCCTTAGCCTTCTAACCGTCGTTTCTCATCTATAAAGTGGAAACAATGTTTCCTCACCTACCTCACCAGACTTCCTTAGGACCAAAAAAACTCTCAGTGTGGTAATGCTAGGTACATGTCTGTTATACTGGGTACACCTGTTGGAGGCATTTATCACTAACCATGTTTACTACTCATACCAGCAGGTTCATTAAGTGTTCACCTTTACTTCTCTTCTCCATATGCACCTAAAATTAGTCAGAAAGATCATGGGACAAGAAAAAAAAAAAAAACGCATGGGATCTATAGATCAGACACGCTGGGCTCAAATCCAAGTTCCATTGCTTATTGGCTATTTCCTTGAATCTTCTCATCTGTAGAATGGAGACTATAACATCTATTGTACAGAGTTGTGATAAGAGTCAAGAGACATCCATCCTGTGTAAGCCATCCCACCAAAGACAGGTTCCCAGCAGAACCAAAATTCTAACCAGGACTCTTGCCCTCCAGTGCAGTGATGTGAACTTGCCTTAGGACTGACACAACAATTCAGAGGCCGCATCGCCATTTCCTGGGCAAGAAACTCTGTCATGATAGAACTTTGATTTTGACCCCATATTGAATATACGTATTAATTATTTTCTACATGCTTAGCCCATTATGAAACATCGGAATGGGTAAAAAGAAAAAGATGTAGGCAAGCACAATGCATACTGCTACTGTAGAGCTCAGGATCTAATTGGGAAATTAAGTATATAGAGAGATACAGCTAGGGAATAACCCCAAAGAGCTCTGAGCCATAGAATGCTAGGATCTAGAATATTCTCTGAGGTCATCTTCCCAGTTGAAGAAATTAAGATAAATACCTAGTTTTGGTGACCAGTCCACACTACAGCGAACATAAGCAAACATGATGAAATGAAAATAATGATAATAAAAATAACAAATATTCACAGTCAGAGTAGTTAACACCTATGACGTGCCCATCATTTGCTAAGCATTGTGCTTAATTATTTGGGCTGCTGTATCTCTTTAAGCCCCACAACAATTTTCATGGGCTCTGTTTAAACACATAGGAATTAAATCTCAAAACATTGTCCTGACTGAAAGAAGATTATAAAAAAGAGAACATACAATATGATTCACTTATTATGAAGCTCTAGAATAGGACAACCTAACTGATGTAGTGAGAACATAAAAGCAGGGCTTGCTTGGGATGGGGATCAGGGTGGAGGCACGGATTGACAGATTTGAAAGAACTTTTGGGGGTCCCAGTAATGTTCTATATCTTATAAGGGGTTTGCATTATGGAAGTGCATGCATCTGTCAAAAACCATCAATAGTAGATTTGTACATTTTATCATATGTTCAGAAACAAATATTAAATTTTCGATAAGGGTAAGAATGCTGAAATATTGATGGGAAAGTGTTCTGATACCTGCAGCTTACTTTGAATTTTTTAAAAAAATAAGATAGATTGATAAATGGGTAGATCAGTGGATAAATATGTAATAATGCAAGTTATAGTGAAATGATTATGGTATAATATTGGTGATCACGGGATCCCTGGGTGGCGCAGCGGTTTAGCGCCTGCCTTTGGCCCAGGGCACGATCCTGGAGACCCGGGATCGAATCCCACGTCGGGCTCCCGGTGCATGGAGCCTGCTTCTCCCTCTGCCTGTGTCTCTGCCTCTCTCTCTCTCTATCATAAATAAATAAAAATTAAAAAAAAATATTGGTGATCAGCATACGAGTGCTTTCAATTTCTCAACATGTTTGAACATTTTCATAATGAAATTAAAAAAGGGGTTAGTAAATCCATGGAAGCAAACATAACATATAATCATCATCCTAGCTATCTCAAGGAAATAATTCAGTGAGCTGCTCCCCTGTCCCTAAGGTACCAGCATCATTTAAATTTGGGTCTGAAATGGCTGAAAAGCACATATATCTGTATCAGCAGGAACATTTCAGAACATTCTTCCTGAGGAAAACTAGACTCCTTTCTGAAAGAGGAGCAAAATCTGACCCTTGCTGAGTCACTCCTGAGCTGAGATCCAGGGATGCTAGAGAATGAAAGTCAAGTGCATGTGATAATGGGCTCAGGTGCCCAGGGGGAGGCTGACATCACCAGAGGCTCATCTCTTGGATTATCAGAATGACCTGTTTGCCCAGCCTAGAGAGGAAGAGGCAGCCAAGTGCTTCCTAAGCCAGCAGATGAGAAATTCAGTTCTGGCAAATGATGACTCCATTCTCCAGTGTGATCACATTTAGTCTTCCAGCTAGCTTTTATTTGGTTAGTTATATTCATTCACTCATCTGGTCTGGTCTCTGGGTAGCTCAGCCCTTGTAGAACCTTTGTTCCAAATGATGTAACTGGCCTGTTCTTTTCTTAAAACAAGAGCTATCAGTCCATGGAAAAAGCCATGGATGTAATATTAAGAGGCCTGGCTATGGATTCTGGAAATAACACCTCTGGGACCTCATCTGAGCCCCTTAAATTATCTGGACTCTGATGTCCTGAGGCCACACAGGTGGTCTACAAACACAGGTTGTAGTTTCACTACAAGCTCCTCATGAGGACCAGATCTCCGTCATTTTTGTCCTCAGAGGCTAACCTAGGACCCTAATGCACATGAGCTTTTAGTAAATAAACATTGCTCATCTGAAGTGAAGGAGTAGCCACCTTGTACTGTGAATGCTGATAGAATCTGTATCTGGTTTGTGTTCTTTGCTGCTACCTACCATCGTCTCGCTACATGTCAGATGTCTTACATAACTATTTTTAATCCTTGCTACATCCTTACAAGGTAGGCATGGTCACTCTCATTTTACAGTTTTGGGAAACTGAGGCAGCGAGTGGTTTGTATGTTCGCTTTTTGCAAAGCCCACCTCCTCACTTCCCATCACAGTGGTAGCTAGTGAAAGCAGCCTGCTGCAATGTCCCCCAGTGTCACATCTTGTCCCTTCCCTATGAGAGAAGGTAGCAATAGCTTCATCCACGCTTGAACAAGCCGGTAAAACTGTGTCTTCTTAGGGGGAGCTCCACATGTCCTCAGTTTCCAGTCACCAGGCAGGAACAAAGAAACAAAGAAATGTACTCTTAATTGTGGGTCGGGTCCCACTGCCAGCCACATCACACTTCTGGGTCACCCAAGCAGATGAGAAGTCCCCGCTGGTGACACAAAAGGGCTGCAAGTCACTCAAAAGTGATAGCAGAGGGCCTTCAATACCAGACCCTGATTGATGGAGGCGCTGGGAAAATGTGCTCTTTGCCGTGACAAAACCGCCTAGATCCATTCGTCTTCCCTGACCGCAGCCTTTCTCCTACCCGCTGGGGGAAAGTCGGGCCCTAATCCAGAGCACAGCTACACCTGCCACATTCTGTTTCCATGGCTGTAGCTGCCCTGAGATTACTCTTTGAAGAGGAAATAAAAAAATGTTCCAGCAGAAAAGATGGTTCCTAATATCTTTACCCTTGAATGATACCTCTGACCTGCAGGAAAAAGGGTAAATCGTGCTTTGATGCCAGAAAGTGTATTCTGATAATTAAATCTCATCATTTTTCAAAAGCCATACGATTTTCATCTCTCCTGCCTGACGAGACTTGGCGTGGGTTTCTAGGAGTTCCACTTAATCACCCAGATCGTGCCAGACACCATGCAGAGACTAGTCCCTTGACTCTCACAGCAACCTTGAGTTACACACACACACCCAATTCACAGATGAGGAAAATCGGATTTACATCTGAGTTGAGATAAGAGGTGCTTGATGGGATTTAAATAGGTGTCGCAGCGTGTCATAAGTGGTCAATGGCACTGATGATCAGTCACTCTGGGTTTGAAGTCCACTTAACAGCAGGTGACTTTGGGCAAGTCACAGGAACTCACCTTTAGCATCAATGAGGATGATCCTAATGCCTTCCTCCCAGGACTGGTTTGAAGGCTAAATGCACTATGGGACTGTGCCTGATACATGGAAGGCATTCAATCAACTGTTGGGGATTCTTAACAAAATAGAGATGGGAGAACAAAACAAGCAGAATATACCACAGCGGAGATGAAATCGTGCATTGCCTGCAGAAGGACAGAACATCAAGGAGTGGCTGAGCAGGGGTTGGAATAGCACAGAGAGGAGTTGGACCTGATGTGGCTGAGGAAAGATGGAGCCATTGCATGCTCTTGAGCAGAGGAGAGCCATGGCGAAAGGAGAGGTGTTTGGATGCCTCCCTGGTCTCTAGGATGTTATAGTTAAGTTTGATATCACATCAGCTAACCAACTACAGCCAATATTTTTCTTCATTGTCTGATGCTTATAATTCTACAGCATTTTTTTCTCAATGTATGGTTAGCTAGCAACAGAATCCCCTGGAAGCCCAAGAAAATTACACAGTCCTAGGCCCTGCCCACATATAGGAGGAATCCGGGAACTCTGCAGATAACACCCAGAAATTTGCATGCTTCCCAATGGCTGGGATGACTCTTATTCATGCTGCAGTTTGAAAGCCACTCATTGAAACCAAAGGGTTTCAAACTACAAGTAAAGAAGAGTCCTCATCTGAACAGGCTGTGTGATCATAATCAGGGCACTGGGTTTCCAAAGGCCGTTCATAGTATAATAATAAACCCAAGATAGTTGTAGCTCCCTTTTAAACTGCCAGACACCTAAAAATAAAGTCAGCAAGGCAATATGAGTTCAAGCCTCAGAAAAGCGGCCAGAGGAGGAATTACAATTAGTAACTGACCCCCTGCTACAGAGCAGGACTTTTTTTAGGCCTGTAACTCATGCCAATTCAGTGGCCTAGGGCATATCCCAATCTAAGTGCAGCTTTCAGAGTCCTGGAAAGTGACCATGACTCTGGCCAGCTCCAGGATTTGAGGCAGTGCTCCACAGTAGGCAGAGGCTGACACGGAGAGATTCAAGTCAGCTCAGTGGCATTGACTCAACACGTACCATGAAGCAGACACACCAGGTAACATGATGGATATCAGGTGAGAGAACCAAGGCCCTGCCCCCAGGAGGCTATAATCCAGTGTAACACATGGCACAACAATGTGGTATTATATCCCTTCAGAGATGACAAGGGCGTGGGTCTCTGGAGCTGCCCCAGGAAAAGGAGCTGCCCTGTCACCTCTTCTTTCACTTCCTGCTGCGAACAAGTAAAGAAGAAGAAGAAAAAAAGATATGATATTATAATTTTAAAAAATGATTAGGCTTTAAAAAAAATGGGGATCCCTGGGTGGCTCAGTGGTTTAGCGCCTGCCTTTGGCCCAGGGCGTGATCCTGGAGTCCCGGGATCGAGTCCTGCGTCGGGCTCCCTGCATGGAGCCTGCTTCTCCCTCTGCCTGTGTCTCTGCCTCTCTCTCTCTCTCTCTCTCTCTCTCTCTGTCTGTCTATCATGAATGAATAAATAAAATCTTTTAAAAAATTATTAGGGAACCAGAGAAAAGAGATTGATTCCAAGTAGTTGGAAAGGGAAGACTCAGTGGAGGAGCCTGGCAACTAAGGAGGGTCTTTTTTTTTTTTTTTTAAGATTTCATTTATTTATTCATAAGAGACAGAAACAGAGACAGAGAGGCAGAGACACAGGCAGAGGGAGAAGCAGGCTCCATGCAGGGAGCCCGATTGGGACTCCATACCAGGACTCCAGGATCATGCCCAGGGCTGAAGCCAGACGCTAAACCACCAAGCCACCCAGAGATCCCGAGGAGGGTCTTAATAGCAAGAGTGGGATTGCAAAGGGCAGAGGTGCGAGTGAGCATGTACAGACAGAGGAAATGTTACATTGGCGAAAAATATGGCTACGGGCTGGGAGGAAATACTGAACATTGATGAAATGGAAATTGTGGCTCCTATCCCAGAAGTAACATGGCAAGAGCCTAGAAAAAGAGATTGGGAAGAACCTGTGAACACCTTGAATGCCAGCCTAGGAAGTAGGGTTATTATTTCTTAGGTAACATGAAGAACTTTATTAAAATAACCTTGGTGACAAAGTGGAAGGTGACTTGCAGCAAGAAGGCATGGAAGCAGTTGTTGGTCAGCCTTATGGGTTGAATATATCTGTACCTTCTTCTGGGCTGAGATCCAAGAGAGAAGGACTATATCCTTAGAACACCTGTTTCTTCTTTGTCAAATGGGTTTGAAGGCAGATACATCACTTTGCAGCTACCACAACGGTCTAGGCAGTAGAGATCAAGAAAGCCCCCCTCTTCAGGCAAGGTCAAGAGACAGAAAGAGCATAGACCAGATAAAAAGGAGAGAGAAGCCACATTTTCCTTTTTTGAGTTTACAGCATTAAATGACTTTCCCATCTTAGCACAAAGGTTTTCTGACAGACTGATAGCAAATATACTCCAATTTCTATCTTCCCTGTGTTTGCATCATTTGCAACCTGACTCCACAGCTCCTCCCATGAGGAGGTGAAGAGGTGGGCTAGCCTTATACCTTGCTTTGGAAAATAAAATGTGGAAGAAGTGAACCAGCTCTGAGCCTAGACTTCAAGAGACCTTGAACAGTTGTTCAGTCTTTGGGAAACCATCTCCATGAACAGAAGCCCAGGCTAGCCCATTGAAGAATGGGAGGCATTCCATATGATGGCATCCCTTACCAGCTGTTCCCCAGCTGACCCACTAGCTGGTCCCTGATGCATGAGAATGGATGAGACCAAACAAAACCAGCCCAGATTAGCAGAACTGTCCAGCTGACCCTCAGACTCAAGATCAATCAATCAATTAACAAACAGCTGGTTTGGTTTGGTTTTGCTTGTTTTCAGTGTAAGTGTTGTGCCAGTTTGTTAG
Source organism: Canis lupus baileyi (assembly GCF_048164855.1). Lineage (NCBI taxonomy): Eukaryota > Metazoa > Chordata > Mammalia > Carnivora > Canidae > Canis > Canis lupus. Next base: position 27,579,163 of record NC_132851.1, on the reverse strand, counting down.
ACAGTTACCTACATGAAGGACTCAAGATCAGCATACCTCATGACCAAAGAAGCTGGACCTTCACCAGAGATTCATTTCAAGTTAGGTTATAAAAAGAGAATTTGAGTATCCAGCTGAAAAGGATTGGTTAAATAATATAAGTTATTTTATTCTTTCCACAAGCATGCGGTCACTAGGCACTTGATACTTACTTCAGTGCATGAGTACTTGGTCAGTGGTGACCTAGGCCAGCCCCGCCCCTGCAGAGCTTTGGGGTGTGGTCCCTTCACAATCTACAAAGTGTTTTCATATCCACTGTTTCATTTGATTCTTCCAACTTCAACTCCTGGAAGAATGCATTCTCAGTAGCTTCCATTTACAAATAAGGAAATTGAGAGAAAGGTCAGCTAATTTTCCCAAATTGTGCAGCCAGTTAGTAAGCTCTCATGCCCCAGTAGACTGGGAGCTCATTGTCGGATGAGAAGCACTGTCCTCTTGTCTCAACTCCTGGGACCAGATTACATCCTATAATTAGATTATAAACTACAAATACAAGGACTAGGATTCAAACCCACAGCTCTCATTCCCAGCACTCATACTGCACTCATACTCAGCTATGCCTCCCATAGACTGCTCCAAATCTTCCTTACACAGGCTCAAAGTCAGATAAAGAAAAGGAATTCAAGCAAAAAAAAAAAAAAAGGAATTCGTATTCCTTATATTTCCAGCTCCCAACTCTAATGCTGAGTGCAGTGAAGTGAAGCTCCAATCTGAGGATTCAGGCATGGCAGGATCTCAGTGTTCAACTATTTCCTTTCTTTCCATGTCTGAACTCTGAATTCCTCCATGTGGTCTTTCTTCTTGGGCAGATTGTCTCAGCATGGTGGGTAAATTGGCCCCTGACAACCTCAACTCCCCCAACAAGGAGTTTTAAGATCCTTTTGTTCAAGATCTGAGAGACACTTTCTTTGAATGTCCATGTTAATTCCAGATGTTGGACTCCTGCTTTCTTATGTTATCTGCCAAACCCTGGACTAATTACACTATCTAGAAGAATGGAGTACTCTGATTGGCCACCTTTCTATTCAGGTGAACAAAGACAATAAATGTCCGCCATATGTAATCAATAAACATTTATGAATGAATGAATGAGTGAATGAATCTTGACTTGCAGTGATTCAACTGTATCTCCACTGCTAAGGAACAAGCTAACATCTTTTTTTCCCCCTGCATTCCATGGGCTGAGTGTCATCTAACCAAGAAGGCTTCCTGGGAAGCAAGATCTGGCCTGCAATTCTAGAGGCATCTGTACCCTGAGCATATAATTAAGTCAGAGGCAAGTACAGCTGGTGAGAGCAGGAAGACATGCATAAACTCTTCAATCTAGGAATGTTTGCGGACCCTATCATTACATACCCCACATGCTAATCTATCCCACTGGGACTCTATAAACTCTGTGACTCTAACTGTTCTCCAGCTGAAAATGCATGACTCCTCCTCTGGATTGTGATGTTCCTCCTCTCTCCTTGCAATGAAAGACTTCAAATCATCACCAAATCTAAGATTTATAAGTCATTGGGTGAGGGGGTTGATCTAGGTGAGTATTAGCATTGGGAGTGGGGGGGGAAGAGTAAGTTTTAAATAGGAAAACTCTATTCCACTTACTGTGTGATCTTTGACAGGTTACGTAACCTCTCTGAGCCCCAATATCTACGTTTGTAAACGTTAGTAATAAAATCTGCCTCCTATGGTCACTGTGAGGATCAAGTATCACTAGGAATGGAACAGACCTAGCGTGGTGCCTACAACATGGCAAGTGTTCGACAAATGCCAGTTCTCCCCCGCTTAAACATGAAATGCTGACCCTACTTATTAAAGTAAAAATAAAACAAACAAAACAAAACAAAAGGAAATATAAAAAGAATACCTTTTAGAAATGGTCTTCAAAAAGCAAAAGCAAATTATATACCTAATTGTCTATTGACCTGCTAGGCACTGCAATATGATCTTGAGTAGGACACAGTCTCCAAACTCAGGAGTTTAAAGTCTAGTGGATTGGATTATCATCTGAGAAGGGATACTATAATTTGAAATTATAATCACATTTTAACTGGTGAACACTGCCCTTGAACCTTGGCATTGTTATTGAAATTCTGGGCTTTTGTATACTGTCTCTCCAGCTACACTGTAAGATAAAGTAGGGCAAATTTCTTATACCTTCCACATTGCCAAATACAAGCAAAGGCTTCTTTTACAAAGGGATTTGGAAAGAAAGGTGGAGATCAGAAAGGAAGCATGTTGTTGTTGTTGTTTCTATTTGTCCACTGGCTACCAATTTTCCTCTGAAGAAATGATTGGATCAAGGATGACCTGTTCGGGGATTCTGCTTTTACATGGCACAATGTTGCAGTTTTTCCCATCCATGAACTAGATATTGTAGTACTTGCCCATCTTAATCTCATGCTTGCGTCCCATGCATGAGCAGGGATCATATTCATTCATCTTTGTGTTCTCTGCATCTAGCAATTTCTGGCACATTATATATGGTCAAGAATTGTCTGTAGTTTCAACAACAAGCATTTATCTCTTGAGCCGGCATGTTGGATGGCCTGAAATAGGCCTGGCTCAGCTCATCTGGACTGACCTAGACTCACACATGCTTTACTGGTCAGCTAGTGGGTCAGCTGGGCACTGGCGGGTCTAGGAAGCCCTCAGTTGAAATGACTGCAATTTGTTCCACGTGGCCTCTCAGAGGTGATGGGATCCTCTGGAAAACAAAGGTTTAGCAGGACAGCATTGAACTTATTTAATGGCACCGAGAGATATCCTGAGAAAGCTGCTCCCTCAGACAGGTACAAAGAAGGAGATAAGGAAACAGATGTTCTGGTTCCACATGCTTTTATGTTCTGCTAGAGGAAATACACAAGCTTTCTGGAGGGTAACTCAGTGATAAGTGTCCAAATGGAGCCTGGCTGTTCATTTGAGCTTAAAATTAAAAGGTTGGGAAAAATTAGGCTACGCACAGAGTAGCAGGGGAGGGAGTAGACGGGAAGGGTGTCAGTGGGGAGAAAAGATGGAAGGAGGAGGCAGTGGGGAAGGCAGAGAAGTGAGAGGGCCCCTGCATCCCAAAGTCCCTCTCATACCTGTGCTCTGCACTCTTCTGAGAACACATGGCACCCTGAGACTGAGCCATGAGTCCCTCCCCACTTCCTGGAGACAAGCGAAAAGAAAATTGGACAATTAAACATTTACATGGGAATGCAGGTGGAGCAAACCACACAACCCAGGCTGCTAGCTGCATTCTCTCAAGTGGATCAGGGTTACGGCGGCACAAAGCCCGGGTAGAGCTCCGACCCTCTGGCAGGGAAAACAAGGATTGAAACTTGCTGAGCACTGAGCACCGAGGACAGCTCATACCGAAACCATTAGGTGGGCGGGTAATACGATGTTCAAATGGGACTGGATTTCTTAGCTTCAATCTCTGAAATCTCTGCAGAGAAAAAAAAAAAAAAAAGAAATTGCCTCTGTTATTTTTTTCCCCTCCTTATCTGTTCCCCTGTCTGGGTTGTTGGAGTTAGTAGCAGGCTCTCAACAGTCGGGAATATGTCCTCCATTGTGTTCTTTCTGTGAAGAAAATTACAACTTGGAAAGGAAAGGGGGCGGAGAGGAACATTACATTCTAAACAGTCTTGGGGAGATAATTGCAAAGTCTCCTTCTCTCACTCCTTGCTCCCCCTCCCTTCTTGGTCCCTCAGACTCTTCTTTACCTCTAGGATCTGGCAAAGGGGAGTTGCTGCTGCAGGTGGATGGGCAGCTTTGCAGGTGCCTCCTATCACATGCCAACTACTTCTTCTTGTCTTCCTGGGGCAGCACGTTCATTACCCACGCTGCCATTCAGGAACAAGGAACATTCAGGAAGGCTTGGTCTAGGGAGAGATGGGACATTTCATTTTTGTTCTTTTTCTTGGAGGTCTAGGTTATCCTTGTAATATCTTTAGATATCCACTTGGCCGCAATTCAGTTCAGGACTCACTGTACATCTAACTCACTGTTGCAAGCAACTTCCAAGTATTCAATACACCGTTTATTGATTCTTTACTATGTATCTAAAAGCATCCTGAGCATCTATATCCTTGATTTCACTTAATCCCCACAGCCATTGTGGGTGGTCAGTCCTAGTCCTACTATCCTCCTTCCTATCCCCAGTGATACCCCAGGTCTCAATGAGTTCACATGTCCAAGTTCACAAGCTAATAAGAGGCATCATCAGGATTTGAGCTTAGTTCGTCTGATCCTCTGAAAACTATGCTGTAATACCACCACCACCCCTGCCACAATGAGAATTGATACAAGGCAGTTCCAGGCTGTGCCATCCTTGAAGTCTTAAGGAAGAAGATAGTAACCTTAAGTGGAGGTGATTGTAGGATTAGCAACCTGACCCGTTTCTGCCCAATGAAATCAGGCAAGAGAGGTTTCCAAGGGAGTGTAGGACTTGCCCAAGGCCACCAGGCTATACTTTGAAGCTGAAGGAAGCAATTCAAATAGCTCTCCTAGCATAGAGATTGAAGGAATTGTGACTACCAGGTCATTTAGCAGATGCTTGAAAGCATGCTTGCAATGATCATCATAACCCTTGTGCATAGCCTGGAAGAAAGTGCCAAAGGAAAAAAGAAAAAAAAAAAAAGAATGAATGACCTTGGTTTTCTTTTTCCTTTCATTTTTTTCTTTCTTTCTGGTTTTGTTCTAAAAAAAAAAAAAAATCTAAGCACTGGGTTTTTTGTTTCTTTGTCCTGTTTCCTAGACTAGGAACCAAGGCTTAGAGGCAATTAGTCACCTGGGATCTGAAGACTAGGGGTTCTTTCTTCTGCACTAGCATTTTTCAAAGTGTCATCGTAGGACCAGCAGCCTCAGCATCATCTACCTGGGAACGCACGAGAAATGCAAATTTTCAGGCAGCACCCCAGACTCACTGAATTAGAAACTGTGGTGTTGGGGCCCCACATTCTGGGTTTTAACAAGCTCTCTTTGTGATGCTGATGCACCTAAAGATTGAGAATGACTGCTTTACCATGGTTTGTAACTCATAGTTACAAACGAAATCCAGTTGTGAATCCATATATTTAGAATTTCTGCTGCCTTACACTACAGATGGTTCTGAAAGCAATTTTATTTTGACCTTGGAGAAATCTATTGCAAAATTAAGATGCCAGAAAACTTTTAGAAATCTAATCAGCCGTACAACTTGTAATATGCTGGCATTTGGTGCCTGGCACAGAACAGCGGGTTGCTGCATTAAGTACAAAGGTGTGGATGGGAGAGGATTTCCCATGTTCTCATCACTTCCTTCTTGAGCTGTGCTTCACTGGGGCTGAGCTAAATGGAGTCTTTCCCAGCTGTCAAGGCATAATAAACCTTGTTAGAGGTGCCCTCATGCAACGGCCTCTTACTACCTATGAGAAACCACACCAGCTTCCTCAGAGGTAAAATGACTTGCATAAGGTCACCCAGCTGCAGAGTGAGGTTGAGGGAGGGAATCTGTGCAGTCCCTTTCAACATCAACACTTAATGAATCTGACTGCCAGGTGGCTTTAGCAGATGCTTCAAAAAGTGTTTAAAATAATCACTCTTCCTGCTTCCCTGCAATGATCATCACACAGCTTGGAAGAAAATGTCACAAAAATCAAAGGACAAACTTGGAATTTTTCTCTCCTAATTTTTGAAGTGTTGGATGTGTTGCATTTTTTATTTTTTTTTAATTTATTTTTTTTTTATTTCTTTTAAGTTGGCTCCACTTCCAGCGTGGAGCGCAACATGAGGCTTGAACTCATGACCCTGAGATCAAGACCTGAACTGAGATCGAGAGTTGGACACTTAACGGACTAAGCTACCTAGGGGCCCCAAAGTTTGCTGCATTTTTAAAAAAATATTTCAAGATTTTTTAGCAGTAAAGTGATAAAGTGGTATTATAAAAGTACTTACATAATTCTTCAGTTTTCAGAGCAAAGATTGAGTGATGTTTAGTTAAACCTGTATGGGAACATCAAGTTGCAGCCTCACTGCTCTGGCCTTCTGCATCTGAATTTATTGACAGGATTGACCTCCTCCCTGGCTTCACCTTCCCGTCTGTGGTCTGTTCAGTTTTTGCTCCATATCACTGTAATTTCTCTCCAGCAATTACCAGCAACTGTCTCATCCACAGTCCCTTGGTTTGGGGTCCTCCTCTGCCTTCACGCCCGTGTTTTCCTTTTTCACGATTCCTTCTTTGTCTCCTTGTGGCATCCGTGTCCTTTGCCTGGCTCCTGAGCATTGGTGATCACAAAACCCTTTGGATCTCAATCTGTGCTCTTCTAAGATGATCCATCAGAGTATCCCATTATCTCAAGTGTTTATCTATCCTGCTCTGAGTTCTTTTCTGAGCCTCAGACTGGACTATCCAACTCTTTGCCTCTTTGCAGGACTTCTCTTGTAAGTATTTCAAACACCAAACTGAACGCACCTTCACCTCTCTAAAAGTTGCTTTTTTCATATTCTTAGGATAGACATACCATACCACTGTCCAGTTACACGTGCCAGGAGCTAGGGAGGTGTTTCTCACAAAGCCACATCTCATAAGCATCACCTCCATAACATACACACACACACACACACACACACACTTTCTTACATACATGTGAGAGTGCACACATGCACAAACATACACTCCCTTTTTCTCTTACACACTTTATATACATACACACACATATACCCCATATGCAAAGACTAAACCCTATGAATTTTACCATTATGTCCTCCCCTCCTTTCCAACCCTGCTACCACTGCCCTTGAGCTAAGTCTGATCATTGCTCACTGACTATTGAGTTTCCTGACTGTTCTCTCTCCTTCCTTTAAATCCGAGTTACCATTACAGCCAGAGGAATTTCTCTAAAATTCAAGCCAACCACAGTTCTCTCACTCTGTACATCTCACATCTCCTATTGCCTGTAGGTCCATGCTCTTAGGCACAGCCAGCAAAATCCTCCTTGACCTGTCTCTGCAGCCCCTTTACTAGTTTCCATGAGAAATTCCCCACCAATGAGAATCTTGATATCCTCAACTATTTTACTGAAGTTCCAGGCACAATTTATGTCAATAAAAGACTATTAATTTTTTTTTAAAAAAGGTTTTCATGGAAACGTGATCCATGAAACAGAGATTTGGAATACATCACTTAGCCTTACCAAACTATCTTAACTCTCCAAGGAGGAGTGTTAATTTGCCATAAGATTTAGTATATGTGCTGCCAAAGTGAGCACTCCAATGCCATAGGATTTACTAACCAAATGAGAATGATAAGAGAGGGTATGCAACTATAAGAAAAAATTAGAAAATCTCTTATGCACAGATGTGAATATATGATTATTTAATCAGACCCCTATGGATGGAAATAAAGGTAGTTGCCAATCTTTACAATCTATGTTATTAGAATATCAGTCTGTCTGCCTCTGGGATTAGAAGAAGGATAAGAGTCAAAATGGGAGACCATTAAACAATAGACCCGTGAAGAGACCAGCTGCTGGCAATGAAGATGGAGAAGAGAGATATGTAGGGACCTAGAAGTCCTAGGCTTATGGAATTTAGCATGTAAGGAAAAGTGCAATCAACTAATAATTCCAGTGCACTGATTCACTTAACACATACGGATTGTCCACTCACTATGTTCTAAGGTTGCCCACCTACAATGTTCTGTCAAGCCCTGAAGACCAAATGTGGGATAAACTTCTGGCCACTTCCTGCCCTCATGGAGTTTCAGCCTAAAAAAGAAAAGCTAGACGATTATTTTAGAGAATCTAAACCAGCCTGGGACATGGGGCATGGGTTATCAGTAAGCGGTGTGATGAGCAGTGGATAGGAAAGTCACTGACTCTGTTCTTCTCCAAGTGCAGCCCTGACCAAAGCAGTAGCATCACCTGGGAATTTGCTAGAAGTGCACAGTCTCAAAGCGCACCTGAGACCACCTAAATGAGAAATGGAGAAGGGGCAGTGCCCAAAACCTGAGTTTTAACAAGTCCTCCTTACATAGCTACAGTTTGGAAGCCACTGCCTAGAAACCCAAAAGATGTGGGGGCAACTTTCCCTGGTGGTGGTGGTCTAGAAAGACTTAAGGCAAGAACTGACCTATGGGCCAGGCTTCAAAGGAGAGTGAGAGTTCCCCCAGAAGGACAAGCAGAGCTGGAGGGGAAGATTCCAGGAATTCCAGGTGTTTGTGCTCCCTGAGCTAGCTTACACCTCCACCCTCACATTTTCTTAATGGATTTAGAACTAAACTAGGGGAAATGACATAGGCACAAAGTTATTCACTGCATTTTTGCAAACCATTTAAATGCCCATCAGCTGATGACTTCTTAAATAAACTCTGAGTCGTACATATAAATGAATACTACCCCTCTGTTTATCAGAGAGGTTTAGAGATGAACTTCAGAATATAGTGCTAAATACAAAAAGCAAGGTGCCAAATCATATGTATATTATGCAACTTTTTGGGTGAAAAAATGTAAATATGTGTACTTCAGAGATACACAGGAAAGTGGGAACAGAAATTTGGCTCTCAGGTGGAGAATTTAAGATGGAAGATAGGTCTTCACTGGATGCCACTTTGTGCCTTTTAAATTTCATTCTATGTGCATAGATTACCCATTCAAAGAAATAGACACCTTTCTTAATACAAGAACAAGGAGTGGGGAGGGAGAAGGCATCTGCTCTGAATGCTTTCTTGGTTCACAAGAAGGGTCCTCCCTCAGCTTCACCTAACACCTTTTGGGAAATTTCACAGGGTGGGGGATGTGACAGGGAGGGGTGCTCGGTGTTATAATTATTGTTTTCAGTACCTATTTTATTCTAACAGGATGTGCTACTTGGGGTCAAGGCCCTGGGCCAAAGTCATAGAACAGTAGCTGTTTGCGGTATTCTCTTTGAGTTCCCGGTATTTGGGAAATGGTCATCTCACAGCAGCAGCGGGGGTGGGAGAGTTGGGGGAGGGCCCAAACCACCACTGTGGTGGGAAGGGGGGGGCACAGGGGTTCCATTCAGAAAAAGAACAATTGGTGGTTTCAGGCAGCTGAAGTGAGGGCAGAAGGGAAACGAGATGGCCTGACCGATCAGAGAAGACAACATTGAGTCTTGCCTCTAGCCAAAAAAGGAAACAAGTAGGTACAAAAGAAGTGGGCTTTAGTGCAAAATGCTTCTTCCTTCAGCAGCTTTCAGCAATCTCAAAAAATATTATCTCATTATCTCTTCTCCACACTAGTTTCCCCACTTTTCTGGGAGGAGGGGAACCTCATCTTGATGAAATGCCCAGTATACATCAGCTCCACTTTATTTCCATTTTTATAGTTACATTGAATCTTCTCCAAACCCTTCTAGGAAAACACCTCATTGAAGCCAGAGGAGCAACGTAACTTGCCCAAAGTTGTAATGGTGGTGTCAGGATTAGAACTCAGTTCTTTTCATCTTTTGATGGACACCGAGGCTCCTTCCACAGTTTAGCTATTGTGGCCATTGCTGCTATAAACATCGGGGTGCAGGTGTCCCGGTGTTTCACTGCATCTGTATCTTCGTGATGAATGGATAAAGAAGATGTGGTCTATGTATACAATAGAATATTACTCAGCCATTAGAAACGACAAATACTCATCATTTGCTTCGACGTGGATGGAACTGGAGGGTATTATGCTGAGTGAAATAAGTCAGTCAGAGGACAAACATTATATGGTCTCATTCATTTGGGGAATATAAAAAATAGTGAAAAGGAATAAAGGGGAAAGGAGAAAAAAATGAGTGGGAAATATCAGAAAGGGAGACAGAACATGAGAGACTCCCAACTCTGGGAAACGAACAAGGGGTGGTAGAAAGGGAAGTGGGTGGGGGGTGGGGGTGACTGGGTGATGGGCCCTGAGGGGGGCATTTGATGGGATGAGCACTGGGTGTTATTCTATATGTTGGCAAATTGAACACCAATAAAAAATAAATTAAAAAAAAAAAAAAAGAACTCAGTTCTTCCAACTCCAAGATCTCTGCTACACTGATTTTAGGCTACCTCAAACTAAGGAAAGATCCCTTCTCAGACTATGAAATCATTCATTATGGAGCCAGCCATGTGCGCCCAGAACTTAGACTTCTGGGTTTGACAACTATAATTGAAAGCAACAGAGAGCACTGTGATACTTGCAAGAGGAGAGAAGGATTAACCAAGAAGATCCAGGTGAAGACAGAGAGAGGATTCTTAGGATTTATCTACTAGGGTTATCATGGTTTGTGACTCCCACTGTAAAGATACTGGTTTATCAAGTCCATGTACTTCATAACAGTCTCTGGCCCATCCAACACAAGAGTTTTCCGTTTGGATGCGGCCCAATAGCCAGGCCCACTCAATTCCCAACCTCCAGGAACACTGTTGAGATAAAAACTTGTTTCAAAGGGATATGACTTTCTCTGGGGTTTCCTTTTTTTTTTTTTTTTTTTTTAAAGTTTCAGTTTATTTTATTTATGATAGTCACACAGAGAGAGAGAGAGAGAGAGAGGCAGAGACACAGGCAGAGGGAGAAGCAGGCTCCATGCACCGGGAGCCCAACGTGGGATTCGATCCCGGGTCTCCAGGATCGTGCCCTGGGCCAAAGGCAGGGGCCAAACCGCTGCACCACCGAGGGATCCCTCTCTGGGGTTTCCAAAAACAACCTTGCAGATGGCTCTCAACTAAAAGGCAACTTGACTTAAATAAGATGAGGCATCTCTGGGATTTGTTCATTGAATCATTCAGCAAGATTGACTAAGAACCTAATACGTGCTGAGGACACCAAGATGACTAACACATGGTTCCAATCTCTATAGTCTTTTCTAGTTTCAACATGACATAAGTATAACACTGAAAGGCAAACTCTGAAAAGAAAGGTGTCAACAAAAGCTTGGGATCACAGAGGGGCAAGAGATTAATCCTTTCTAGGACTGGGGTGATGCAGAAGAGGTAGCCTTTAAGATGAGCGTGGTAGGATGTGGAGGAGGACATTCCAGATAGAAGAGCATGAGCAAACTATTAGATGCTCCAGAATTCATTACATGTGCAAGGGTGTTGCTCATTTGGTTGGAATCTGTCTTCAGTTCTTGTCCCTACTATCAACTTTCTATATAACTCTAGGCATCTCATTTTACCTCTGATTTGAAGTCTCAAGTATAATTTGTGCAGACTACAGACACAGAGGGAGAAGGGCAGAGGCAGAGACTTGTCTGTTTTATGTAAGAAGGGATTCACAACTGCATGTCACAAAAGGTCCTCTTGGAGTTTCCAATAAATCTTCAGGCAATTCTGCATGAAAATACACGGTTTGATTCAAAGGCCATGGAGGAAGGATTCCAAGATTAGCTAGTGGCTGTCACCCACATTGCCCCATGTCTCAGATATCTGGTCAAATTCTCAAGAAAAAAAAGAAGGTAAAAATAGAAAGGACTAGACAGCTGGGAGCAACCGGTTGCTTGTGCTCAGGGAAAGCCTGAAGATGGAATTCCCCCAAGCCTCATGCTGTTCTTTCAGACAGGACTACTTACAATGTCTATCTTTAACACCAATATGAACTATTTCTACACTCCTTCCCTGATCCACCAACACAAGTCAGATAGATCTTCTATGATCCACCGTTTCTGTGCTTCCCAGCACTCCATGATTCCTTCACTGTTGCTTTTATCATATTGAATTGTAATTGTCTATTTACTTGTTAATATCCCTCATTACATCTCATTAGGACAGCCATCATATCTCTCCTTTATAGCCCCAGCCTGTTACATAACGTGGAAAAAATAACTGTCGAATATGAGTAAGTGAACAGATGAATGAGTACAAGAGAGAATGCAAGATGGAAGAGAGTAAGCAAATGGTGATTACCACAGAGTAGTCCAGAAGGCTAATGCTGCAAAGCTTGAATGATACTCCCTTGGGATTCCAGGCACCATTACGGAGAAAAGTGAAGGAGGAGCAGGGAAGTCCCCAGCCAAAGAAGTATTGCATTGCAACTGTCACTGAGACCATATTTTACTCTCCACTGCTAGAATTTTGAAGATCCAGGCAGATTTGGGGCCATTTTTCTATGGAGATACAAATAGCCTAATCTACTCCTAACCTCAATAGTTAGCTTCAGATGGTTGAGCCAGGATAAGTTCTAGAGGACACAAAGCAATGAATCATTATTTGCTATGGGAAATGTCAAGCTAGCATGAAATGGAAGGACTCAGATGGATGCCACTGAACCAAATGGATAATAGTGGGGAAGTCAAGGCAGATAGTGGTGATCACGGGGAAATCAGTGATGACAATGATGATGATGATGATGATGGTGGTAGTGGTGATGACAGTGAGAGTTGCCAACATTTTGAGCATTCTACATTATTATCTTATTTACTCCTTACAACAACTCTAGAAGGAGGTTGCTATTCTTATCTATTCTTATGTTATTCTATAAATGAAGAAAACAAAAGTCTGAAAAATTAAATAATTTTCCGAGGATTACACAACTCATATTGCAGAGCCAGGTCTTAAACCCAAGTCTCGTCCCAAAACCCATTCAGCTAAACATAGCTGTTTTGCCATCCAGTTTCTCTTACAGGTTATATTCTCTTACTTAGGACCTTGATAGCTTCATGCTAATAGGCCCTATATCCTTAATAACCATTAGAGTCACTGCTAAGAAGAAATAAACTATATAGCAAACTTAGTTCCCTGGGAGTAGGTCAAAATATTCATGACAATTCACACTAACTCAGCTGCATATTCCAGAAGGGAAGACTGCTGTTGCACAACATCTGGAACCTGATTTCAGAAGATAGAAGGTGAGTTCAGATGTATTGGAATGATTCTAAATTTCCAATAGTGCGTATCATACTCCTCATGAACCACTGGATTATCATATATAGATCCCATCAGTTCTGCATGCTGCCCCTCTTTATCCAAAGATAGCCCTAAAGTTTTTTCTCAAAGATTCTTAAATCTTTGTTTTGACAAGAATAATCATATTGGGTGCCTGATCCATTCTACGGAATTTAATCACTATGGACTTAACTAATTGCCAGCTTTTAAAAGACAGGAAATATGACCATTAACTACCATTTACCCAAAAGTCGGATGTTCGAGTGGTCTCATTAATTTAATAGTCTGGTGAATTAGACAAGACCATAGCTAACAAAAGATGGGTTTCTAGATTTCTAAAGTGTAGACTATAATAGAATACAGTACATTTAACCTCATATGAAATAAAAATGCCTTACAGTTGGAGTACTCTGAAGAACATTTCCAAATATGACACAACACCATGAAGGAAATAATAGACCTATCTGCATTAAAAATAGAAGATCTTGGAGAGATTTAATTATGTGTCCCAGGTCACACATCAAATAAGGAACAGACTAAAATTTGAGCCAAGTCTCCCAACCCCTCTTGCAGTGAACATTCTGTCACCTGTCTTTCCTCACATCTTTGGTTTCCCTTCCTTTCTAGCCAACATGGATGGACAAACAGAGCTTATGAACAATGAGCAAACCATAGAATAATTTGTTTTCATACAAAGGAAATGTGGAATTTATTATGGAATATAGATGGTGTATAATTCCTTGAGTGCCAGGGTCATGTCTTATTAACATTTTTATGCCTGGGACTCAGTACAGAAAGATTTGTTGAATTCAGCAACTAGCAGTTACTGTTCTATTTGGATAACAAAGTGTTTGGGGCAAATCCTAAACCGTAATCCAACTCTCTTCCAACTAGTTGCTCTCTCGAGTCAAATTAAATCAAGAACTCAGATTTGGGCAGAAAATATTCCTGAACAAGGTCCCTTGTAAACTTTCACCTAGAACAGTGTCATCAGGTACTGTCAGGATATGTCTCCTTGAGAACAATAAAAGAAGCATCAAGTGATATCAGGCTGATGAAATCAGAGCTTTGCTGAGATCAGCCAGTGGATACCAAGTCAGCTTGCATTTACATGCAGAACACACTAGATGTCCCTAAGAGAACCAGAGGATCAGACTAGAGTGTCCTCAGTCTTCAGGAGATGCCCTCAGTCATGGAGGCCGAAAAAGCTCCCATGAGAGCAAATGACAAGGCCACATTTCCAGAGATGGCCAGTTTCTCATCTCCCATGTTGACCACTGACCCACTGTTCATATGGAAGCATGCCTGTAACCCACAGCCCATATCAGTGAATAAGAATGGAAATGAATGGCCAAAGGGTTGGGTTTCACTGTGTGATTTAAAAATCTTGATTTTTCTAGCTATGTGACCTTGGGCATATTGATTAAACCCCCTGAAACTTAAAATTGCCCTTCTGTAAAATGAATAGACACAAAGTTTAAATGAGATAAGGTATGGGAATCACCTAACACATAGTAATGGAGTTGAATCTCACATGACATGTAAAAGTTGCATATAAGTAAAATTAGCCTTGGGAATCCCTTAAGTTGCCCAGAATGGACAATATATGTGTTCTTTTATATATAATCTTCCATAGGAAAAAATACATATAAATATACAATGTAAACCGTATTTAGCATATATGTAGAAATAAATTTTATAGTATTCTAATTACATATAAAAGAGTATATAGTTGAATTTGCATGAGTTAAATAAAACTCCACTCTAAATAGAAGTTGGACTGTTCTGGTGATATTACTGTCCTGGGGGTAGTGGATGCAAAGAAGCATAAAATTCACTGATAATAGTGAATTAAGCATATCACCTAATCAGGGCTCTCTTCTAAATATTATCTCATGTTTCTTCATTTAATTTCACAACCCTGAAATGTAGTTCCTGATGTTATCCCCATTTTACAGCTAAGGAGGCTAAGCAACACAGAAGTTAGGAAGTAGTCTGCCCCAGAAAAGACATTGTAATCTAATTGTACAGATGAACTACAACTGGAATTGGTGATACGTAAATATGTGTAGGATGACTTTTTATAAGGATAAAAATGAATGCAGAGGAATGATGCAGATGACACTCCGTAAACTTAGGATTTCAGAGCTGGAAGGAGCCTGAGTACATCTAGTAGTGTGGGGAAGAAGAATTCACTGTGAGGTCAGAGTTCAGAGAGGATTATTCTAAATTATAACTTAACCTGTGCCTTCAAGGATGGGTTTTCCTAGTCAAATGGTAAGAAAATGGAAGCAAGCACATGAATGTTAATTACGGGGTGCAAAAATGTGCAGGCAGGCACATGACATTTTGTTTAGTGAATATACAGAAAAGGTGAGCTGTAGCTACAGTGGGAAAGGATAGGATGATGTGAAAAATAGGCCAAAGTCATATTGTGTTGGTCTCTGGGGTGATACTCAAGGAATTTGACTGCAAACCTCAGTGAACCACTGAAGACTCCTGAGCTGTGGATCAAGAAGATCAAACAGGATATGTGGGAGGATCATTTCTACTCCTAATCAACACATGAGGGCCATCGAACAGTTGAACTGACTCTCCATGGGAAACAGTAAAAAACAGTTCTGTGGAGGTCATTTTTACTCAGCAAGCAAATAACTAAACAAATATGTCCTCTTTCAGGATGAATCTGAACTTTCCAAACCCTTGGGGGCCGTCTTCACACACAACCCACAGGGCCTCTGCTGGTGTCCCTCATAGCCGAATGACAAAGTCATTCCTGGCACTCAATGGTAATACTTTCTTTTCAAAGCTCCTGGTAAATTAAGTCTCCCGGAAGGAACCTTCCCTAAACCTTTCTCCCCTGAACTTAATTCTTTCCATTTTCACTGTTTCCCCAAATAAATTTGTATGCATACTTAGCATATTATCGACAGTGACATAAGCATTTGCCATAAAGACATCCCAACTTCTGATACCTACAACTTTCATAAAAACAAAGTGTTTTCTCCCCAATATCTTCTTAGTATACTCATCCAGCTTGAAAAATAATCCACTTATTTAGGAAGCTTGTTTTGCAAACCAAAGAACACAAGGGTTTGATCAAATAGACCCCTGGTTCATTTTAAAGAACTTGAAGGTAACTGAATATTGAAGTAGCTATTTGTTACATGGTAGCACCTAATAGCCAAAAGTGGATGCTATAACTCAGCCCTATTAAACATAGTAAATAAAGTCAATCATCATTAATTGTGAATTTCATATTTGTGAATTTGCTCAACTGCTAAAATTTATTTGTAACTCTAAAATCAATACAGTACTTTCAAGGTCATTCATAGATAGACATGTACAGAGTGATGAAAAATTTGCATCACCCATTGTGTATATTCCCAGCTGTGGCCTGACAAGGAGCTGCTCTGTCTTCTGGTTTCAGCTCTCTTACTGTAAACAAGTATCCTTTTCGTAATCTATTTAGCACTACATCTTTCTCATTTTTGTGCTTTTTTGTTGGTTCACTGTTTAAAATGGCTCCCAATGGTGGTGCTGAAGTGCCATCCAGCATTCTCAGCATAAGAAGGCTGTGATATGCCTTACAGAAAAAACACAGCTGTTAGATAAGCTTTGTTCAAGTGAGAGTGATTGTGCTGCTAGCCATGAGATCAATGTAAGTGGATCAATAATATGTATTAAAAAAGGTGTCTTTAAGTAGAAACACACATAGAGCAAGTTTATGTACTGATCCATTGATGAAAATGCTGTGACCAGAAGCTTATAGGAACCTAACTTTGTATTTCCCTTAGGAACAATGGTTCAGTATTCACTAATTCAGTGTTCATGGCATCTTTAAAAACATTAACTACTAAAAATGAGAATAATGAGAATCAACTGTACCTGAACAGAGATGATGGTGTGTGTATAAGATCAGTGATGGGAGACACTAGCAGGGCAAGGAGAATCCATAAGATAAGTTTCTAAGGAATTTTAAGACTGAAATAAATTCTAATGAACCAGGGAGTGGCGAAGGAATGGTGCCAGCAAAGATGGCAGAGAATACAGAATAATGTTAAGTTCTCAGAGCAATGCAACACTCCTAAAAATTGCTACAAACATGACCACTTCTGCAAAATTTTGAATTCAGTTAATTGCTAATTTTGTCTACAGAATTATGTATTGTTTTCTAGGAGTCTATTGGTAAATATATTTTCCTTATAGTTAACTTCATTTTGGAAAACCAAGAATCACATTACTTTTTTTCCCCCAAGAGAAACAAAAATATGAAGTATAATTCTGGCCTATTATACTAGTTTCCTTGTTGCCCCCAAAGATAGAAAGAGCTGATCCCCAGTGTGTCATTCACATTCTTTCTTGTGCTTCAAAGTCTCCCTCCTCTCTATGACAATCCACCCCACATGTTAGGACCCAACTTAATTCCTTTTGAGAACATTCATAGTCATGTCTATATACTAGTTGTTGAATGACTACAAGCACACACATTGGAATCAGACAGATGTGGGTCTGGATACCAGCTCAGCCATCTATCAGATTTCTGACCTCTGAATCACTGAATCCCTCGTATTTTAGTTTCCTGATCTCTAAGATGAGTATTAAATAGGAAAATAGATGCTGGCTTCCAGCACACTTTCTGGCATGGAGCAGCTGCTTTAGCTGTGACTTGGTACTGAATTTTCTGTGTATCCAGCACTCTGCTACACCCTGTCCCATTTTGGGCTCAGTGCCCCAATTCTCCTTGTGCATGAAATTTGTCTCTGAAATAAGACCTTGAGATCTTTGACAGAGGGAGTCCAATTTGTGTTCATGGTTATCTCAGAGCCACCTCCTGCCTCCTCTGACTCATTTTACTTACATGCAAGTTTCTCACTTTCCTCCTCTCATGTCTGCTGCCACTTCTCTGTCAAGGACCTCCTGGAAACTCCTCCAGACTCTTGCACAAATCTCCCCACCAGAGAACCCTCCTGTTCCATCTCCTCCCCTTCTGATCTGTGTTCTGACCTGTGTTAACAGCTATGCTTTCTTGAGCTCCTACTACTTACTAGGGACCAAGAGAAGCACATGACACACTCCTTCCCTAATTCCTACAAGGACTTCTTATTATGCCATTTTGTGGTGAAGAAATTGAGTAAGGCCGAGAATAGCTGTTACATGCCTAAATGGAGCTCAAATCCAAATCTATGCCAGCTCCAAAGCTCTCTCCAGTGCACCCTGCTCCCTCTCTACATATTTTGAGATCTACTGCCAAAAAGTCTTGCTAAGTCACAGAACTGCTCAAAAACATGCCAGGGCTCCTTCATATTTGTGAAGGAAAAAATGAGAATCCCTTGACCTGATATGTAAGATTTCCTGTATCTGACCTCAGGTTATAGCCTGAGGGTTTTTTTAAACATTTTATTTAAATTCAATTTGCCAACATACAGTATAACACCCAGGGTTCATCCCATCACATGCCTTCCTTAATGCCTGTTACCCAGCTACCCCCATCCTCCCTCCCACTTCCTTTTCTGTAACCCTTTATTTGTTTCCCAGAGTTAGAAGTCACTCACAGTTTGTCTTCCTCTCTAATTTTTTCCCACTCAGTTTCCCCTCCTTCCCTTATAATCCTTCTAACTATTTCTTATATGCCACATATAAGTGAAATCATATAATAATTGTCTTTCTCCGATTGACTTATTTCACTCAACATAATACCTTGCCTGAGTTTGATCTCACTGTTGCCCTTCATGAACCTGGCATGGCAAACAAAACCATTCTGCACTATTCTTCATGGAAGCTCAGTATTTGCCAACCTTTGTTTAAACCAGTCCCTCTGCTAGGAATGCTCTCAAGGCTGCTACTCTCATTGTCAAACCTGAGAACCCTTCCTGTCTGTCCCACAGGGCTCATCTTACACACCACACCCTCTCTGAAGCATGCTCCCTGTTCACACCTTCAATCATGCAACTAGTGTCTACTGCATGTCAAGCAGTCTGCCCTCCTGTGCATTTCAGCACCTATGGGCGTGATTGTGCCACGAGATAAGTATGGGGGAAGGGCACAGTCAGGAGGGCCTTTCTGAAGGAGGTGATAACTTGGTTGAAGCTGAAGAAGAAGTTAGCAAGAGGAAAACAATCTCTCTTCACTCTGAACATCCATAGCCAGCATTCTTTCCATCTTCCCTAAGATCCCACTTTCTCCTTTATATTATAGCTATTTTTGTCACCTATTTTGTCACCCCTACTGCCTGAGAGCTCCTGAAGAACAGTATTTGTGGTTATTTCACCTTTGATTTATTGTTTATTCATTTAGTTTTTGCAAAATAGGTACTCAGTGGTGGGCATGAACACAGACTTTGGAATGGGTAAATGTGGATTAAAGATCCAGCTCCACCATTTACAACCCAAGGGACCTTCACTAGACTAAGTAACTGTTTTAAGACTCCATTTTCACATGTAAATTAAGCAAGAGAAAATATCTATTTCACAGAACTGTTATGAGGACACAAAATAATTTAAAAAATTTGTATAATGCTTAGCATTGTACCTTCTACACAATAAAAGTTCAGGAAGCGGTAGTTTTGTACTTATGATATATAGTCCATAATTTTTTATTTATGTTACACACTTCTTGGCACAGCACACAAAACTAGTCCCATGTGAACACTCACTAACTTGAAGTATCTTATTCTAGTCCAGATATATGCACATAAACATGATCATATTAATTAAGACTGTATCACTGATATTTCTTTTGCAAGGCAGACTTTTGCTCTGCCCAGAAACTCATAAAAAGATGGCAACTGAGGTTGAAAAAACTAGAGCTTAATCATATACCACCTTCTCCAGAGTTTATCAATTTCTATACAAATGAGCCTAGTACATGATTCATTGCTGTCAAATGTTTGTGGCAGGGCAGGGGTGGGGAGAGTCTTTCAATCAAAGAAAGAAAATGAAAATAATCCAGGCTTTGTGAGAAGTTAAAATCATGTTATTCTTTCTAAGCAACTTTTGTGGTTGGTTCTCAGTTTAGATGGTGGTGGTTTTTAATTACCCAAGATACAGGAACACCCACCTAATAAAGGAAATCCCATTAAATAGTCTCAAGTCAACCTCCTTAATTCAGGTTTATAGAGAGAAAAAGGCAGATCATGAATTCAAAGGTTTTCAAAAAAATGCCATTGTAATCCCTTCAAATGTACATGGGGACCTCAGCTACCTCATGACTAATTAAACAGATACACACTGAAATTCTCTGGATAGAGTGAATATAATAGATTGGAATATTGAGCACACACCATATACCATACACTACTCCAGGGTACCCAAGGAGAATACACCCATGAATGAGATTTAGGTTCTTTTCTGGGTGACAGAAACATGCAAATACCTAACTTCATTTTAAGATGGTGAAGTGACATAAAATGGAAGCAAACTCTGTGTTGTACAGATTCCAGAAAGGAACAACCATTGCAGTTGGGGCTGGCCACTTTCTTTTCCAGAGGAGGAACCATTACTGTTGAGCTTGGAAGACTAATCTCACAGGAGAAGTTGAGGAATTCATCCTTGTTGAGAACACACTCTGCGACATATATTTTATATACCATATTTCATTTAATTCTTAAAATTCTTGAAGGTATTAGTACTATATGCTCATTATCAAGATAAGAAGATATTTTTCCCAAGGGTACACCACCAAAGAGTTGGAGCTTGGATGTGAATATGGGCCTGGATGATCCCAGAGCCTGTGATTTCACCTCCTCTTTTGTCCTGGAGCTCCTTTACAACATGGATGAGGTCAGCTATCTGGGAGATGAGGCTAAAACCTTTGTACTGGAGTGTCTGTCATTGTAACCAAACAATGAATACATGAAAGCCTTTGTAAGCAGTTCATTCCTGTAAGTAGATTATGCTCACTGCCAATACTGATTATACTATTCATTACCCTGTATAGATTAACTAATTTACAGCTAACTTATAGCTAATTTATACAATTAATAAGGATTATTGGATTGAATTGAATGAATTTCTCTCTCGTCAGAGACAGTGTAAAGGTTAACTCTGACCCAGTTCAAGCCTAATTGTAATAAATTATATAAAATACTGAATTAGCCAGAGATCTAATGAGGTGTTCTCAGGGCTCTGATTAGGGCACAAGCCCACCAGGTAGTAATATGTAGCTGATAACTGTGTGAAAGGCCAGAGAAACACAAGAGAACATTGTTAGATTTTAGGTAGTAAAAATCTTAGACTAATGTTCTTTCCCAGTGGAATGGCTCAGTATATCACAATGTCTTCATGTAGCAGGGCAGCACACACACCTCACTGATGCTGCTGCTTGGTCTTTTGCACAGGCTTTTCTTCATCTCTCTGAAGAGTCCTTCGTCCTATCTCTAATCTTCTCTCAACCCCGAGGTGATTTCACTTCATCTCATGGCTTTTAACACCATCCAACACAGGAAACCTCCAAATTTATATCTCTATACCTCTCTTCTGCATGCTAAACTTGCATATCCAGCTTGACAGCTGGTGTGACATCTCCACTCCAGTGTCTGATAAACACCTCAAACTCAACACTTGATTTGTTATTGAATTACTGATTTTACCACCCTCCTCCCTTGCCAGTCTTGGGCAATGGGGACAGTAGGTATTCAGTTGTTGATGCTGAAAGAAACTGGAGTCAACCCTGGTTCCCTGTCTTTCCTCCATACTCTACCTCTAACCCATCCACCTACACTCTCATCCCATCTACTGTCAACATTCTACTTTTACCTCAACCTTTAAAATGCATGTAGGAAAAAAATAAAAATAAAGTAAAATATACATAGAAACTGACCACCTCTGGCCACCTCCATGTGACCACCTTGGCCTGAGCCACCATCATCTCTTGCGCCTATTTCTTCATTGCCCCCAATGATCTTGTTGCTTTCACTCTTGCCCTCCACCTTAACTCGGTAGCCAGAGTGGTGCCATTGGCTCTCCACCTCATCAGAATAAATGCCCAAGTTCATACTAGGAACCATAAACCCCTACATGAGCTGTCCCACAGCCCACTCACACACACCCACTTTCCCTCTGTCCTTACATCTTTGTTGTTTCCTCCTTGTCAAGTACAATCTGAAGACACTGGGCTCCTTGCTATTCCTAAAAATAACACATATCTTCTCACCTGGGTCCACCATCACATAGATGAATGGGCCTCAATTTCATCTGCATAATGAGGTAATTGGATCAGATGACCTCTTGAGTCCCTCCACAAAGATGTTATGATTTTGTAACTATTTTCACCTGCAGTAAAGATCATGAAACCCCAAGTGTAACAATGGCACAAATATGAGCTCTGACCAATGACAAAGAAAAGCCTGCTTGTCTGTATCTTTACCATTTGTTTTGAAAATTAAAATTAGATGTAAAAAGCCCATTTTTTTAAGAACTGGAAAATTTACAATGATGTGTGGAAATAGTATTTAACAACTTAAATGTTATGACCATAGGTACTGTATTATAAAAAAATTATTCTGTTAAAATGTTAAGAGAAAGTAGAAAGTAGCAGCTTTATATGAAAACTATTATAGTAAATAAAAAATGTAAAAGTAAATAGAAATATTTGTGGAAGAAAATCATCAACATGCTAAAAGTAATGATGTTAAACTCATGGAATTCAGGGTGTTTCTTTTCTCCTTTTCTAAATTTTCTATTGTGTGACTTTACTACCTTTTATAATGAAAACATGAGCGTGTGGGTATATATGTATAATATTTTAAATTTTTAAATCAAGAGATTGCTCTCCAGCTAGAAACAATACTTTATGTTCTTTCAATTATCAGGCCCACACACTACAGGCAAATTAGGAACAGTGTTCTTTGAACAAGAACATGGTAATAAAAGATTAACAGGCAATTTTCCTACATTGATGTGGATCAGCCATGCGGTCAACACAGTTGGCAGCCAAGAGCCCAAACACAGGCATTCAGGAATTTCCTTATCACATAGACATGGTTAGTGGATATACTTATTGATTCAAATGGCTGGACATCTCAATGGCCCTTGGAAGGATTCTATATTTTTTCCTCTCCCTGATAATGTCAAACTGAGATTCTCAAGTCAGGGTATAGAATAAGTCTCATCATTCAAGAATATTCATTGAGTTTCCCAAACTGTAATTGAATCTACCCAGTATTTATTAAGTCTATATTATAGATGTAAGTGTATAGAGTCTAAAGCTATGGATACAGAGTCTTCCCCCGCAAAAAAAAAAAAAAAAAAAAAGTTTTATTCTTAAATTCCACATTTGTGTGAAATCATATGATAATTGTCTTTCTCTAATTGACTTATTTCTCTTAGCATAATACATTCTAGGTCCATCCATGTCATTGCAAATGATAAGATTTCATTTATTTTGATGGCTGAGTAATATTTCATTGTGTTGCTGGAGGGGAGAGGGGTGGGGGGATGGGGTAGTTTGGTGATGGGCATATGTAACATGTTATATGCAACTGATGAATTACTGAACTCTACCTAATAATAGAGTTCAGTGATTAAACCTAATAATACACTATATGTTAATTAATTGACCTTAAATAAAATAAAATAAATTTTTAAATGATGAAAAAAAAGCTGTTTGATTAATCAGTTACATGCCATCACAGGTCACCATCTTCTCATCCATAAAATGGGGAAAATGAGACCCTTGCCCCTGTAGAACAAGGGAAGGAATGTCTTACGAGGTTGTTATGTGTGTTAAATATTATAACAAGTTACCGTAAGATTTGGTTCACAATACAGACTCAAAAATTCAATCCTTTATCCATTTAACAAGTGTCTGTTGAAAACTTAGCCATGTTCCAGGTCTATGCGAGGTGATATGGACACAGCACTGAATATGGCTCATTACCCCCCTCTAAAGAAGTGTCTAAGTTCGTAGGAGAATCCAAGAAGTAAAAGACTATTTCGGTCCTAAAGGATATGTAACTAGATGTTCAGAAAGCACAATGTTTGGGAGGCAGAGAGGATGAACAATGAGGGGACAAATAACCTCTAAATACACTCAGAAATGTTTTTAATATCAATAATAACTTGAGTGCTTGTTAATTCCCAGGCACTATTCAGATATTATCAAAATTTTTCATTTACCTGATCTCATTGATTCTGTTCTATTATTAATATCCTTATTTTAAGATAGAGACATGGAGTGGTTAAGTAACTTCTACAGAATCACACAGCTAATAATCTTATTGGAATCCAAATTCAAAGCTTCCAAGCTGCATTTCTAACCACTTTATCCACTTCCTCCTTCACCGGCTATTGTATTTACAAAGTGAGGTAACAAATGTAAAGTACATACAGTATTGCCTTTCCCAGTAAGTATCCAATGTTGACTGGTGTTAGTAATAGCAGTAATAGCAATACTAGCAAGAGTAATAGCAAAAGTAGTAATGGAGTAGTATAGTAGCATTAGCAGGGGTAGTATTGATAGTGGTAGTAATAACAGTAGTAGCAGCAGCAAAATGTGAGCCTCTCTATAAATGCTAGCAGTTATTATTAGTCTGGGCTTAGGAACATTCTAAGAAAAAAGGTAAAAAGTGCTTTTGTACTTCTGTGTCATATGGTTCTTGCTCTCAAAAAAAACCCCACTTCTTGGTACAGAAGAAGGAAACACATATATAATACAGCTGGTGATTTAGAATAAAAACTAATTGTTTCAAATTGAATAGTTACATTTCCAAGAACCAGATGATTTAGGAAAATGTCCTGTTTTAGGGTTAGTGCAGATGGGATGTAATGTTAAGTCTTAGGAGCACACTTAGCATGCAAAAAGCAATATACCAACTGCTTCACAAGTATTAGGTCATCTATTCTTTGCAACCATTTGGGAGATAGATACTGTATCATCCCCTTTCCATATATGAGAACACTGAAGCAAAAAACCATTTGCTCAGAATTACACACCAAGTAACTAGCAAAGCCAGGATTTTAACCCAGAGCCATTAACTATGCTCACCTGGCCACTGGGATGAGGATGCAGTACAACTTAGACTGAGGGTGGATCAGATGTGGACAGGGAAGAAGGACGGGCAGGGCATTCTGAAAAGAGGAGCTGGTAAACTAGGGTCCTTGGTGGAGATGAGTACATAAAGCTGAGCATAGGGAGGAGTGAGCTGGTCCAGTTATCAGGCGTGAGCCTGGGCCCTGCCCTTTTAGAGCTCCCCACCCAAGAAAAACCACACGCCTGAGACACACTTGTTTAGAATGTCTTGTTTTTAAATTGTGTTTTGTTTTTATCATCTGTAGCAAGGTGTACAAGACCAAGATGAGAACATTGGGAGAAGAAAGCTTTTGTTTTTTATTTTGGTTTCTTCCAAAATACACCCAAAGTAATAAAACTTTTGAAAAACCCTACTTTGGGTTTGGGACACTATTTAGGGTCACATATATATACATTCATTTGACTCCCCTCCCCATTAATACCCAACTGAATGAACCACAGAAGCTTTATAATGGCAGTCATTCATTCATTCAATCAATATTTATTGAGCACTTAGTCCATATCAGACCACATGCTCAGCAATGTAGACATGACATTGAACAGGAAAAGGCACTATCCTTGCTCCTCTGGAATTTACATTCTGCTTGGAAGAGCCGCTCAGATTGGTGACCAAGATTGGCCCTGAAAAAGTGATGTTTGAAGTGAGAAGGAACTGTATGAAGGAGCCCACAATGAGAATCCAAGGCCAGAGGAGCCAGATGGAGGGAAAAGCTAATACAAAGCCCTGAACATGATAAAAACTTGGGGTGTTTGAGAAACAAAGAAAACCCATTTGACTGGATCACAGTGTGCCTGGAAGAGAGTGGTAGGAACTGAAATCCAGAACATATTCAGTAAGCAGATCAGGAAGGATCTTGTAGTCTCAGTGTAAGGAGCTTGGATTTTGCTTTCAGTGTCAAAGAAGCCATTTGAGGATGGTAAGCAGATCAGAGAAAGAACTTGTTTTCTACTTGATAATTGTGTAGAGAATGGATTATAGATGGATGCAGGAAGGTGGGAAACCAATTAGGAAGGTATTACAGTGCCTAAGGTTGGTGAGAATGGAGCATAGAATAGAATAGAATGGTTTTGGTTTATTTGGACCAAAGCAGTAAGATTTAGAAAAAAATGTTCAAGGCAGACGTAACAAGCATCACTTTTTACTGTAACTATCATACTTCAAGAGTTGATGTAGGGGATAGGGAATTTGTGAAATCTAGGAGTATCCCTAGGTTCTGGCCTAAGGAACTGGACACATGATGGTATCAATCAATAAAATATGGAGATTGGGTGAACAGAACATTGCTGAGGGTGCCAGGAAAGGGATTCATGGGTTCTGTTTGGAAATAATAGGTTAGAAATGGTTACTAGACATCTACATAGAAATCTCAAGTAGGCATTTAGATACATGAACCCAGTGTCCAAAGGAGAAGACAGGTAGGATAGACTTTGACCTTTTCACTATATAGGTGATAAGTCTGACAGGTGACTGGATATGACCACCTTGGGAAAGAAAGAAGGGAAAGAACTGAGTTCAAACCATCCCAAAAGAGTGCAAGCCTTGGTTTTCTCATTTATAAAACAGGTAATAGCAGATACCCCGCAGGGTAATTCTACAAATTAAATTCTATTTATATATAAATCCTAATCTGTTAGACCTCAAGTCCCTGGTCCATTTCAACATCATATCAAGGTTCCATCAAGGCCAGTTTCACAAAGGCTAGGATTGCTCAAGAGACAGGGTTAATAAATTGATTTGCAAAGCCAAGATCCTATGATCTCATAGTTTCCACTCACATTGCTTTTTTTTTTCCTTTCTCCTCGATCAGTTCCATCCCCAACATGTTTTTACATGGCACAA
This sequence comes from Canis lupus baileyi, assembly GCF_048164855.1. NCBI lineage: Eukaryota > Metazoa > Chordata > Mammalia > Carnivora > Canidae > Canis > Canis lupus. The sequence goes on along the minus strand of NC_132851.1, from coordinate 27,552,428 downwards.
AAACATGCACAATACATTTGGGTCATTTCTCATGGGCTGCTAAATCTCAGGTCCTCAGGAAAGAAAAGATCTTCAAGAGTACATGACATCAAGGAGTTGCAACTAGCATGGGTCAAGTCCCATTACACAATGTCAAGTCAAGTGGCAGCTAACTCCCCCTGGCCAGAATAAGTAATGGCTTCTCTTAGATCCCTGGATGGGTGCTCAGTAGGGTGAGTGGCAGGCAAATGAATCTTCAATCAATGGTGTGCTTGAGGACACCAACATGTGTGTGCCCTGAGCTGCCCTCTTTGCCACATCCCATTGTCCAGCAGAATGGCAGAGTCTACAATAAGAAGAGCTGACATTTATTGAGTGCCTATTCTGTATCAGGCATATGGGCTAGCACTTTCCATGCATTACCTTATTTAATACTTCCAGAAATCCAGTGATGTTGATGCTAAAATAACTCCTTAGTTATATATGAGGAAACAGAGACTCAGGGAGGCTGGGTCATTGCCCAAGTCAAACAGCTAAGAAGTGATGGTTGTTTGAATGCAGGTCTACTCTCAACCAACATGCACTATCATCTCTTAGCAGTATAATGTGTTAGCCCTTTTCAGTGTATGTCAGCAACACTGATCTCCCATCCACACAATGAGAAGAGCGTCAGGATGAGTTCTGATCTCAGGTCTTTCATTTATTAATTATGTGGCCTATAGTATGTCATTTACCTTTGGTGAGCCTTAGTTCTTCTACCTTCAGAATGGAGACAGTAATCTCTGCCTCATCAGGAATGTTGGAAGCATACAATGTGATAAGTTTATAAAAATAATTTTCCACTCTCAAATGAGGAATGCATAAAAGGTGGTTATGCAGTTATAATGATGACATCATGATAGTGATCATGTTTTTGATGCTGCTGCTGCTGCTGATAATGGTACACATGCACTCACATACAGACACACATGCTAGAATGAAAAAATCTCAGAACTCTCATCATTGCTTATTAAAACACTTAGAATAGTGCAATCCAGCCATTTTCATCTTCCAATAAGCAAATAGAATAAGTAATGAAGTTAAAAGAGAAAGAGTTAAAGAAGAATTCATAGATTCAATGTACTTCAAACAATTGGGTCTGGAAATTGATTACCTGTACATACATAGAGTCAAGGTCAGCATGGGACTCAAGGTGTTAATAGCAAGATAAAGATTCTCTTTCTGTCATTTGCTCTTTTCTCAAATTTCTTCTCTTCTTTTGATTTCTCCATACTCTTCCTTCCCTTTTTTTGGTTCCTCCATAGCCTTTCCTCTCTCTTCTTTCTCCCTAGCTCTTCCTTTCTCTTTCATTCTCTGCAGTCATTTTTTCCTAGCCCACTATGTAATGAACTCTCTTCTTTGTCTTTTGGATTTTCTCTCCTATGTGAACCTAGAATGCTCTTTTGTCTCAGGCTTTGATCACTTTATATAAGAAGTTCAACACATGGCCAACACAGAAAGACTTCTTCCAGGCAATCCAGCCATTTTCATCTTCCAATAAGCAAAATCCAGCTTCCATTGGGCAGGGGATGAGCTGCCTCAGACATCCTCTAAAAAGAACACAAGTCTGGATGTTAGAATTGAGAAATGACCTCACATTCTCCATTCTTCATACCCCTGATAATGCTGCCTTAAAAAAGTTCAGAAAGAACCTCACAACATTACCTAATAAGTTAAAGCCAGAGGTGAGGTTCAAAACCAGCACAAACTTTTAAGTGTTCTTATGGGTCCATCAGCACTGCCCACCACACTTAAGCCTTTTATTCCTGTGGATCATTAAACCTCCTATGAGCAAGGCATAATGGCAGGTATTAAGAAAACAAAACTGCATCCTTAGTCTCACTTGACCAGTGGACAATAGAAATGATTCACTGGCATGGCTTCTCTTTCATACTGTTCTGCAGCATTGAAATGAGTCTCCAGGGGGATAGGTGTCACCTCTCCTGAGGCCCTTCCATGACCCTATCTCTGTGACTCATTCAAAGGCAAGTAGAATAGGCCTTTTGGGATACTGACCTTTGCTCTTTGAATGACTGTCATTCTGTTCAAGGTCAAGGTATAAGGTTACTTCTTCTCCTTAGCCCAGGCATCATCATGTTTGGCAGTTGTAAGATTGGTCTTTGGAGACTCCTTAGTTTCACTGAAGTCTTTAACTCACATTCTTTCATTTCTTTGTTGTTTTTATTGAGAGTCAAGGGAAGACAAAAGAATCTCCAAATACCTCTATTGTGTCATCTTTGAGCCACCCTTTCATTGTCAAGTTAGGTAAAAAAACTGGTCCAGAGAAACAGTCCAAGTCAAGAAATTCTGAACAGCAGTGTTGCGCCAAATCCTGGCCTCTTGTCTCCAACCTGTTGATGGACAGAAAGTCTGAGAAGGAGAGTTCCCGGGTTTGATGCCTCGATGATAACTTGAGGCGAAAATGTTGTATCGAGAGAGGCTGGCCTCCAGTAATTTCTCACCCAGTCTCATTGCTGTCCCAAAGAGAGCTCCGATGGTCTCAAAAACTTGGAACTATAGTTTGGCCAGCAAGTTCATTACGTGTAATTTACTATCTCATTTGATGTGGAGAATCAAATTTGGTGAGAGAATTAGAAGGAGCTGTGGTTTCCCAGTCAATTAACATTTATTAAGATCCATCTGTAAGATAAGCTGATTCATTTATTCATTCGATATAGTTTGTGTCCTTTTCACATGGCAGAGGCAGCACCATGAGATAGTCTTAGAACCCAAGCTTCAGAGTCAGGCAGCTTTAGTTTGCCTCCTGGATTTGTTATACACTAGCTATTTGATTTGGGGTAAAGCTCCTAATCTTTATGAGCTTGGATATCCTCAACATTAAGATGAGAGCAAAAGTTTTTACTGTATAGCACTCTTTAAATAAAATAATGTAGGTTAAATAATTCACATCGTAGCTGACACACTGATGTCTGAAACTGTAAATAATAAACATACTCAGAAGTGCTAGATTATAATCAGATGAGAGTATTCTGTATGAGCCCATTATCTCCTGTCTTATTTAGGAAAACATCTGAGAAATCCTTCAGATGTTTATTTTGCATCTGAAACACTTAGTAAAAGGACAGTGTATTTGCATGCATGTCCTCCTCGGTCCAACACATATTAACACAGATGAGTTTCAGTCTTTAATCTGCTCAGTCTTAAAATTTTCTTCTCACTCATTAAAAAAGACTCTGACTTGGCCACAGTTTCTCCAGTAAATCATTCTAAATAAGGACCTTTTGGGTATCATTTGCACCTTCATCTCTTTTTGGTTTAATGTCAAATTTGAGCATATAGTCCATCCAAATGGACCCCTATTGCATCCTGCAATAAATTTACACCACAGATAGGAAAGATCACCTCTTCCAATCCAACCAACCAATACTAGAAAGTGAAATGAAATAAATGGATTACTAATGTGAAAATTTAGTTTGTAAAATAAGATGTGTGATTATAATTTTGCATTCTTTCTCTTTTTCTTAAGTATATATTACATGGTAAAAACCATGGAAAAAATATACATCCAACTGTTAGTAGGTAATAAATTCTAGAAAGTGAAACTGTTAATTATTTCATATTATTATTTCTTTTTATATTTTCAGGAAAGACTACAATGAACCCTTGTTTTTTGGTAATAAGGAAAATAGGACAGTAAAAATTAGGTTCAAAAAAACACCCTACTTAGTACAGTTTCTGGCAAATTTTATATACTCAGTGAATGTTTAATGGTTGAATGAATGGCCCACGATCTGGGCAATCCCTGATGAGCCAACGGTTTAGCTACACTGGCATATCCATCATTCTGGCCCAGCACTGAATGATTCCTCTAGGATAACAAGAGAAAATGGAGAAGAGAATAAAGAAAGAAGGTTTAGGAATGAGACTTAGTAGGAGACCAGTTACACCACTTGATTGTGGAATGTTTCACCTGGAATGCATTCTATGAACAAGGAATTCACATCTCTTGGGCACTATTCAATTACCTCACAAATAACACAGTTCCCTACTCCTTTACAACTGCCATCGTGACTAGGGGTGGTGGAAGGGGAGGTGGGTAGGGGGTGGGGGTGACTGGGTGATGGGCACTGAGGTGGGCACTTGATGGGATGAGCACTGGGTGTTATTCTATATGTTGGCAAATTGAACACCAATAAAAAATAAATGTATAAAAAAATAAAATAAAACAACTGCCATCGTGCAGATGAGTAGTCAACCTCACCAGTCACAAGTGTCACTCAATGGCAACAATATCAATCAAGGCCTCCTGATTCCATTTTGGGCTCCTTCTGAGAAAGAAATAACATTATGAAATGTATGAGTGATATTTTAAATTTCATTTAATTTAGGGGCTCCTATTTCATGGGAAATAGGAAAGACAGAGGAGAACCAGAACACTGAAGAAAAAAGAACTTTAGGACATAATTATGAGTCCCAGTGAAATATGTAAAACCTACAGTCAAATAATATTTACACATGGCATGAAGGTTCTTAGGAACTATAAGAGAATCAATCCACAAAGAATAAATTAGTAACTCACACAGTGCAGAAACCACTTCATCAGCCCAAACAAACAGGCAGATATTTACCAACAATCTATGGGAAGAGAATTCCCATTGTGTATTTAGTATGTCATCCATTGCTCTGTTGAGTTCTTGTGTTCAGAGAAGTGTGGCAAAGTCTAGTTCTCTTTCCTAAATCCCTGGATCCAGCCTAACCAAAGTCCTACCCTAGAAGACAGGAATTGTTAACTGATCTATTATTAACTGCAATCCACAAAACTGTACCCCCAAATGCCAAAGGAATGATTAAAAGTAGACCATTGATGCACCCAGAGGACTCAGCATTCAGTGAACATGGAAAGAGAGTACTATGTCTCCCATATTGCAATTCTCTACTTAAAGGCCACTCTTCTTTCAGATTATCCTTTTATTTTCAACACCGGAACAGGACACTGCCTTTTAGCCAGGTCTCAGACAGGCTTCACAGATGTTATGTAGAGACCAGTATTACTTTTGTCTATTCTTCAGACCATTCTTGTACACAACGGTTTAAACAGGAAATAAGAGCTTAATGTAATATTGAGCGTTTACATTTTAACAAAAGTAAGGACCCAAACCAGGGTGATACTCCATTCCTCTCCCTCATCACTGGCATTTGTTCTCTGGCTGGGAAAGATTTGGTAAGGGCCATAAGAACCTTGATCCCATCTTGTTGCACCTTCACCTTTTCCCCTGCCTTGTCAGTGACTGACTCTAAATCTGAGAGAGAACTCTGGCTGTGTCGATCTTAAGGTTTTGGTGCCCTGAAAGTCAATTCATCATAAATATTGATTAACTGAGATTTGGGTTTTGCACTTACTTTTATTAACAAGTGATTAAAATGTTAATTAAGGTACCATTAGCTGCTATAATAAAAAAAAATTTACAATGTGCCAAGTGCAATAGAAATTTCCACAAAAGTATAATCCAAAATGGATGGTGCTGATCAGCAAATTGCCCTCTTTCTGATTCCAGGGAACAGATTCCTCCATCCTTTGGCTCCATCACGTTCAACATGGGGCTCTCAAAGTTAATGGCTTCTCTGGGTCTGCATTATGATATGCAGATAGACTGGAAAGAGCATGACAGAGCCCATGAGAGATCTTTTTGTGCTGGGCAGGAAAATGGGGCAAGTCCCATGTGATGGCATCCTATTGGTTAGAGTTCAATCATTTGACCATGTCTAAATGCAAAGGAGGCTGGGAAATGTAGGCTGTGTGCCCAGGGAGAAGAGGAAACAGGTGTGTTATGCCTCTAGCCAGTCTCCATCACAATAGGGAAATAAGTCAATTCTCAGCACAATAACAACAAAATGACAATTTCCAAAGAAGTGAGTTCCTGCCTCTAATAACAGCACCTACAGTTCTACACCAGGACTAGTCCTACAATAGGACTTCAGTCCCCACACAGAATAAAGATTTGGTAAGGTTTTCTCTCTAGGAAAATTTAATCACCATCATCAGACACCTCCCTGGTTAAAAAATGAAAACAGGGAAATGCATTTCAGGAGGAAAAAAGTGGTTTTAACAACCAGAGTTGAAGGGGAACAAAAGCATTGAAATCCCTAATTAGTTTGAAATTTTAATTTACCAATGAGCTGATAAATTAAAAGGACTGAACTCATTTGGTCCAGCTAATTTAGGTTTTGCCCTAACCAGTTAATAAGCCAAGGTTATTAATAGTGATATTGTAGTATATTCATTATCCTAATGAATCCCTATTAGCCATATTTTCTACCACAGACTAGATAGATGCCTCATGAAGAAAGAGATCAAGAGAGAGAGAGAGAGAAAGAAAAGAAGAAGAAGAAGAAGGCAGGGAGTGGAAGGGAGGAGGGAAAAATAGTTCTCCTCATTTTGTGTGTTTTTTCTCCATCATTTGGACAACTACACTTGGCTTTTAGTCTCCTCTGCTCTAATTGCAATGACAAAAAGGAGCTCCGAGTGAAGAAACCCAAGAGTATTTGAAACCAGGTTACAACTCCCTTCAGCAATTTGGTTCTGTAGAAAATATGCATGCCTGCAAATTATCTTTAACTCCTGCAAGGAGACATCCAGCTCTCATGGGAATTTGAATTTATTTCGAGGTGGGGAAGGAAGGCATTCTTTTTGCCAGTTTTTAAAATGAATTTCTTGACTGTAAGCATGAAAGACAAGTTTCCGGCAGAAAAACACCTGAACTCTGATCAAGCTGAACTGATCTTCCTGATGTTGTAGGGTGCCGGGTGAGAGACAATGGACTGTGTCTGCCTCAAAACAGATACACATACCAGCTGGTCTCCTTCAATCTGAGCCATCATCCAATAAATGCAAACCCTGAGGTGCAGTCTTCTCTATCATATATATTTTAAATATCACCTGATATTGACAAGGATAAATTAAATAGGCAAACTCAAAAATCACTAATGGAAATATAACTTGGAAAGCAGTTTTGTTGGAAATTTTATCAAGGTAAGATGCATCCATAGTTTTCTTTTCTCTCCTCTCTCTCTCTCTCTCCCCCTTTCTCTCTCTCTCTTTATAGAGAGAAAGAGTAGGAGAGGGAGAGAGGAAATCTTAAGCTGGCACAGGGCCCAATGCAGGGCTCAAGCTCATAATCTGGAGATCATGACCTGAGCCCGAATCAAGAGTCTGATGCTCAATCGACTAAGCCACCCAGACACTCCAAAAAATATTTCATATGTTTAGAACCAGTGATTGAATTTCTGACCTCATTTCAAAGAAAATGCTTTTGATTTCAGGGGAAAAAAATTCTGATACATAAGATGTTTGTTGTAAAGCTATTTACATGGCAGCAAATGCTGCAATGAGATTGGTTAAATCAATTTGTCATATAGACCATAAATGAAGATGGGAGTACCTAGATGGCTCAGTCTATTTAATGACCACCTCTTGGTTTTGGCTCAGGTCATAATTTCAGGGTCATGAGATGTAGCCCCACATTGGGCTCCATGCTGAGCATGGTGTCTGCTTGAGATTCCTTACTCCTTCCTCCTCCTCCTCCCCTCTTGCTCCTCCTCGCAATGGAGCTCTCTAAATAAATAAATAAATAAACAAACAAATAAATAAATAAATAAATTTTTAAAATGAAAGTGTTTGAAATTATGTTATTGCTCCAGTCACATGCAAATTATTATAAATTGTAGATTAGTAAACTCATAATTACTGGTTTTTTTTTAAACTCTGGTGTCAATAAATTTGTGAGCTCAGTCTTTAGCTTTAAGTACATTAGTATGTGCTCTCTGGATGGCTAGAATATGTATTTTTGTTTCTAATTTGGGGGCCTTTTAATGATCTTACATTTGGGATGAATTGAAATTGAATTTAAGTATCACTTTGAAAATGATGTCACTTTGCAAAAACTTGGAGACAGGCTTACAAGATAACAGTAAGTGAAAAAACAGGAAAGTAATTTGTTGGTACAGTCTGTTAACAGAAATGAAAATTTTGAGAGAGAAAAAACCTATTTTCCTCATTTCTCTTCCTCCTTTCAAAATTTCATCAAGAATAAAAAATTTTAAAACAAGAAAAAAGTTTTTGAGAAAAAAATATAAACTCAACAAAAATTGCTCCTTAGGTTCGTATCTTCTCACACCTCAACTGCAGCTCCCAAAATGCAAGATCATTTAGGTTATATGAGAGCTGACATTAACCATGTGTCTTCAATATTTCCTATGAGACGCGACAGGCTTCATTCCTAGGAGTAGTGAAGTACCGATGTCAATGTGGCCAACTAAGTGTTCTGTGTCCACCCCCACTTCATTATGGAGCCAGCAGGATGGAGTTGATTATCAATTAACAAAACAGATGTGAGCAAGAATTCCATTCTTCCTCAACTCTGTGGCTCTCCTCTGCCTTGGTTCTAGAAATTACTTCTCAGGCTGAGCAAATGTGGGCAGCTGAAGAGTCAGAATCAGCCTTTGACAGTCCTCGTTAAATCTATCATCTATAGAAAGACTTCAGCCACAAGTTAACAATCTCCTTATTGCTGTTGTGGCCAGAATATGGTTTTCTCTTTCCGTGATAGTGGCACTGAGCCTACCTTTGGTCAGGATTTTCTGCATCATTCTAAGAACTTTTTTTTTTCTCTCTCTCCTGCATTTAGTCACATTCTCTGCTGCTAAAAGAAGCAGTACTAAGTCCTGTTCAGCTGAGCATGAAAGATCCCCTATGTTCCCATGGTTCTGATGGAGGAGACTTACCTTTAAATTATGAAGTATCTTTAGGATCCTGCTTGCCTGTGATTCCACTCCAGCCCCCAAGTCCTGTCTCCTCCCAAAAATTCAGTACAAGGTTGGATTAAAGAGGTGTGGTGTCAGCCTGCCATGTCACTTGGTTGGTACAGTCCTATTTCCTGAGAACCTACTGAGTGACAGGCAGTGCATCAGTTGCTGCAAATAGGACAGTAGAGAAGTGCCTTGAGCAAATGTTTTCCAAAAGTTATTAACTAATTAAATTCCCCATTGAGAGTGCTGCAAGGATTTCTCAATGGGAGTCATACTTTAGTTTAAGGCAGATATTCCCAACCAGAGTCCCCCCGGGAGACATAATGCAGTGACTGAAGACATTGTCACCTTTTGCAACTTGGATGGAGGTGGGGACATGGCTGGGAGTGTATTGGGATCTAACAGGTAAAAGGTAGCTTGCTGCTAAACACTCTACAATATAAGTAGTGTCAAGATTTAGAAACCCCAGTGATTTTCAAACTTAAGCCATCAGAGAATCACCTGGAGACTGGGCCCCTTGCCCAGAGTTTCTGATTCAGTATGGCTGGGGTGGGGCCTGAGAATTTGCATTTCTCACAAGGTTCCAGGTGATGCTACTCTTTGCTGGTCCAGGGACCACACTCAGAGAACTGCTGGTCTGTATTTTCACAGAAGGCAGTCCCCCCAGAAAATGATGTGTAAGGGTTTGCAAGAGTTAGCTGCAGTAAAGAGAAAAGATAAACTTGTAAGGGCAGTTTGTGCAAAAACCCAGAGGTGAGAGGTTTGGGTTCAAGGAACAGAAATAAAGGAGCAGGGCTTTGGATGAAGCTGGAGAGGGAGCCCGAGGCAGATGGTGCAGGGTCATAGAAGGATGTGGTCCTTATTGTATTTAGAGCAATGGAAAAGCACCAAAGAATTTTACCAGGGAACTGGAGAACTTGACCAGACAGTTGGGGTGGGGAGTCCAGGGGTGCATGGTACCTACAGTTTAACATAATAAAAAAGCATGGCCTTTGGAACCAGACAGTCGTGGGTTTCCATCCTAATTTGGCCTCTTACTGATGATAATGATCAAGGGCAAATTATTCAACTTCCATGAGACTCAGTTTCCTCATCTGTAAAATGGTGCCACTCACATCCACTTCTCTGGGTAGTTATGAGAATAAATGAGATCATGTTCATAAAAGTCTGGCACACAGAAGGGCTCAATGGATGTTAATTCTCTTCCATTAAGTGTCAATGATGAAAGGACCAGGGGCTCCTCTAGAAGCTAATTTACATCTCAAAGAGCACGCAGCAAAGCATGATGTCAGCAATCCAGGTCTGTCCAAAGAGCGCTTGCATCACCTGTGTGTGCCAAACCTGTGCCAGGGCCTGCTGCTGGCGTGTTTAAGTGCAAATTAGGCAACCACCAGCCCACACAAAAATGCTGCAGAGCTAATGCTAGGTTTGCAGATACCATCGCAGGGCTCGGGCCAAAGTTACCTAATTTATTGATGTTTGGATACTTCAGAGGCTCTTTTACCACATCTCTTATTGTTTTGTAGCCTGACAATGGGGAGGAGAAACAGTGCTTGGAACCACAATAAATAATAATACGTAGCACTTAAATAACCTTTGCATCTTCAAAGTCATTTCCAAACACTCCCAAATTAAGACTTACTCAGCCCCAGTCTTGGGAAAGTGTCATTATCTTTGTTTCTTCAACACAGCAAGGAGGAGATGATGGTGTTGCCCAAACTCTGGCCAGCTGGCATTAGAATGAGCTGCTTTAATTCAATCCAGGCATCTCTAGGGGGTCCATTCCAGGAGAATCCGGGTATTTCCTCAGACTATGAGTAGAACAAAATGTTTAATTGGAAGAGCTAGTTCCATTTTTCAAGAATCACTTTAAAATATGATAATAATAAAGCAGGTGGAAGAAAACTTTTGGAGCAGACAGATATGTTTATGGCATGGATTATGGTGATGGTTACAAGGGTGTATACTTATCCCCAAACTCCTCAAGTTGTATACATTAAATATGCATGGCTTTTTGTATGTTTATCACACCTTAATAAATTGGTTTTTAAAAATTCCTTGTGAATCTAATTTTGCACAGATGTTCCCAGCACATTCTGAATTAGACTTAATAGGAACAGTTGCTTTTTTGGCCAAAAAAGTTCTAAGTCTGGTTCCCCAACTCCCTTACTTTGCCATCTCCCAGAAAGCTAGGCAAATGTCAAGACTTTTTTGTGCATTTGATAATTATATAATTAATCATGATAATATCTCAAAGTTTCCTCATCTGTAAACTCGAGATAATGACACACAAGGTTGTTGTGAGGACAACGTATGAAGAATGCCAAGTAGGTAATGAACACAAGGAAATGTTCTTTATCATTGTTATGGTTGACACCATAGCCATTGTATTTATATTGTTTTATTATTCCCCATGTGTTTCCAATATGCTCTGTTTTATAGTGTTCATAACCGTTCTCTTGTAAGGGTAAGCAGGTAGCATGATCCTTTGTGGAAACATGAGCTCAGAAGCAGAAAATAGACTCATCTAAAACCACACAGCTAATCACTGCAAACAGGGGGAGGAGCCACAGGTTGTCTTTATATCATTCTACTCCATTCATAACTTCCTCTCCTCCTACCCCCAAAGATTTCACCTTTGTGTTCATGAAGTCTAGTATCTTTGCATTCTCTCCCTCTTCACATTCTAGGAAAGAAAAAGACATCTCTTACCTCCCTCCTCTATTAATCCACAGCAACACAAGACATTTATTAAGCCCCTATTATGTGTCATACACTGGACCCAGGGTTATGGAGTATCTTCAAGGAGCTTGTCCTTAAGTAGTTTCATGTCAAGGGGCACCTGGGTGGCTCAATCAATTAAGCATCTGACTCTCAGTTTCATCTTAGGTCATGATCTCTTGGTTGTGGGATTGAGCCCTGCTTTGGGCCCTGTGCTCAGCACAGAGTCTGCTTCAGATTCTCTCTCCCTCTCCCTCCTGCTCTCTCTCTCTCTCTCTCTCTCTTTCAAATAAATGAATAAAATCTTTTTTAAAAAAAAGTTTCATGTCAAGTGGGAAAGATGAGCACCAGCTAGAACAATTACTTCTTAGAATCAAAATTCAAAAAGAACCATTTAGAATGGTCTCCACTACAATTCTGGATCTGGGAAATGCCAACTACCCCCACTTCACCTCTATTCCAAGGACATGATGTTTTAGAAAAATTATCAGACAATTGCCCAAAATACTCGTTTGTCTCAAAGGATAAGATTCTCCTGCTAAGGTGCCTGGAAGTCCCATAGGCTTATTTCAAAGTGGATGATGTTCAGTAGTGTATTGTACTGACTAAGTGCCTAGACTTTAGGGCCAAATAGATCTGGACCCACATTTCAAGGCCCACATTAGCACAATCTTGTACATCTTATTTAACTTCTTAAAAGCTGGGCTTGTGTAAAATAGAGATGACATATTTTGGGCAGAGGATCTGAAGAAGAAAATGTACATCAAATGCTTAACATAAAGCCAGACACATAGTAGTTCTCCAGAAATAGCAGCTATTATTTTTATTACATTATTTTATACTATTATTGCTATTATTATACCATGATATTACTTACACAAAAATTGTATTAAAATGAATACAAAGTGAGCCAATGATGTTTCTGATATTTCTCTTTAAAAAAAAATTATTTATTTATTTGAGAGGGAGAGAGCACATGCACACACAAGCAAACAGGTGGAGGGGCAGAGGAAAAGGGAGAGAGATAGTATCAAGAAGACTCCACCACTGAGCACAGAGCCTGAGATCATGACTTGAGCAGAAACTAAAAGTCAACTTACTGCCTCCCTGGCACCCTACTCCTGATATTTCTCCTATACATAATCTTAGTGAAAACTGACTGGTTATCTATGGTAACAAAAAGGTAGTCCTTGAAAATAATATAGTTATCCATGATGTAGTTGCATAAATTTGTTTTTTTTTATAATTCTTTGTGTTTGTTGGCTGCAATTACAATCACTCCATCTGGAAGCCTTGGTCAGTTCACGACCATCAGAAGTAAGAAGAAACCAGCTCAAAGGAATAAAGTTGGAATCAGAGTGCAAATCCCAGCTCTGCTTTTTACTAACTGCATGATCTTAGGGAATTCAGCCACCCCCAGGGCTCTGTTTCCTCATTTATGAAATGGAAAAAATAAGATCAACTTCCCTGACTTGTTGAGGAGTTAATGAAACAATATGTGGCACTTTACAAATGTTACTAAAATACTAGTAAAATACTAGTATTTTGCTATTCTTAGAATAGTGTTAACTTTTGTTAATAAGAAACTAGATAGGGACACCTGGGTGGCTCAGTGGCTGAACGTCTGCCTTCAGCTCAGGTTGTGATCCCAGGGTCCTGGGATCGAGTCCTGTATCAGGCTTCTCACAGGGAGCCTGCTTCTCCCTCTGCCTATGTCTCTGCCTCTGCCTCTCTCTCTGCATCTCTCATGAATAAATAAATAAATAAAACTTTTTAAAAAAAACTGGACAGTACATTAATAACTATTTTGTACATATAGTTATTTAGTACATAAGCTCTTTAAAATAGGCAGTTCATGATAAAACAAAACAATGGAAGGGATGTTTGGGGGAAAAAGTGAAAAGTAATGCATCGTAATAATTAAACACCGTTTGTGTTTAATAACATGATATTAATTGTGTGGTTTAACATCCAAACAGACATGGGTTCAAATCCTAGTTCTACTGCTTCTTGACTATGTAGCTCTAGACAGCTACTGAAGCTCTCTTGCTTCAGCTTCCTGACCTGTAAATGGGATGATGAATAAATATCACCTACCTCCTAGTGTTTTGGTGAAGTTTGTGTGCATGAAAAGAATGTACCACATTACCTGAGAAGTACCAGCCACTTATTAAATGTTCCCTTTGTTTTAACTATTATACAAAAGAGAGAGAGAGAGAAGCTAGCTTAGTGAAAATTCTCTATATCAGCACTTTAGAAAGTGGAGTACACTTGTCTCAGACAGAGCAGCAGTTATAATAACAACATCCGAAGGTGTCGTGCTACCTGAGAGAAGCAGAGGTATGGAGTTGAAATCCTCAGTGCCCTTAGGTCTGAGAAGTGCACCCAAGAAGGAAGAATCGAGGCTGGGTGTGACGTGAGGGTAGTAGGGCCTGAAGTGTCACTACAAGTAGGGGGATTGTGAATTCCAGGGTGCCCAGGCATTATGGTTATCTTCTGATATGTGACAAACCACCCCAAATTTAATGGTATAAGGTACATCATTCTGTTCATGTATCTGCAGTTTCGCCAGGGTGAGGAAGGAGGGAAAGAAGGGAGGGAGGGAGGGAAGAAAGAGAAGAAAGGAGGGAAAGGAAGAGAAGGGAAGGAGGGAAAGGAAGGAAAGAGAAGAAAGAAAGAAAAGAAAGAAAGAAAGAAAGAAAGAAAGAAAGAAAGAAAGAAAGAAGAAAGAAAGAAAAGAAAGAAAGAAAGAAAGAAAGAAAGAAAGAAAGAAGAAAGAAAGAAAGAAAGAAAGAAAGAAAGAAAGAAAGAAAGAAAGAAAGAAAGAAAGAAAGAAAAAGAAAGAAGCAAAAAAGAGACTTGGAAGGAAGGAGGGAGATAGGGAGAGATAGATGATAGATAGATAGATAGATAGATAGATAGATAGATAGATAGATAATAAATAGATAAATTATTGACAGTTACAGAAGGGAGGAGGCTGCTTGAACTCAACAAAGAAACTGTAGGGAATACACCACTCTGGTGGGCTCTAAAGGAAAGAGAAATCCTCTAGGGGCTGGAGGTTGTGCCAGTGACCTCTGACATCCCTTCCAGCTCTCAGATTCTGTGACCGTCTCCAAGGAACGGACACGGTGATGATTAACATTCCCTTTTCCCCAAGATGGGTGGTGTACGCTTTCATCTTTCAATGTTTATAAATGCCTTTGAAAATGGAATGTGCCACATACATACTATGAGCTATTATTAATATGGTGTCCAAACACCTCTCTCCACATGATAGTTAAGGAACAAAGCAACAGGGGTGCAAGTGTTAGAGAACTTTCAGAGTAAGCATGTGTATGTGCACACACCCTGGTCAAGGAATGTTCTTTATTCTCACTCTGCCTTGGGAGAGGCAGACTATTTCACAGTGGCCAGAGATGGAGCAGAATGGAGGATGTACAAGGGCCTGAACAGAGAAGTGAGTGGCAAGATTGGAGCATAATTAATCAAAAAGAAGTTTTCATGGACCCCCTATGGGCTGCGAGGCATGCTAAGTGCTGTGGAGAATATAAAACTTAGCAGATGCAAGGCCCTGATTGGAGTGCACGTATGACAAAGACATTGACCTAGTTTTGAAGAAATCTGCTCTCAGAAAGTGGACTTACAGGCCAGTTGATCCTGCCCCAAATGCAAATGACCCAGCAGACCTGAGCAAAGAGCAAGACCCTACTTGTAGATAATCAGTGGTAGGTCATCGAAAAGTTCTGCTCTCATGCCATGCAACGTTTTGTTCATGAATGTTTTAAGAAATCCAGTGGAAGTTATAAACCTCTTCCCAGAAAAAAACTGCATGCAGATAAAACCTCGCCCTGAATGTCGCACATAATTCACACATTTCCCAAAGCTCTGTCCTCCCTGGGCCCTTTTCTGTAGCTCTTGTGTAGCTAAATCATCTAAGTTGTGAAGTCAGCAAACTGAACAGAATCAAAGTAGGGACCAGATCTTTTCTAACTCTGGATCCTGGGTATCCAGCACAATTTCCAGCACACCATGCACCTAAAATAAATGCTTATTTAATAAACAAGGCACAGAATTGAAGTATTTTAAAGAGCAGCAGCTCCTCCTTTAGCTATATTTCTTTGGTCTTCTTTATTTGCTGTCTTGCTTGTTGCTTAATACTTCTCAAGAATTTGACCACCAGGGTCTAGAGAGCCAAGAACACATGAATGAACACGGAATCGTTTCAAGAACAAGGAAAGGTTGAAATATTTGGTCTCTTACCCCCAACACAGGATGCAAACTCTGTCTTGAAGAGGATTAAGGGACCATGTATAAGTTGCAAAATCCACACCTAAAAATGGCTAAATTGGGGAGATGACTCTTTAGAAATCCCAGAAGAGCAAAGCCACCTGTAATTCCAGCCTGTGATCTGTCTGAGCAGAACCAGCGTGGCACACTTCTTAAACTTCTGGTGTCCCTCCAGCATGAAAGATGGGAGTAGGTCACACTTAAGTTCTCCCTGGCTGCAAGTGTCTCTGGGAGAAGCCCCTCAACAAGACGAACACCCTCTGGCAACCTTGCACTGTAAGAAATGGATCCTGTCACTCAAACGAGATCCTCATTCAGAAAAGTCAAGATGGCAGAGGAGAGGCAAAGTCAGGAGAGAGTGAAAGAGAGAGGATGGGCGGGCCAGAGGGACAGAAGAGGGCTTCTGAAAGCCACGGCTTCTGGTTTCATCTCTTTCTAAAGTAGCCATCCCCCTTGAAGAGGTAAATAAAACACCGCCATATGGGTATGGCATCATGCAGATGAGGAGGCAGAGACAAGAGACCTTCAAAGCTGCTGAAAGCCAGACCGAAAGCCATGTGTGCATGAGGTCCCAGCACCCCCACCCCTCCCTCCCAGCACCTTTGCATGCTGCTCCAGGGCTCAGCCCTTGAGGGCTTCCAACTTCCGGCCACCTTGAGGGGCTTTTTGGTGAAGTGCCACAGATGATAAAATTAGAAACCAGGCTTCCTTCCCCCCGCCTCCCCCAACACACACAGCAGCACTGACTGAGGAACAGCCTCATGCCAGCTCTCAGTGGCAGACCCTAGAGTAAGCTGTGCTTTAGTGGCCACCTGTGTCTTGCCCCTCAGACCTCTGCTTCTCCACCTGCCACCCCACGCAGAAGAGAATGCTGTCCCCCACCCCACATTCTCACCATGTCACCTCTTCCCTCTTCTTTCTAAACGTGTGGCCCCACCAAATGGCTTAACTTCTTCCACCTCATCTATGAAATGGAGTTAAAAAAAAAAAAAAAAAGTTTGTCTGTCCACCTGCAGAGCTGTAAGGCCCAAATGCAACAATGTGGGTGGAGTTTGGCAACCAGCTGGGTACCGACTTCACAGCAAAGATTATTGTAGGCAAACCACCACGAGCCCAGTTCTTCAGGTTTATAACTTCAAGTTCAGCCTCAAATATGCTCCCAGGGAGCAAGGACCTGATGCGTGGTAGACCCAAAATGCCACAGCCACCAGGGGTAGGGATGAAAGATTCACTGAGCCTCTTCTTCCCCCAAGACTTCTTATACCATTTATGACTATCAAGAGGAGAAAAGAAGGTCAGGAGTTTCGTGTTGTCTTTCTATGTGGGTCATGGCTTGATTCATTTGTGTGTAGTTGTCACTGGGTTTGTACGCGCTCCACCTTTGGAAGTCACCCTGAGAGGGAGCACGGTGGCATGACTACTGAAAGCCTGCCTCCTACAGGTGAGTCTACAGGAAGTCCTGGCAGCTTCCTCAAGGGTGGCCACACATGGGGAGATGCTTCTGGGTGGCACACAGATAAACATTATCTTTCTGTTGTCACATTTAGATGTATCTTTTAAACAATTACAACAATTGATAACTATTTTCCAATTAAAGTAGTAAAATGAATTTTTCTTCTGAACTCTTTCTATTTAGATTTTTTTTTCAGAAAAGAGTTACTCTAAAGAAAATATGAAAGGAACAGTAATACAGATGCTTTCTAAGGGAGTCTAAAATCTTAAGTTGGTATTCACATTATTTACTTTTGAGAAACTATAAATAGGTTCTAGAGTTTTGAAGAGAAGGTAAGGTACCCAGCCCCAGCTCTAGCTTGTCACTTTTCTGTGAAAATGTACACATACTATATTACATTTCTGGGCAGATTCCCTAGTCAATGGTGATGATGCTCCAGGTGGGTGAAATATTGTCTCCCCACCCACACACTTGTGGAAAACATCCTCATTCTTTAAAATTTACTCCTACCCTATGGCTGTCTCTGTTGGGTGTGTCTCTCCTTCCGCCCAACTCCTGTGTCATGACGCCCTGGTTTCTTGGGGACCAGCACAGCAGAGTGATTATGTGCGTGAAATTTAGAACCAGCCTATAGGGTCCATATTCCAGCTCTCCCACTCACCAGCTATGACTCAGTTTCTTCCTCTGAAATGAACTATCTAGGAGAGATAAAGAGCTTCCAGGATAGACAGAAACAGAAAGAATGTGTGACCATAAAACCAGCTCTGCAAGGAAATATTAAGGGGGGGGGGCTGTAAGGGAAGGAGGGATCCCAAAGAATCCACAGAAACAGGGGCTGCATAGGTAATACTATGACACTAAATTCATATCTTTCAATAGTTACTCTGGACATGAATGGTCTAAATGAGCCTATCAAAAGACACAGGGTATTGGACTGGATAAAAAAAGCAAGACCCATCTATTTGCTGTCTACGAGAGACTCATAGACCTAAGGACATCTCCAAATCAAAAATGAGGAATGGAGAACAATTTACCATTCAAATGGTCCTCAAAAGAAGGCTGGAGTAACATAACAATCCTCATGTCAGATAAATTAGATTTTATACCAAAGACTGTAGTAAGAGACGAAGAGGGACACTATATCATACTTAAAAGGTCCATCCAACAAGAAGACCTAACAATTATGAATATTTATGCTTCTAATGTGAGAGCAGCTAAGTATATCAATCAGTTAATAACCAAAGTAAAGAGATGCATAGGTAATAATACATTAATAGTAGGAGACTTCAACATGGCACTCTCAGCAAAAGACAAATCTAAGCAGAACATCACCAAAGAAACAAAGCCTTGAATGATACACTGAAATGAACTGTCTCCCATATACAGTCATTATTTGAATCAAAAGATAGTACACAGAGTCTCAGCACAGTGCTTAAGCACAAAGTAAGTACTCAAGACAGCCTGGCTATTCTTATTTTTCTATGGGATATATTCCAAGTACTTTATTTTATAGTCAGTTGGCTACTTCCTCATGAGAAGGCAGCTTCTTGAGGGCAAAATTTGGGGCTCTTTTCCTTGAGTTCCCTTTAACAACTAACATTGCTCTTTGCAGGTGATTGGCATGTATTATTGAATTGAATTGAAGAACATGTGTATTTTTTATTTTTATTCAACAGTTTAAGAAACTCCAGTGAATATTGATATTATCTGAATCAGAGAATTTGATTATGTTCAAAATGAAGTGTTATAAAAGTAAACACCACTAGTGCCACAGATCACCGTCTCCCTAAGTGCTCCTCCCCTATTCACAAATAGAAAGGAGAATTACATTCCCCAAACATAAAGATGTATCTCTTTTCTCCCCAGAGTCCATGAGACTTTCACATCAATTAGGTTCATCATGGAAAGTTTGCATCACAGACTAATGCCAGGTTGCAGTTGAATGAATCTTCAAGGTAGTGATTCTCATTTCTTATTTTACAGAGCAGGGGATTGAGGCTCTGAGGAAAAACAAGTGCACCTAAAATTACAAAGTGCATTAGTGGAAGAGCCAGAGCTAGAATATTTCTCTGTATGCCTGGAAGTATCACTACGATTGAAATTTGTCTGGCCTCTATACTATGCTCTGTTAAAAAATATTAATGAACTTTATTGTGGTAATCATTTCGAATATGTATGCACATCAAGTCATTACACCCTAAATTATATATCTTAAAATTATGCAACATTAGGTGTCAGTTATACCTCAATAAAGCTGTAAAAAAAATTAATTGAAAGAAATTTTAAAAATATATACAGGAAGGGATTTAGTGACTAAATGAAAGACTTGCTTCTCCAGGAAGAACACATCATCAAGTTTCCAGAAGGGAAGGATTTGATGGAAACCCACCATCCTCTATGGTATTCATCAGTCTCAATCAAAATGATGCCAGTTTTTACTGAGGAGCTGCCATTTAGAACAGGGGTCTGTCAACTACTACCTGTGAGCCACATCTGGCCAATCACCTGTTTTTGTACATTAAGTTTTATTAGAACATGGCCACACTTATTCAGTTACATATCATCTACAGATGCCTTCATTCTATAATGGCAAAAGACTGATTCACCTAATTAATACAAAAGACAATAGGGCTGGCTTGCCCAAGGCAGGGCTCAATCATCTCCAGCCTCCTTCATAAAAGAAAGAAGGTTCAGTAAGGAGGGGTAGCTCATTCAGTGCACACTTCTTCATGTTGCCTTAAGAACCAGAAAACCTAGGAAAGGGGCCAGAAGGGTAAGAAGACTATAGATTGGTGAATAAGCATCTGAGTAAATGAGAAAGAAGACTCTCTTTAATTCCTAGATCCAGCAGCCTAGAATTTTCTTAAAGCCTTTGAGGTTGTACTCATTGGGAGATTGCTTTATTGGTCAGGAAATATTCACTCTCGGGCAGCCCAGGTGGCTCAGCAATTTAGCGCCACCTTCAGCCCAGGGCCTGATCCTGGAGACCCGAGATCGAGTCCCATGTTGGGCTCCCTGCGTGGAGCCTGTTTTCCCTCCGCCCGTGTCTCTGCCTCTCTTTCTGCCTGTGTCTCTCATGAATAAATAAATAAACAAAATCTAAAAAAAAAAAAAAAGAAAAGAAAAGAAAAAAGAAATATTCACTCTCCTTTCCCCAGCACTATAGACAAGGCATATGCCTGTCCTCAATGACTTTGGGCCTGGCCAAGCAACTTGCTTTGGCCAGATGGCTTTGAGTGGAAGTGACAGGAGGTCAGTTTTGAGCGCTGTGTATTTCCAACCTCTCGCTGCCCCTTCTGCATCCATGTGAGAAGTAGATTCCAAGTGGTTGCTGTTTTTTCAGCCTGGGTCCAGGAATGAGAGATGCATAGGAATATTCCTGAACCTGACACGCAAACAAAACCCAATCCACAGACCAACGTGACCAGCTTGCTCAGACCCATGAGCAAGAAATAAAACTTGTAGTTAGAGGCCACTGATTGTGGTTATTTGGTGCTACAGTAAATCTGACTAATACAGTTCTATTTCTTTGATTGCCAATGAAGCTGTGAAAATGGTTGGTTTATGGTCAGGTTTATAAGTTAAAACTCTTAATTAATGCTTAAATAGTAATTAAATGCCCTTTATTTCATTTTCATGTAAGGAAACTAAGATCCAGAGAGGGAGTTCTTCAAGGGCCCTAACAAATTGGTGGCTGAGGAAAGAGGATTCCTGCCTTGTGATCCGCCATCCTTATGCTGATTGGCTCACTCATCCACCACTCACTCTTCTTAGTCACTTGTAAACTTAACATTCTAATCTAATAAACACTTCACTCAATGAAAAAGTCCAGAAGTTCTTATCAGGAAGAAACCCAGCTGAATTATTTGGGGATGAAAGAGATACCAATATATCAACATTGCACCAGATCTCCTTAGAAATGCTCTGTGAGGTCACAGCAAGATGAGTCCTAACGGTAAATACAACCACATCTTATTTTTCAGTCTGAGAGCTGACATTCACATGCTACAGATGCTGTTTTAGATTATCTTTCTAAGAAATCTAAATGGTCATCTTGACAGGCCAACTACTCCCCAGATGACTCAGAAATATGTTCAAATTAGGCAATTAGGCTACATGCTACCTACCCACTAGTCCAACATTAGCTGATTTTTCAAATATTCCTAGAACCAAAAACTAGGAGAAATTTTTCAGGTTATATGCTTCAAGCTTCAAAATAATAAATCTGGAGTTTGAGGATCTGAAAGATCCTGTTTGAAACCTCACCTCTTTAAACAATTAGTGCATGGCTTTGAGAAAATTATTAAATCTCCCTAGGACTCATGTTTTCTATCTATAATATGAAGATAACAGCACTACTACTACTTCAAAAGATAAATGTGGAATTTAATGAACACAGACACTCAAGGAGAGGTGGATAGAGCTTTGGAAGAAGCCCCAGAATTGCTAACTTAGAAGAAGCACTTGCTAAAAAGCATGTGAGCCTTGAAATGAATCTCCTAGCCCCAGTGACATCACTATATAACCTGAGTAAATCAAAGAACTTCTTGTTTCCTCATTTGCCAAGTCCAGAGAGGCCAATGAGAAATGCTTACCGGTGTTCCAAGTGACTTCCACTGAATCTCAACAGCAGAAATACTCCAGGCTTAATTTCTGCCCTCTAGCCGCCAACAAGGAAAAAGAAAGAGCAGAATAGAGCAAAACATAGGGCTTAGAACCAATAGTTCTGCTTCCAAATAGCTTCTCATAACCTCCTCTGAGCCTCTGTTTTCTCACCTGTAAACTGCTTGTGGCCATTCTTGTGCTGCCCATATCCCTGGGCTGTCAGACTGATCAAATGGCATAACGCATGCAGAAGAGCCCCATAGCCCACAGTAGCCTCTGCATTTGTCAATGGCTGTGAGAAAAAAACAACAGGTTGTAGGAATTGATCAGATCCTAGGCGCTAGCATTGAGAAAATGGGTAGAGAGGGCAGGAGTTTGAACTCAGCTGAGCTCTTCCCTTTTGGTCTGTACCTACAGAACATCAAAGATTCAATCATGATAACTGGATCATGCAGCAATGTGATTACTGTATTTGTATTCCCAGAGACAGCAAAGAGAAGCCAGGAGGAAGGGAAGACATAACCAGCTCTGCTAGAGAGGAAGGAGGGGGTGGAGCTTTAGAATATGGATCTCATTGCCTGGTTCTGTTCCTGAGTACCACACTTCTAAGCTCCATGACCTTGGCAAGATAACCAAACTTTCTCTGACTCAGTTTCTTCATCTCTAAAATGGGGGTTCTAATAGGGCTTCCCCAGAAAGTTGTGTAAAGATTATATTAAATACTGTAAGTGCTTAGAACTTGAGTGCTTCCCACATAGTCAACACTCAATATGTATTATATTTATTCATTCATTCATTCCACTCTACAAGTATTTCCTGAGACTTCACTCTGTGCCAAACCTTGTTGGGACTAGGCATATAGTCATGAGCAAAACAAAGTCCTTGATCTCCAGTAGCTTGGAGTTCATTCCAGAGCAGTTCCAGAAAGACAATAGACAAATTAATATAAAATATAAGTCAGTTCATGATAAATACTATGGATATAAGTAAGATGGGGGCAGAGAGAATATGAGATTAAGGGGTTGCAATTTTAGGTCAAGAGACCAAGTAGACCTCCTTGATCCCATGCTAGACTGAGCATGCTTAAAAAAAATAAAAATAAAAAAATAAAGTGCTGCAGGCTGCCCAGGTGCCTCCTCAGAAGGGAGGCATTCATTCTACTGCTCCCAGGAGCTCCGGCTGCTGCCTCCAGATTCAGCTAAATAGAGCTTTCATCTCATACCCTTTCTTAGAAGGAAGCCTGCATCCACTGGTCGACATGGATGCACAAAAACCCCATCCCTTGACCTCTACTGAAACAACTCTGAAGAGGCATCCCAGCTCCAGGGTTTCCTATGGGATTGCCATAGGTCTCCACTGACATTGAATCCTGTTCTAACTTCTCCTTCTGCCCAGTCCTGCTTGCCGCCCCATCACAGGTGTTCCTGAGCCTGCTCTCCAGGTAGCTTCCTCTACATAAATCTCAGAGTCTCAGATTCTCTTTCCAAGAAAACCTGACCTATGACCAAGGTTAAGTAACTTGTACAATATCTCTTTGAACAGAAAGTCGTAGATCAAGGGTTTGTTCTTAGGGCTGACGGCTTCTGTGGCTTTGAGACTCTTCTGTTGCTATCAATGATAGAGCATTCTAGTCTGTTTCAGTCGGTGCAGTAGCAAGAAAACTTCTTGGAACTTCTGAGCAGTCCAGAGCATGAGGGTGTAGCCATGGATAAGAGGGGGTGTTAATGTTGAGAGCAGAAGACATTGCCCTCATTGAAACCCAATGATGTTGAAAGTGCATCAACACATTTTGAAAAGAACCATACAATATTTTAGAATTTGACCTTTTTTGTTACAAATTCTTAGTGCTTTTTCCATAAACATATAATTGTTTTATATGAATTTTTAAAAATTCTTTTTAAGTAAGTTATATCTTTAACCCAGTTTTCCATCAAGTGTGTTTTTATATATTTTAGGATGTCATTTATATTTTGGGATAAAATGACTTTTGAGGAAGCCTAAAACCTCCTGGTCTCAATAATGCATTTATTTTTATATTGGAATGCCCTGAAAGCCACCTGCCTTTGGCTTCAACCTGGATTCCAGACACAGTAGTTCCAGAAGCTGGTATATGGTAAGTATGTATCCCAGATAGGGAGCACAGAAATTCTTCGGGTTTTGGGAAAGTTTTCCTGAAACAATTTCACAAATGTCTGGATAGAAATCTAGAACATAAGAGAAGGTTAGAGTCACTATAGTAGAATTTGACAGAGAAAAAACAAACAATACATCCCGGACTTGAGGAAGACCAATTCCAGATTCATGTAATTTTTTACAAGGGCTTGTCATCATCATTCGTGAGTTGCAGAATGAGTACTTCAACCCTGATTGGCTTACTCCCAGCTATGCCCAAAAGCAAGATTTCATTTTTATCACGATTGGAAATATAACTCAAGAGATAAACATCCAGTTCTTTCATAGTTCTCTCTTTTGCTGGCCTGAGATGCAACATGGTAGCCCTTCTTAAACTGGAGTCAGGTGAATGAATTCTCTGGATTTATCTGCAAGACTGTGTAAAAGTATCATCTGCTCCAAAGGTATTTGTAAAGACTAAAACTTCTTCTGCTCTCTCAGAATCGTTGAGTTCTCCACTAAGGCATTAACATTAGTGGCTAAACTCTACATTATCAGGGCTGACATAGAAATTATTATAAAATTTCTAGCTGCACAGCATTCTTTAGACAAGTTCCAGTCTCCCTGAGAGCCAATGATAACAATGATCCGTTGGCTCTGATTAAGAAATGATTAAAAGGACAAATAGTATCTCTACTAAGTATTAATGACTCTGAATTGTACTGATGTACAATTCAAAATCTTGGATGAGCATCTAAACTCTTATAATGCATCAGAGCAAAAGTTACCTAACCTTTAACTAAGTCTGTAAGAATTAAACAGGTTCCTATCAAGTAGAAATATGAGGCATGATATTAAAATATTGCTTTTAACTTCTATATTCCTTAAATATCTTTGAGCATGTAATCTCACCAAGCCTCAGGCTTTCCATCGGCTAAGTGGAGATATCTAGGGTAGTTCACTTATTACACAGGGCTAATGTGAACAATAAATCATCCCTTTGACTTGCTGGTAAGGTATTCGCTGAGTTACTTTGAAAACTTTATATTGTATATTGGCTGCTTAATAAGAATAGTTTGAATTATGTTCCCACTCTACCTATCCATGAACAGCAATCTTTGGGAGTTGCCCATGGCCCAGTACAACCACTACACTTGGTCTTTGCAGCCTTTTATGACCTGGCCTTAACCTCCTACCTCTCCAGCACAGCCTTCCTTCTTCTCACCACAGTCTCAAATACACCTAAAACATGGGGTGCCTGGGTGGCTCAGTCAGTTGAACATCTGATTTTTTATTATGGCTCAGGTTATGCATGATCTCAGGGTTGTGAGATGGAGCCCCATGTCAGGCTCCATGCTTAGGAGGGGGTCTGCTTGAGATTTTTCTCTCTCCCTCTCCCCCTGCTCCTTCTCCTATTCAACACATTCTCGCACTCTCTTTCTAAAATAAATAAATAAATAAATAAATAAATAAATAAATAAATAAATAAATATGGCTGGGTGGCCCAGTGGTTGAGTGCTGCATTGAGCTCCCTGTAGGCAGCCTGCTTCTCCTTCTGCCTCTGTCTCTGTCTCTGCGTCTCTCTGTGTCTCTCATGAATAAATAAATAAAAATCTTTTTAAATAAATAAACAAATAAATAAATAAAATCTTTAAAAAAACAAAACACCTGAAACACATTATCAACTTTCACTTTGCATCGCTCTGTTCAATCCACTTCCCCTCTGAAGAATACCCCTTGCCCTTACTTCTGTCTGCCTGGTGAAATCAAGTTCCTAATTTAAAGGTCAACTCTCAAATGTTCTCCTAGAGAAACTTTCCCTGCCACTCTCTTGCCACCTCCTAACTTCCATGATACTTTACCCACACCACCAACCAAGACCATATGGTTTCTGGTCCTTCTCAACATTACCCCTGGGACTGGCAAACTCATGACCCAGCCACTCACGTCACCTGCTCTATTTCCACAGATGCTTCTGTGAAAATTATAAAATTATCCTAGGAAATGTGGGAGACTCTGATGAGCACTCAGAACAGTTATTCCATGTTTAACAAAGCTAATCTACCCAGCCATCCTAATAAAATTGTGGAAATGCAATTGAGTGGACCCTATGACTCACTCATGACTGGCTCTGTCTCCTCAGATAAGGCATGGAGAGCTAGGTATAGAGCTTATTCAAACAATAAATGAGAGTAAAAATGAACTAAGGGGTTGTAATTCCATCAAGGGTCTCTGACAGTGACAAAAAACCCCAGAGGAGGCTTCTCTGGTCACAGAAATGACTGCCTCAGTGAAACCATTAGTCCCTGCAATATTTGGCTTTGCTTCTGACAGTGACAAGACTCGCCAGATAAAGCCATGGGCTGCAGTAACAGATGGGGTTTGGGCAGTAAGGCCGTCCTCAAATGAAAGATTCACTTTATGTCAATGAAAGCAGATGAATCTGTTTAGTGGCGCCTAGAGTCTACAACCTCAAAATAGAATCGTGTCTCCTCCAATTGGAACACATTCCTCTATGCAAAAAGTAAAACACTTCAGGATGCACGTAAGTCATAGCAAGCGAGATTTTGCTATTACATCCACTGACCATAAGTTCGCATCAGGTAAGGGATGACAAGAGAGTCTGGAGGCATAGAGAAAGTGGAGCAAAGTGGTCACTCTGCCTTAGCATGAGAAATGGAGTCTTCTGCACAACATTGCACAACAATTACCTCGACAGATTTTCACAAAATCCATAAATGTAGGCAAGTAAGCAGCATAAGAGTCCTCACTTCATATGTAAGAAAAATGAGGCTCAGAGATGTTGAATGAATTCCCCAAAATGACACAAAGGAGAGAACTTGAGGCTAGCAACAGTCCTCAATCCAGTGCTTTCCCCACTCCACCAAACAGCCTCTCTGACCAGGGGGTTTCATGCACCATCAAATAGAGAAAGAGAAAATCAGAAACAGTGAGCTTCTATAAAAGGAAATGGAAAGTTCTACATTCCAAAGGAAACTGGTGGTTTCTGAAGCTATCAGGCAATAATAAATATTCATAGTTATTATTAATAATAATAAAACTGGACTAAGTTTTCTGATCTATTCTTTTGGTCTTCACTACTGTGGCATGTGCTTCACTGCGGGGAGAAATATAGTATATCTGGAAGTGCATGGGATTTGGCTTCAGACAGACTTGGGTTCAAATACCAGCTCTCTATTTACCAGCTGTGCAATCCTAAATCTGAATTTTCTTCTCATGAAAATAAGGACAATAATTCATCACAGAAATAGGATGAGTAAACAAAACAGCATGTGAAAAGTGTTTAATAGTGTACTTGGCAGAGAAGTTACTCAAAAAATCCTGGGGCACCTGGCAGGCTCAGTTGGTGGAGCATGCAACTCTTGATCTCCAGGTTGTGAGTTTGAGCCCCACATTGGGTCTACTTAAAAATAAAATCTTAAAAAAAATGTCTGCTATACAGAAATAAACTTCTTAACAATGTCTCATCTGCTAAGGGTGAAGAAGCCACCCACAGGTTCTTTGAAAGAATGGCTTCATTCAATGTGGCCCCACCAGAGCACTGATCTTTGCTCAACCTTTCACTTTGGGAAAAAGGTTCATTTTTATAATTTGAGAATCAAATTATTATCTTCAGGTTTCTGCCACTAGGCCAGGAACTAAATAAGCCTTTCATCCGCTAACAAAAGATAAGGTACTCTTTTTTCTTTATTAATGGAGTTGCTGACTCACTAGTCCAAATGAAACATGTTCAAAGCATTTGAAATAAATTCTCATCCTAGAAAAGCACTAGATGACAGTTAAAAATTTTTGAGCACCTGCTTAGTGCCAGTCCCTCAGGAAAGCACTTCCATATTAGCACATTTGAATCTTGCAAACAATCCTGCAAGTAGGTTCTAGAAAGATAATATTCTCTCCTTTTCACAAGTTGGGAAACTGATGCTCAGAGCTGCCCAAGGTTGCATAGGTCCTACAGCAGATGAGATGGGGTCCTGAGTCTAATGCTCTTTCCTTTTCCTTCAGGACAAGGCCTCATGGACTCACAGCCGTATGGCTGGCAAGTCACCACCATGTCAGCATCCAACAAAAAGTACCTGAGAGCAAGCAGGGACGGGTGAGAGGATGCCCCCACCGTTGACTCACAACTGGGGGAATCTGCAGCAGCCCTTTGCCTGCTCTGACTCTTCGCTTGTGAAATGGGACAGCACCGTACTAGGTTTAGATTTAAGTCAGTTTCAAACCACAAGTAGCTTGATTCATTTCAGAATTTTATGTGTGTAGTATGTTTCCCAGAAAGCCATTTGGAAAAGCAGACTTTAAGTTTGTTTTTTATTATTTCACTAAGAGAAATTTCTCCTCTTAATCCTCACCCACTGTTTATGGAGTGAACCCTATGGCCAGGCACTCTGCTAAATTCTGAGGACAGAGCAACCACCTGGAGAGACTCCATCTCTGCCCTCCTGGAGCTGGTAGTCATTGGGAAATAACAGACAAACACTAATCTGTAGGCGTGGTTATATAATCAAAACTATAATGACTGCTGCAGAGAAGCCTAGAATGCAATGAGAGAGTATCACAGGACATATCCTAGTTTTGTAGTCAAGGAGGGCTTCCTTCCCTGAGAAAATGATGTTTAAGGAGAAACAGAACGATCACTACAACTTAGCCAGTTGAATAGAGGATGATGATACTCCCAGCGAAGGAAACCAGGGCTTGCAAAGCCACAGGAGTAAGAAGGAGAATGCCTTATTTGAAGAATTGAAAGAAGACTAGGGTGGCTAAAGCATAGAGACCCACAGTGGAAGGAAAGAACATGAGACCTGAGCCAGTGGGAGCACAGCACTGCTTCCAGAAGCACTAGCTAGTGGTGGCTTTAGGCTCTGTGAAGCCCAGATTCATCCCAGTCCACATGCCAGCTGATGTTATCTCCTATTTACAGAAGTGGGGCCCAAAGAAGAGATCAACTAACCAACTTTTCCTTCTTTCTCCTTCTCTTCCTCTTTCACCTTCTTTTCCTTCTTGTGCACCATGGCTGGAATGTAGAAGTTGATTTGATTCCTTGCCCAGGTAATGTCTAAAATAAGTGTTCTTGATTGATGGCCGTGTCTCCACCACATGGCAGTACAGGGGTCTAGCATTCTCTCATGCCTCCAGCATGCTCTTCTGCATCAGACTGGCAGAAGGGACAAAATGTGGAGGTGTGTGTATAAACCAGGCCTGGGAATACCATTTCTCTTGCCATCTCATGATCACACCTGACTGTAGGCAATAAACTTCAGCGGATACTCAGGAAGGAGAAGGATCAGGTGTGAGTGACTAGCCAAGTGTAGCCACCACACCAAGATGAGAAGGAGCTTAAGCCTAAGTAAATCAATATGCCCTCAAATAAGTATTGCATACGTCCTTTCTGCACCTTGCAGTCTAGGTATGGGTGCAGCAACGATGATGAGTAAGACCGTTATCTTCCTCCCAATCCGGAAGTTCCTGAGAACTTATTAGCAGACTGAGGCCTCCCACTCCTTTATCTTGACACAATGACCCAGCCATCAGATTTTCTGTTTTGCTTTCTTAATATGTGTGAAAATCCTTCTCTTACTATGATGACTGCAAGTGCCCTTTATCCTCTGTCCCTGGATCCTGGCAACAGGTTCCTTACCTCCCATTAGCCAGATTGGCTCCTATCTCACCCACCCAGTCCTCCAACTTCCATCTACCCTCCTCACTACCAAAAGGCTAGACCTCAAATGCAGTTGCCACTAGCCTGCTTCAAATCCTATTTGGCTCATCAGAGATTCTATTTGGTTCATCGGAGATTCAGGATAAGGTCCAAACCCCTTAATTTGGCAGTATGCAGGACCTGTCCCTCCCTCCCATGTTCTTTCATCCTTCTCAAGCTGTATCTTGTACCTAGCCATCCAGTAACATCAAACTACTTGTGATTTCTTGCACATCGAGCCACCAAACTTTTTCTCTCCTCTAAGTCCTCATAAGTCCTCTTGAACTACCAGCATGCGCCATCTTTAAATTCCATTTCAAGCATCCTGACCCCTGGAAGCCTCATGTGGCCCTCACACTGCTCCTCTATGCTTTCAAAATATCCTGTACATGTATTTCTTCCTGAAAAATCACTATGAGATGTTCATTTATATTCCACCCATCCACCTAGCTATCCCTGAAACTCTCAGCAAGTACACAACTTTGAGAGCACTGAATGTCATTTTAAGGATGTGGAGGTTCATCCTGCCCTGTAAGAGAAATTGCTGAGAATTCTCAATAAAGGGAGTGATGCAATGTAATTAATATTTTAAGAAGAAAAATCTGAGAGGAGATCATAGAGTAGTTCTGGGAAGGACTGACCGTATGCAAGACAACCAGCATGAAAGGAAGAAGACAGCAATGTGGTCTCTGGTCTGTGTGCTGTACATCCAGGGTCTCAGGATTTGGGTCCCAGCTTTGCCAGACGTTACCAGTGTAACCTTGAGCGCATTGCCTCTTGGAGTCTTACTTGATTTATGAACAAAACAGAAATAATAAATCATTCTGGACCATCTTAGCAGGTCGATGAGAGGACATTGCAAAATAATGAATGCCAAAGTGCTTTATAGATTCCAACGAAATTAGTATGGCTGGTAGTTAAAATCTAAATGGCTCCAAAATGAGACAGTCTCACCCTGCGCTCAATGTCAGCATCCCCCCTCGAAGTCAAATGGATCCCAGAACTCTCCAGTATTCCCATGTGCAATGTGAGGCTAAGATTATCCCTGCTTGTCTGTCACCTAAAAGCTGATTTCCAGTATCTGAAAGGTTGTCACAGGAGAGAATGGGGTTAACTCCACGGAACTGTGTGGCAGTTAGCAGGAGACAAATACTGGCTCAACACAAGGGAAAACTTTCAAACTGTCAGAGCTGTCCAAAGGCTGCCTGGGGCTGGGAGTGGAGGTGGGCTGTGAAGTCCGCAAGATGATGAGGCCAGAACTAGAAGACTATGGCTGCAGACTCCATGCATCAGACAGGTTAGGACTGGTCAGCTTCGAAGTCTACTTTCAATTCTAAAATCTCATTGTCTGCCCCCCCCTGAATGCGCCTCTCTCACTGCATATTGCTCGGGTTGTAATTGTCAGTTTATGATATGAAATGGTTGGTTTAGGGGTCTTTCTCTTCCAGTAGACCACAATCACTCTAATCATTCAAAAGGCAGGGACCAGGTCCCCTTCAACCCAGGATCCTTAGTGCTTGCAACAGCTCCACAGGAAGGCCTCAGTAACTGGTGGTGGAATGAATGGATGGATAAATAAACTTTTCTGAGTTTCTTGGGTTGACACTGAAACCCCACAAGGGAAACACAATGATGACTTAAGCTTGGGCTGGGATGAGTCCTTTCATAGCAAAGCTTGTATATTAAGACCTTGGTGTGGGTCAGTACTTTCCAGCGAGGAGTCTCTCAACTCCTAGGGGTCCTATTTTCAATATTAAAACAACAACAACAACCACAACCTACTAAAAGTCAAGCATTTATGCATTTACAAAGTGCCCAGTTTTCAAAAACATCCAATTTCTCCAATTTCTCTGCATTTAGTGAGAATTTATCAACTCTCCTATAGCAAATCCTTACCCTGGAACTTTACAAATACTACCTCATTTAATCTTTACATGAAGCATGCATGTGAGTCCTACGGCCTCTAGCTTATAAACAAGAAGACTGGGCCTCAGAGAAACTTCATGACCTGCTCAGTGATGGAAGTCTATGGTGTTAGAGGCAGACTTTCAGTCCAGTTCTGGCTGACTTGTTAGCACATTCTCTGCCCATGTAGCACTGCGCTTCATTTCAGAGGAGGGGCCTTTGATATGTGTTTCTATCACAGAGATGCTAGAGATGCGGGTCTGTCCTGGCCATTAGCAGCTCCCTTCCCTTTCTGTGGACAATACACACAGGGTCATGTGACCACTCGAACAGCCCTGGGTTTAATGAGAAGGCAGATACTTTAGTGCCCACTAAATATAGGTAAACCTGACCTCATGGGCTTCCCAGCGTCAGAAAGCCCCCAGCCCCTTTTCCAGCAGAATCTCCCTCTTACCCTCAGATGATATTACATTAGAAGAACATCGAGAAGTCTCCCAGACCCTCTATTTTCAACCTTATATTTTTCTTGTGTTGACAACTTAATACATGTCCACACTTCCTTTTACGGGGAAAGATAAGCCTCTGATGGTAATCAGAGCACCAGGGTAGGAAATGCCACATTCCTCTGTGTAAATATTTGACTAAGCTTTCTCCAGGCCATGCATCATTGTGCCAAGCCCCCAGAAAAGCTTCAGGTCCACAGATCTGTAGGTGAGATACCCTGGCAATGAATTATGAGAGGGGATGTTTAAAAACCAAGGCCAGAGCAGCATATTTCAGGGGGACTCTGCTCTACGTGACCAAAAGCTATCCTGGGGAAGCCAAGAATGAGCCTGATCTCAATAGGGTGGAGTTCTCCCCTACAATCAACTAATACCTGAGAAAGGGGACCTGTTTGGATGGCTCTGAAAAAAAAAAATGAAATGATTCCCCAATGTAGCTAATATTCATGTCTTTTTATAAGGTGAAAAATCAGAGCATCTGAAGGTCAAGGGAATTACTTATTGATCTGTCCATGCAGTGAGCAAACAATCATAAAAGTATTGGTAATAATAGCTAACATTGATTGATTGCTGACGATATGCCAGGAAACATTCTAGGTTATTTTCATGTAATCACCTCATTTCACCCTCACAACATTCTCATAAGGCATCTCAAGGTATGTATTACCGCATTTTACAACTGCAGAAACTGAGGCAGGGAAAGGTCCAACAACTTGGCCAAGGTTGCACAGTAAGCAAGCGGGCAGAAAGCTCAGTAGCCAGCAGAAAGGATATTATAAATGAATACCTGTGGGCTAAATTATATTTATGATATTAAGGGGGACAATGCAGGTTTCAAACAGGTTTCAAAAAGGATGTGAATCCTTTTATTAGTATTATTAAAAGAAGTAGAGAACCACCTTACACCCATTGTGAGTGGCTACGATTAAACACACATACGCACGCAAACTAAAACAGAGAAGATAAAGAGCAATGGTGAGGATGTGAGAAATTGGAACTGTTGGTAAGAATGTAAAATAGCACAGCTGCCATTGAAAACAGGATAGGGGTTCTTCAAATATATAAAAATAGAATTACCATATGATCTAACAATTCTATTTCTGAGTATCTACCCAAAAGAATTGAAAGCAGTATATTAAAGAAATACTTGTACACACTCATGTTCACAGCAGCATTGTTCACAATAGAATAGCTAAAAGATAGAAGCAACCCAAGTGTCCATCAACAGGTGGATGTGTTATATACATACAAAGGAATATTATTTGGCCTTAAAAAGGAGGAGAATTTTGACATATGCTATAGCATGATTGAATCCAAGGATATTATGTTCAGAAAAATAAGCCAGTCACAGAGAGACAAATACTATATGATTCCACTTATATGAGGTACCTGAAGTCATCCAATTCACAGAGATGGTAGTAGACATTGGTTGCCAGGGGCTGGAGGAGGGGGAATAGGAAGTTATTTGTAAACGAGGACAGAATTTCCATTCTGCAAGATGAAGAGTTCTGGATAATAATTGCACAACAATGTGACTATACCTAACACTAATCAACAGTACAGCTAAAAATGGCTAAGATGGAGAAGGAGAAGAAAGGAAAAGGAATGGAAAAAAAGGGAAAGGAAAGAGAAAAGAAGAAGAGGAGAGGAGAGGAGAGGAGAGGAGAGGAGAGAGAAGAGGAAGAGAAGAGAGAGAAGAGAAGAGAAGAGAAGAGAAGAGAAGAGAAGAGAAGAGAAGAGAAGAGAAGAGAAGAGAAAGAAGAGAAGAGAAGGAAGAGAGAAGAGAAGAGAAGAGAAGAGAAGAGAAGAGAAGAGGAGAGGAGAGGAGAGGAGAGGAGAGGAGAGGAGAGGAGAGGAGAGGAGAGGAGAAGAGAAGAGAAGAGAAGAGAAGAGAAGAGAAGAGAAGAGAAGAGAAGAGAAGAGAAGAGAGAAGAGAAGAGAAGAGAAGGAAAAAGAAAAAACATAGTTACAGTATTCTTGGGAAAATTTCAAAAGGATATATAACTGGTCTCATTCATTTGGGGAATATAAAAAATAATGAAAGGTAATAAAGGGGAAAGGAGAAAAAAATGAGTGAGAAATATCAGAAAGGTAGACAGAACATGGAAGACTCCTAACTCTGGGAAACGAACTAGGGGTGGTGGAAGGGGAGGTGGGTGGGGGGTGGGAGTGACTGGGTGACGGGCACTGAGGTGGGCACTTGATGGGATGAGCACTGGGTGTTATTCTATATGTTGGCAAATTGAACACCAATAAAAAATAAATTTATATAAAAAAGGATATATAACCAGTGAGTTGATAGTGATTTGCATTGTCATAGGTTTATAGATAAATGTATCTACTTTGTGCTTATTTAAATTATCTCATCTTTTCATAAGGACTGTGTATTATACTTATTAAAAGATTTTTTTAAATTCTCTTCAAAACAAGAGAAAAGCAGTAAGGAAGAGTAAAATCTGGAATGCAGGGAAAGAAGTCAGTCCTGTGCACAGAAGGATAGCATGCCCATGGCTTCTGCAGGGGAGTAGGTGCCAACAAAGTAGGCTCTGCCCATCACTCCAATTAGGTCCTTATGCTCAGACACTCAGCGTTTGTGAGCAAGGAGCTTAACAAGGAGTCTGAATGACCAGAAGCAGGGGATCTTCATCCAATAAAGAACACGAATGGCAGGAGGAGAGAATCAGGATTGTAATTCTGAGTGGAAGTATGCATAGCCTCAGTGAACGTCTGCAAGGAGGATCTTGTAATGAGGCTGTCTGAGCTCTAATCCAAGACGGACAAGCAGGGGGAAGGACATCTGTGGGTAGGAGCAAGTCTCATCTCTCATTCACTAGAAATTCAGATACAGAATTTGAAACTCAGAGCTTAAAGAGACCTTAGAAACCATTTAGCCCAAAAGTCTCATTCTACAGAATAATCAAGGCCCATCCAGGTGACGTGACTTGGTTAGCCTGCAGCCAGGTTTGAGCAGACACTGGATTACCATCAGCTACCCAAACATGCCTGCTTTGTCAGTCCCTCCAACTCCCCATGCTAGGATGCGCTGTTCATTCTTCCGTTCTTCACTCACATTTGTTCAACTTCAAAGCTGTTACTAGGCTCAAAGGAAGGCATTTCCGTTTCCATCTTTTTGTCCTCTGCAGTGCTTCATACAAAGGATGTTTGCAGAGGTTACACAATACAATAGAACTATCAGATGCAAGTCTATGCTTTGCCACAGTGTCACTTCTCTTCCTCATCATTGTGTTTGCATTATTGCTCATCCTTTACTCCACTCTGCAAGTCACCCCATAAATAACCCAACCACCTCCCTGAGGAAAATCTCAGAGACGACTGCTATGTCACAGTCTTCCACATGAGTTCTTTCTCAGTCTCTCTCTCTCTCTCTCTGAACAAAAGGTGTTTTTATTATAGCAAGGGGGACAGGACACATGCGCAGAAAGAGCTCCTCCAAGTCCTGTCTCTTAATTAGGTTCTTATACTCAACGATTTATTGTGTTCGTGTGAGTTATTGTGCGGGATGCATAGAGATAGTCTGGCTGCCTTAAGGTAGCCATTGTAAGGTCTGTTGGAAGTCCAGCTCAAAGCCAGACAGAAGTGTATATAAATCCTTCATCCACCACTTTCAGTCATAAGAGTTTAGGCAATTATTTAACCTCTGTATACCTGAGTTTCCTCTTCTTTAAGGGCCACCATACCTACTTCTTATGTGTATTATAACCCATGGACAGCTCTTAGTAGTAGGAGTTGAATAAATGTTATCTTTCTCCT
The DNA here is from genome assembly GCF_048164855.1 of Canis lupus baileyi. Lineage (NCBI taxonomy): Eukaryota > Metazoa > Chordata > Mammalia > Carnivora > Canidae > Canis > Canis lupus. The sequence goes on along the minus strand of NC_132851.1, from coordinate 27,516,568 downwards.
TCAACTGTATGCAATTCTTAAACTTTCATACCAGCTTTGTTTTTTATTAAGGCCAACTCTTAAGGTCAGAGTACAAAGATAAATGAGAGGCAGAGTATTCCTAGGCAAAAAGAAGGAAGTAGTTTAGCCATGTTGAGCTAGTTTAGAGCAGAGGCTGGTAAAGTGCAGCCCCTGGGACAATTCTCTCCAGCCCTCCGATTTTGTAAATAAAGTTTTATTGGAATACAGCCATGTTCATTTCTTTACATATCATCTATGGCTGCATTCTGTACAATGGCAAAGTGCAGGAGTTAGGACAGAGATTTTTGTATGCCCCACAAAGCCAAAAATGTTTACAATCTATGTTTTTACAGGAAAACTTTAGGTGTATGTGGTATTTTATTAGAAGATGATTGACACATGCAATTTTCCTCTCCAGATCTCCAAGATGAAGTGGTATACATTGGCAAGGATAGCTGAAAGAAGTAGGACGTTATGTTCTAAAGCAATCTAAGGATTAAATTTTACCAAATTCCTTCCACCCTTCTTTAGACCAGAGACTGATGAGTTCTACAAAACCAGAATGTGGTTGTCAAGTGGCAGGTAGTGGGGAGACTTAATTGGTTTTCCACTGGTAGATAATTTGTTAGATCCTAAACAAAGAAGAAAGACTAATGACTCTAAGAGGCCAAAGCTAAAAGTCACAGTATATCTGCGTGGTTAACCCTGTGATACCAAAATGACTCATCAGAGTCTATGGCTTTTCTACTATTGATTTCATGGTTTCAATCTCTTTTGATTCAGTGTGTTCATCTTACAAGCACAGCTGAGGACCTTCTGATGCATGGCAGAGTTAGCTGCAGAGGCTCTTGATTTGCCCTCAGTTTGGGGGGGGTTGTTTGTTTTGGGGTTTGGGTTTTTCGGGGTGTTTGTTTGTTTGTTTGTTTTTAGAGCTTTTGGCTTCTCTTGGCAGTTGAAGAAACTGTGAAAGTTTCTGCTTTACTCCACAATCTCTGGATCCGCCTTTGAGCTAATGGTTTGGTCAATAACAGGGACAGGCACTAGAAGACTGTCAAGGACAGAGTGCTTTACTCATACTAGGTATTTCAAGTTTGGAAAAGGAGACAGGCTTTCTGGGCATTTCAAGCAGAAAGGGACTTAATACAAGGAATTAAAGGTTTAAACAATTATGGAATGGATTATAGACATGTCAGTAGGGAAATCTGCAAGGGCTGGGATCTAGAAAACTGCTACCCCTAGAATCCAGGAGGAGATGCTGAAATGGATAATTCTCAAGAGTATTCATAAAAGGAAGCCACTGGCAACATGCCACACCTACTGACACCTACTACCTCACACATGCTACTAAGAATAAGGATTTCTCCTTTTCCTTGGCCTTCAAAACACCATACCAGCACCTCTCCTTGGTAGGATCCAACACTGAACCCTGCTGGCAAAAGTCTAGGGAGTATGGCCCTAGGCTGGCCCCTCCCATGCAAGGAAAATGAAGGAAGAAGGGAATAAAGTCTAGTTGATATTAAAAGACTTAACTTCAGGAGAGCTTCAGGAAGACTTCCTAGAGAAGGTTATGCCAAAGACTGGGTTTTGAAAGATCAAAGTTAGCCAAGCCCTGCCTTGGTCAATGATTCATCAAAGGAGTTTCCCTTTCTAGATTGCAAGAGCCCAAGTTAGGGAAGTACCACCTTCCCAAGAAGTGCTCGTCTTATGCAACCAAATGAAGAGGTAGCTATAAATAGCCTGACTTTCTCACTATTGTGTGTTCAATTGGATAACTGCAAGAAATGTTTCCTTCCGGAAGAAAGAGAGTTAGAGTCACCAAATCAAACAGCAATACCTCTCCTCATTGGAAATACAAGTGGGGAAAGTTTTCTCTCTGAACATATTTCATAGGCAGTTTGGAATTTTTGTGCCAAGGGAAGAAAGATCTGCCAAATACAATGGTTGTCAGGGCAATATACTGAGTGAGACCCTAGCATCTCCACCTTGATTTTATCCTCCCTGTTCTTTGTAGCTCCTCCTCTCCTTTTCAGAGATACATCCAAAACTCTCCAGATAACCAGCTTACTGACAACTCATATTTCTTCTTCTCCTCAAAATTTAGATTGACAGAAACCTTCCAATACTGGGAAGATAAAGATGCAGCATCAACTAAGCACCTACTATTTCCTTTAATATATTAGATGCTTTGAATCCTGGAAGGGAACTTTGTACCTATTGGATCCTACCTATTGAATCCTGTAAGGGAACTTTGAGATAAGCCTATTACTCCCACTTTCCAGATGAGGAATCAGAGGTCAAGAAAGGCAAAGTAATATTTCTAAGCTCACATACTCATTGCTGTCCTCCAAAGGATAAGGCTCACAGCCCAACTATAAGTGAATCCTGAATTCCATGATGTTCTTGGGCCATAAAGAGGGCATAGCATCCTCACGCCTCTGCAAAACTATGTGAAACTTGAGCCCATTCCTGGTGACTTCCCTTCTTCCCCCCTTTAACCCAGAAAATAGGAGACAGCCAGATCTCACAATCACCAGTGACAATAGCCACAGTTGGGTTCCACTCCCACTTTAGCCTTCTTCTGTGTATTTTCCCACAGACATGGGGGAAAAAAAGATCACTCCTTAGAGCCAAGGACCCATGTAGATTTTCAAAATTTCAGGTCAAATTCATTTTAGGGATTTCTGATTTGCTGTATCTTCTCTCTCTTTCACCATTTCTTTAGTAACCAAGTAAAAAGAAAATCTGTAAACACATTATAAAGATAAAACGTATAGGTCTTTTGTAAGATAATGTGTTCAACACTGTTTCTCTTCTCCCTACTTCACCTCATGGACTTCTCCATTTTTGTTAATAATTCTTTGACGTTTGGGGATCCAGATTATTTTTATGACACTATTATTTTATAGAGTATAAAAGCTGTCTCCTTAATGAACTTCAGACTTTAATTCAGTTTTAAAACTGTAGTGGTAACATTTGCTTGTATCTTCTTTCATTGCTATCACCGCTTACTGCTTGCTCTTATATATGGTGACCATCTAGTTCTGAGCTCTTAATTGTTTTATTACTCAGCTTGCATATATGACCTAAAGAAGCTTTTCAAGGAAGATTTGAAGATAATACATCTTTTTATCTTCTTTGGACTTGCACTGATACAGTTCTATTCCCTGCATATGTGAATGCTAACGGGAACTCAGAGGTAACATTATTCAGTCAGATCCTTTACTTCTCCAAACTCTATATAGATGCTACTAAATTATCTTCTTGTTTTTAATGTGCTGGCAGGAAGATAATGAAGGTTATATTAATTTTCATTGTCAGATACAACCCATTGTTTCATATCTGGATATGATATGTATGGAATGTGTGGAATAAATACAAATTCTTATTTGTATTTTTCTTAGGAGGCTGCTAACCTTCACCAGGCTACATAGATGGTAGGCTCTGATTCTTCAGTTTTCCTAAATTGGGGACAGCCTCCTTGGAAGGCTCCACATTTTCTGCCCAATGTTTCAAAAACCTCCTTTATTATCACTGTCTTCCTTTTACTTCTTGGTCTCTTTTCTCTAAATTCTGGAAGGTCTATCAAGTATGTCCTCCACACTGCTGACAGTGCTTCATGTGGCACCAATACTGCTCTTCCTCCCTCTAATGGGGATTGACTTCCAGCCACTGAGCACATCTTCTCCTTGCTTCATTCCATCACTGTTCTCCATCCAACTCTTTGGCCTTTTCTCACTCCAGATTTTGCCTTCAGACATTCTGCTTCTATTTCAGAGAGACCTTCACTGAAATTTGTGGGAATGAGCTACAGTTTTCTGAGATGATCATTTAGATTCTGAGGTGAATTTTTCTCAGGATTTCTTTGCCTTACTGATGTGATTTCTTTCTCCTTTCCTTTGCAACACTTTTATGGGCTCTTTATTATTATTAATGATGATGATATTATTCATTTTACTCATTCTTAGATAAGACAAGGTCAGTTTGTTGTAATTTTTAAGGTGGAAGAGAATGATTTGCTCTGCACACTGCCCTGGTGGTCAAATTCGTTCTCCAATCCACATTTTATATTCACAGATCCCAGTCCACTCTCACTTAAATAGCCAGGTGTCACCGGGGACACCATGTGAATATGGTTCCCCTTCCCCAGCCCTCAGCCCAGCCTCTGGTTCTCAGAGACAATGCACGACGGGAATAGCCCAGCCCCTGACAGGCAGAAATAGCTTACATCTTCATGCCCCGGCAGGCTTCTTCAGAGCTTGTCACAGTTGCTTGCCTCCCTAAGGTCACTTCGGTTCAGCAATTTGCTGTGATTCCCAAAATCTTCCTGGATTGGGGGGAGTGGGAGAATCAGAAGAAGAGGAAGTCTGAAAAAGGAGAAATAATGCTATTCAAGAGAACAACTCCTGAGGACAGGAAACAAGTGACTGTTCCATTTCCAGTTGACACCAGGCTTGGGGTTGAGTGTGAGTGTAGACAGTAGGTGGGAGTAAGGAAACTTCCTACCCATTTAAGGGAATTTCTTCATGAATGAAAGCAAGAGTATGTCACATGCTGGAGCCAAAGTAAGCGATCCTCAATCCAGATCCATCCACACCATAATCAATGTGAATTCTTCCAGATTCCATCACTAGGTTGTACTGTCAACCTTAACATTCTCTCTCACCTATAGTTTTAACGAGAAGAGCTGAATGGCTCAGCTTTGGGAACCACCAACCAGCTGCCATTTTGACGCAGAAGTCAGTGGGCAGCTTACCTTGAACTCTTCCGATTTTGAAGCAGCTGTTACCTCAAAAGGCCAAAAAGAAAATATTCAATAACTAAAGCTCATGGTGCCCTGTTTCTTCCTCTACACAGTCTGGTTTAAAACTTGCCACAGAACAAGAGGGAAAAAGCAACAATATGTTATTTTATTTATTTTTAATCCTTAAGATTATTTTAGTAAATCCTTTTCACAGAATCTTTCAAAGTTCAAGTTTAGTTTTCACTCAACATCTCAGCTTCTGTAGGTTGTCCCAGCAGCAGGCTCTCTTATACTTCTGAGTGCCCCCAGGCGGGTCTGTGAAGCCCCATTTGTAACAGCCAGTCATAGAACCCACAGAAGACAGGCTCTGTCTTTCTCACTTGGAGGCCCAGGCAGTTTGTCCTGGGTCATCAAGGCCTGGGGAGGAAGATTACCTCACCCACCCTCTCACTTTCAACTGTGAACTTTAGATATCTTGTGACTTTCCATCCCTTCTACCCTTCATCTCCTTTTCCAACTCCAAACTCTCCATCCACTGAAGGGGCTGAATCTTATGCTTAAGAAAATGTAAAATGCATTCCAAGAGAAGAACAAATTTTAAAAGAAACTAACACGTTTAGGGTATATTCATATGAAGAATAGCATGATGCCTATGTTCAAAGGCTTTGGACTGCCAATGTTTAAATACCAGTTCTGCTGCTTGATATCTGTACAAACTTGGGCAAGATAGCTAACCTCTTTGTGTTTTATTTCATCATCTATAAAATGAGATAATAAGAGTACTTATTGAGTTGTTGTGAGGATCAAATGAGTTAATGTTTCAAAGTGTTTTTTTTTTCAAAATGTTTTAAAATATAAATTCTCCATGCCCATTAGTTATTAATATTGACTCTTACACAGCAAGTGCTTTGGGGCATATTATTGCTAGGCACTCCATCCTACTACTTAGCTTTCCTCTTCTCCAGGAATCCTTGCTCAGGTCGCAACACACAAAAGGCATAACAGGAAACAAAGTCAGAGCCTTATTACTAGAAGGGCCTGCATACCATTTTTAAAAGAGTAAGATTTATCATCCATGCTCAGCATTAGGTGTGATTCAGCTCAGGCCAGAAGTTAAGCCATTCATGTTTCAGAATGTCTGGTTCTTCATGGCAGTCTATGAGCCCACTCATCCATCCCTCTACCTAGACAGAGATGCCCAACCTACCTTTCCTATCCAGAACCAACTGAAAAATGGACCTTACATGAGCAGCCTCATAGATAGAGGCCTGTTCTGTTTACATACAGAAAAGAGAGTCCATCTTGAATGGGCCACACTTTGATGAATAATGTGGATAAGAGAGGATATGAATGTCCTCATATCCTCTCTTCTGTGGAGAGGGACAAACATGCTTTTATCATACCAACAAGTTTCCCATAGAAGCCTTGACATAGCTCTGCCAACAAAGCATGCTTATCCATGCAACCCATTTGAAGCAACTGAGATTCAGTGGCAGAACCAAGATAAGAACCAGATTGTCGGGGATCCCTGGGTGGCTCGCAGTTTGGCGCCTGCCTTTGGCCCAGGGTATAATCCTGGAGTCCCAGAATCGAGTCCCACACCAGGCTTCCTAAATGGAGCCTGCTTCTCCTCTGTCTATGTCTCTGCCTCTCTCTGTGTGTCTCTCATGAATAAATAAATAAAATCTTAAAAAAAAAAAAGAAAAGAATCAGATTGTCCCCAGACAATATCCATGCTGCTTCCACCATGCCCCACAAGAACACTGGGTATGGGCAAAAGTGAGAACATGTTAGGTCTCTGCAGTAGGTTGCTAAGCCAAGTACAGAAAACACATCTACCAAAAACCTGGGAATCTTATTTCAGCTCCAAGTAAGAGCCTGCAAAGTCTGTCCACTAGGGCAGGTCCTTCAGATTCTCTTCGTGCAAGTGCACTTCTCTCCAACTTCCTACTCCTGGGTTAAATAAAATTTGCTCACATACCTGCCAGCAAAATTTCCACAGGTTTTCTCAGGTTTCACTGGGCCTTGGGTTTCCCATCTGTAAAATGGAAATAGTATATTGATTTTGCCGTGTTGAGAGGATTACAAATCACATACTGAATCTCCAGTGTTAATTAGATGTTCACTTGAGAGGTGATATTCTTATATATAAGTGTGGTCTTCCCAGTATTTTCTGATACTTCTGGTCTTTCCCTGACCTTCTTCTATTCTGGTAGTTAGGCAGAGTAGCATCGGGTGATTCAGGGGAAAGAAATAGCTACAAAAGAAGAAAAAGTTTTTTAATCTCCCGAAGTTTAGATATTGGCTTCAGACACAGATCTCCTGAAATTAAGTAAAGATTTGGGGGGATGGGAAAATGGATACAAGAGGAGCCCTTGAAAAGGGGCCCCATCTGTCCTGAGTATAAGGTGAGGATATGAGGTTGTAACTGACAGATCCACAAAGAGTTCCCACAAACAAGGGAGCCTGTACCTTCTTTACTAGAGAGGAGCTAAGTGGCAAGTCCCTAGACACTCCATATGGTATGGGAGCAGAGGAAATATTTACCACAAAGCCAGAAGCAGCTAAGAGCCAATTGATCTAAAGGGCTGTGTGAGGAACAGTAGGTACTTGTGAGGACTAGTAATAGGAGACCAGATAAGAACAGGATGGCTCAGCTGATGGCACCAAAAAGAGGTAATGACCCAGAACAGATACCTTCTCTTCCATCTCTCAAAATTTTGATGCCTTGTGATGCCTGATTTAAAAACCAAAGAGAAACCACTTAGTTGCATCACCTTGGTAAAGGGAAGAGATACTAAGTTAGCTGAGATTAAGTTGCTACCACCAGAAAGGTGGCTTGCAATAGATACCAAGTTCTGGTAGAGAAGAGAAAGGATGTTGTATGAGTTGTGTGCGTGCTGTATAACAAGTTTTATACCCATTGCACTACTGTTGTTGTTACTGTGGAATATAGTGTAAGAAGGCACATAATTGAGTACAAATTTATACACTTGTAAGTTTCTGCACAAAACCAGGAGAAAGAAATAAGATCACAGAATCTCCTTCCCCAATGCCTACCAAAATAAACACAATTTAGAAAATAACAAAAAGTTAACAATTCACCAGGTACTACTTAAAAAGAAAACAGAGCTATAACCTTATACAATAAACTTGGAAAGCAGCCAATAAGGAAAAGAAGAGAAGATTCTGATCCACTGAAATATGGTGATGCACCTAATCCTCATTTTTCTAAGATGTCTTCCAATTTGAAGAAGAGTAGTGGGAAGAGTGAGCATGCACAAATAGACTGCCGTGGTAAAGGTCAGGAACAAATATTTGAGGTGAGAAGTCCCTACACAACATTCATACATCCATCCATTCAACAAATAATTGAGTTCCTACTCTATGACAATTATCCTTCTTGGTATTGAATACACCAGGGAACATAGCAAACAAAAGTCCCTGCCCTACATTTTAATGGTGGTTGAGGGAAGAAGCAAATGATGAGAAATAAAAGACAGTAAAACATAGTGTTTCTATTGATGAGAAGTGCTATGTATAAAGAATATTAGAGAAGGGGGTAGAATATGCCTAGTCACCTGCTGTATAAAATAGTAAAGTTAAGGAAGACCTCATTGAAATACTGACATGTAAGCCAAGACTTAGACCTGAGAACGAAGCTGTGTGGCTATATGGGAGAGTGTTCTAGGCAGGGAAGCCAGCCTGGGACATCTTGAGGAAGATGTGGGCCTGACACATTTGAGGCTCAGCAAGGAAGCCAGTTCGCTCAAGCCAAGCGAACCAAGGGATAGAGCAATTCCATTGGTTATCACTCTAAGATCCAAGGATGCACTAGAGCAGAGGGTGAGATGGGAGCTTTTGGGGCATTTTGAGCAGGGAAGTGACATATTTTGACAAAGAATGTTAAAGAAGTGTTATGGAAGCTGCAATAAAAATGGGACACTGCCAAAGCACAGAGGATTTGTGCAGAAAGAGGAGGGGCCTTCGGGACTAGCTTTGTGTTAAGATGGTGGAATGCATGGGAAACATATCTAAATGACTAATAGTAGTGGTAGGTTTGGTAGGATTGGTAGGACTTGGTAGGATCCTAGAAACCATCAGCTACAGCCCCCAGAGTCTGGGAGAGTATTCAGAAAAGAAACATCCCTCCAAACATTTTAACTAAAGGTAACAAGACAAGACCATCTGGTCAGAGTAACTTTCCCACAATGGCTCAGAGCAAAGAGAAGCTGTGGGCCGAGTTCTCCATGCAAAGCATGAGGAAAAATTGGGGAAATGGCATTTTAACTATGCAAGCATTCTAGAACACAAACGGGAAAGGAAACACAGTCTGAAAAAGAACAATAAAAAACTCAGTATGGTGTCATTTATACAAGCCTCAAAAACAAGACGATGAAGCAATATGCCAGGATGAAAAGGGAGATTGCCGGGTTAAGGAAACAATTGGGGCCAAAGCAACATCCTTACGGATCAAATAAATAAATGCAAACCAGCAAAGAACAGACTAGGCACAACTAAAAAAATCAAATAATGACCAAAAAAAGAAGGCTTCAGAACATCACAGTGAATGCAAAGGAAGAGGACAAACTGAATAAATCAATGAGCAATGATGATAAGTAAGGACTTCAAAGATGACCCACTTAGAGGTCACTTACATTTCCTAAGAACAGTGCCCAACAAATGGAAGAGTGTTTCGCAGATGTAATTTCATGAATTTTTTTCCTATTAGAAAAAATACTAAATCTGCACATCATAAGAAATTAATACAGTAGGAAAAAAACACAATTTACATGGAGACACTGAGCATGCCCTGATCAACATTAACTATAGACAGTGAGATCATCCAGGCACAAAGAAGGCAGTGAGGCGAGATCCAGCTGGCCTCAGATTTCTCCACACTGGTATTTTTCCAGAAGAAATCAGAGTAATGCCCAAAAGTCCCAAAAAGAAGGAAAGTGTAACTCAAGAATATTAAAACTGAAGACATTCTCAAACATGAAAGAATTCGGGAACTATATGAGCCCTTTTGGGAAATATGCTGGAAGACTAATTCAGTTAAAAGATGAATTTATCAAACACACACACACACCTCGAGGGTGAAGTTATGGTTAAAAAGAACTGGCAATGAGGATTAAATCCATGCTGTGTACCATTTACACAAGGATAAAAAAACAATACAATAGCAATATTTTCTGTTGCTGAACAGAATGTGTTATCAATCATTTTAAGTTTAGAATTATAAAAGTAATGAAAGTCAGGAGGCAAAAAAGATGAGAGAAAGTATCAGAGAATGAATCACTTCATCTTTCATCGTAGGAGGTTAATTAGTACTGCCTAAAAAGTGGAAAGATTTAAGTTAAAAGGGAAAAAAATGACACTAACTTAATTGATGGTATCAGGTTTTTACTTAGCTTTCCTAGAAAGATATTTGAGGAAATTCTGTTGCTGGCAGTGGAGGAAAAAACACGATCCGAAGTTTAAACCATTCCTTCAGTCTCACTTCGATTTATCATTCTTCGCTTACATTCAAGTGAAATTAAGTAAATGCTTTATTGGAATCAGCATGTCAAGTGGGATCTCTAGTTAACTAGCTATTTATCTACCTAAATAACTTTCTATCCTTCCAACCTATCTATCTATGTGCAGGGGTATGTGGAATGATGTCCACCAAGGAAGGATTAATGTCGGTTCTTTCTTTCTTTTTTTTTTTTAATGTTGGTTATTTCTTGCTGGTGAAATTTTTCAATGATTTGTTCTTTCTCCTTTGTACTTTAAAAGGTATTTTAAAAAATCATTTTATTACAAGCATGGATCATTTCATAAGAAATGAAGTTATTATGTTTTAAAACTATGTTTTCTTAAGGTGTGCATTGTGGTACATCACTATTTGATGGTGTCCTAAAATCAGAATTATTACTCGATTGTAACTGATGTATTGTGAGCTTGCTGTGTACCAAGTGCTCTGCGAAAGGTCATTTTCTTTAAAACCATTACTTCATAAGCATGTTCCTTTTTTTTTTTTTTTGAGAGAGAGAGAGAGAGAATGAGGGAAAAGAGAGAGCCCAAGAGCAGGGCAGACAGGGGAGAGAGAGAGAATCTTTAGCAGGCTCTATGCTCAGCACAGAGCCACACGTGGGGCTCAATCTCACAATCCTAAGATCCTGACCTGAGCCAAAATCAAAAGTGTGACACTTAACCAACTAAATCACTCAGGTGCACTGGGCATATTCCCATTTTAAGGATAAGGAAATCAAAGCTCATATATATTGGATGCTGATGTCACACACTTCCAAGCAACTGAGAGCTCAAATCCATATTTCAAATTCCATGTTCATTCAGCAGTCTTGTACTGAGGCTCCACTCTGTGCCACACAGTATGTATTCTCCACTGTGGCACAATTCTTAGACTTCCTCCTGATGACTAATTTTGACTAAGAATTTCCTCTTTAGATGGTTAAAGTATATAGCAGTATTTCATACTGATTCAGACTCTAATTCATAAACCATCCTAAAATAGTGCTTCTTTTTGGCTTTCCTTTCTTCCTTTCTTTGAAGATAAAATAGTTACTGATTTTGCATATACCCTGCAGATTTATTTTATTTAAAAAATAAAATATACTGAAATTGGAACCAGGGTGTTTGTTTATGATTCTTTCAGCTGCATATTTGTGCCTTATGTATTTTCTGGATGTGGCTATATTGCACAATTTCTAAAAAAGGTTTTTTGAAGAAGACTGTTAGACACATGCATGACCGAGCAGTGTGTTTCACTCAACAAATTAAATTTTGATCTGTGATAAATAGTAAAACAGAGATGTTTAGCCATATTTATATAATTGTACATAAGATTGTGTATTATTTACCTATTGGTGTATATCAAATAACCCCCAAAGTTAGCACCTTCAAACAACAAAAGTTTATTATTCCACAGATGTTGGGTCAGGAATCTAGGCACAACTTAGCTAGGTGTCCCTGGCTCACTCTCTCTCACAAAGCCAGAATCAGTGCGTTGAGTGGGACAGCCCTTCACCATGCAGGGCTGCCTCCAAATTCATCCATGTGGCAGCTGGCAGGTCTCAGATCTTTGCTAGATGTGGATCAGAATCATTGATTACTTAATCACATGGACTTTTCAGTAGGCCTGTTCACAACATGGCAGTTTGCCTCTCCCAAAATGAGGGATCTCAGAGAGAGGAAGAAAGATCCAAGATGGAAGCCGTAGTCTTTTTATAACCTAATTTCAGAGGTTACATTCAATTGCTTCTGCTTTATTATATTCACTAGAGGCGAGTCACTAAATACAGCCCTCAATGCGGAGAGGAGATTCCATAAGGATGTGAATAGCTGGATGTAGGAGTCCTTGAGAGATATGCTAGAGGCTGCTGACTATAGACTGGAAAGCCACCTATCGATATGTTAGCACTGACTGCCTCAAGTAGAAGATTGGAATTATGGGTTTTTTAAACATTATTTTTAATTCTTCTCTACTTTTTTAAATTGTTCGTGGTGAAGAAGTAGAAATGGTTGAAAACATAAGCTCCATATTTCAATTCTGCTTTTGTTATTCACCACCTGGATAAGACATAGCCTTGCTAAGCCTCAGTTTCCCCCATGCCTATTTCTTATGGTTGTTGTGAAGACCAACATGATCTATATGTAAAGCACTTACACAGTAGTACATTTCATGAGTTTATTCATTGTGGGTGTTTATCATTAATGATCACATAATTTGGGATCCCTGGGTTGCTTAGTGGTTTAGGGCCTGCCTTCGGCCCAGGGCGTGATGCTGGAGTCCCAGGATCGAGTCCCACATCAGGATCCCTGCAAGGAGCCTGCTTCTCCCTCTGCCTGTGTCTCTGCCTCTCTCTGTCTCTGTCTCTCTCTCTCTCTTTCTCTCTCTTTCTGTGTCTATCATGAATAAATAAATAAAATCTTTAAAAAAATGATCACATAATTTTTGAAATACGAAAAAGAAAGTGGGTAGAAGTTATACTAATACAAAAAAATGTTCTGCCATTTAAGCTTACACTTATATTTTCACCAACAGGGGAGGGCTATGAACACATAAGACACAGGAAAAGTGAGAGCATAATATAAGCAAATAAATTATATAGATCAGATGTAAATGAAGATATTAGAAATAAAGAGAAAATGGGAGATGCTGCGGAATCGTGGGGGAAGATGCATTTCAGGGGAGGCAGGGGAGGCTGAGGACAGGCTGGAGGGCAGTATCGGAGGATCTGAAATTCTAATCGGTTCCTCCTTCGCTGAATGCCTCCTCCAAGTCAGCCACTGAGGATGCAATGTTGAGCAAAGCAGAATGTCTACCTTCAAAAAACTCATAGTCTAGAAGTCAGGGAACATCAATAAAAAGATCCTTTCAAGATATTTGGTGCCCTGAGACATAGAAGTAAGCATTTATTCAACAGCTATTTATTGAGCACCTACCATGTGCCAGACATTACAGGAAATGCCAGAAATCACTGTCCTCAAAGAGCTCAGGGCATATTGCAGGAGAGGAATAATGAAACAGGTAATCTTAAGACAGTGTAACAAATACTAAAATGAGCAGAGAGTCTAAGGGTAAGCTCAGCACCCAGGCAGGAGGGGATCTTGACATCAGAGGTTGAATTCACCTGGAGCCATCCTCCCAGTGCTGACATCTTTAAATGCCAAGGATATCTGGGCTAGAAGTCCACTGTAGTTCATTCTAAGCTCTGCAGAACCAGGTGATGTTTGTAGAAACAACTAGCCTCATGCATCATAGACAGAGTGTCAGAAAGAATGAATGCGAAGAGAGAACTGTTAAAACAAATACAAACATACCAGGACTCAACTGGGGTCCTCATAGAAGGCATGAGGGAGGTGCCTGTAAAAGCAGTAAAAACATCATGGGAGGGGAACCCTGGGTGGCGCAGCAGTTTAGCGCCTGCCTTTGGCCCAGGGCTCGATCCTGGAGACCCAGGATTGAGTCCCACGTCAGGCTCCCGGTGCATGGAGCCCGCTTCTCCCTCTGCCTATGTCTCTGCCTCTCTCTCTCTCTCTCTCTCTCTCTGTGACTATCATAAATAAATAAAAAGTAAAAAAAAAAAACAAAACAAAACATCGTGGAAGAAGTTATTAGTCCTCACCACAGTGGGACAACAATCTGATTTCACTATTCCGGAGCAGGGTGACTTTGGTCTAATCCTTTCATCTTTCTGACCCAAGCTGCATACCTGTAAAGTAAAGGTTGTCACTAACCTCTATTTCACAAGGCTGCTGCAGGGATCGAGTAAGAGTGTCTTTATTTTTTTGTTGTTGCTTAAATTCAATTTGCCAACCTATAGTATAATACCCAGCATTCATCACTTCACTGCCCTCCTTAGTGCGCATCACCCAGTTACCTCATCCCCCCAACACACACCTCCCATTCTGCACTATCCAACCATAAGCTTATCAGACTATAATTATTAGAACAGAGTGTAACTATTAATGCTTGGATTCCAAGCATTGAGTCCAAGCTTGCGTTCAAATCTCAGTCTTGGAATTACTAGCTGTGTGATTTTAGACAAGTTACCTAACCGCTTGGGGTCTCCAATACCTGTGTATAAAATGAGAAAATACTAGTAGCTACTTCATAAGAGTTTTATGAGGCATAAATGATTAATTCACTTCAAATGCTAAAACAATACAGGTGTGCAATCAATTCCTAATAAGTATTAGCTATTACTATTGTTGGTGGTAGTAGTTGTTGCTCTTGTCGAAATAGTAGCACCAGTAGCATTTCTGGACTGTATGACCTTGATTTTTAGAAAATGCTCATAGGGATAGAAGAGTACCATATGCATGTAAATGACATTTAATTAGCACCTCAAAGTTGCTTCATGTATATGACGCTTTTCAAATGTAATAGCAAGTTTGTGACATTATTCCCATATTAAATATGAGAAAACAGAAACTTGGAGAAGTTACATAAATTTCTCAGGATCACACACCCAGAAAAGGCTAAACAAGAAATTGGCCTCAAATGTCCTGATGCTAAATTCAGTGCTCTCCCTGATAAGCTGAGCTGTCTCTCTGTGCTGGGTATGCTGTGCTTTAAATTTAGAATAATTTTGCGACATTTCGCCAGGAATTACCTTTAGGTTGAGCTAAAATCAAACTGTATGATATTAGCAAGTCTTGTTGTTCCTTTAAAATGCTTTTGTTTTCTCTGGTATTGCCTTTCAGACTTCTCCTCCAAGAAGAAATTTTCAATTAACCATTAGCTTATGTTGCAAACATTTGTTCTTAAATGCACTCATTCATTCTTGTAGGTGATTAAGGATGATGGGTATATAAATATACAAGTACATAAATGACAAGCCAAACCATGTACATATGGTAATTTAATTTTGAGATGAGTACCATGTTTATGCACTTCTATCAGGCCGCCTACTTTTGATGAATGTGCAATTTCTTACCCACCATTTTATCACTGCCAATATTTAAGTAAATATCCTAAGTGCAGTGCTACAGAAAACCATCTATGCCATACAAATAATTTGCAGCTGGGGAAAATAAGCAGTGGGTCCTTTCTAGATTCTAAATCTGGTAAATTGTTGCTCCCTGCTATATTCATACTGCATCTTTAGCAGGTGTCCAGTGATTTGAAACATGCCACTGGGGAAAGTAACACTGATCATAGATGAGAGTATGGATTTAAGAAAAAATTCAATCATATGTCTGAAAATTGCCAAGAACATTTCAGAAACTATCACAGATTATAGAATTCTAGAGTTATTTAAAAAGAGAGAAAGGGACTAAAACCAGAAAAGTGAGATTAGCCATAGGTAAAAGAAGAGGAAAAGCATACCAGAAAGTAGGAATCAGATGAAAAATACCATGGCTCTGTGCCGGGACCTATGGGAAGTTCTGTGTTGCTGAAGACAAAATAGCAGAGATAAGACACAGGTGGCAAAAGCCAGGCTGTAGAGATCCTTATGTGCCATACAGAGGGAAGGGACTTTACCCTAGGGCCAGGGGAAGGTTTACACAAGGAGTGGCCTGCCCAGGTGTGCACTTCAGGTAGATCATGCCAGTGAAAATGTGGAGGGGCTGGTAGGAGATGTCTTATTCCCACAGCAGGCTGGACCTCCCAGCATTCTTGGTTCTTCATTCACTGTTGATTGTGGTCTGGGGCTCCCCTCTGTAACAAGAGGACTTAGAGATGATTCCCGGAGGCCAGGAACATTCTGGATTGCCAGAATCAACACCTCAAATCATCCCTGATCATAAGTAAAGTTGAAATGCTGATAGGTTTCATAGGACTCACTCTTGAGGGATGGGAGCCATTCAGATATGATATGAAACCAGAATTGAGACTCTGGGTGGCCATACACTCTCCTAGAGCTTTTTTGCACCTCTCAGGGTGTTGGCTTGAATTGAGCTTTTGTACAACTGTGGGTTTTGCAAACCTGAGCTCGTGAGCTCTTTTCTACACTTTACCCTTCAACTTCACCCCTCTGGGGTCTCTGAGTTTGAAGTAAAACTGAAAGTTCCAAAAGAACCACAATAGACCCCTGCTGTCATCTCCTCCCCAAACTTCTCTTGCCAACTCTATCTACCCTCTTCTTGTATTATACATCTACTTCACAGATGTTGGGTTGACTCAGGTTCCGGATATTGTACTGAAAAACACTGGGTTCGGAGTCCATGCACTTGGTTTCAGTTCTGGTTCTGCAGCTTGCTGACCATCTGACCTGTCCATCCATTTAACAATTTGAGCCTCAACTTTTCCATCTGAAAAAGGAGATTAGCAAGATGTTACCTGAGGGAGCTTTCAACTCTAATATTCTGTGAGGACAAGAACATCCTTTTACTCATTGTTGCCCTGGCCCTGAAGAGTGACAATCCCTACCATCATGGTATAGCCCTGATAATCATAATAGGCAGGTACCCAAATTATGTTGCAGGCAGAAATTGAATGACATGGAAAACTCTTCTGCTCCATTGTTAAGTGAGGAAAGAGTCTACAGAGAGGTACAGCATGGTCTCTATTTTTGTAAAATAAATATATACATAGAAAAAATATGACAGCCCCCTGGTCATCCCTGGTCATGAAATTTTCCTTGGTTTGTTTGTTTGTTTTGATTTTTTTACAATGAAGGTGCATTATTTTTGAAATATAATAAATCTTATAAAATAATAAGAGTTTTTCTCTGATGCATCATTATGGATCACTGACCATTCTTATGGGAAATTAATGAAGACTTTGCAGATGGTATGACATTTAATCTGAAATGTGATAGTCAGATAGGAATAATTTATTTCTCTGGAAACCCTCCACCCACCCACTGTCCCATTCTTTTCTCTTGAATGCATCATATGGTTTCTCATGAGTATGATTTCCCCTTCTAAAGCATACACTATTTGAAAGCAAAAATTCTTCTGGTTCTACTATATCCTCTCTAAAAATAATAATCATTTGTCCCCCAGAATAAACAGAGTAAATAAACTTGCATTTATGATGGAGTTTTGCTGAAGATAGGGTTGTGACTAACACCTAACTCTGTAGGAACTTGTGCAAAAATCTGCTGTCTCTGGTTTCTGTCTTCCAAATCTAAGGTCATGAGTTCACTTTCTGCATCACTTAGCTTCATTGTCTCCTTCTGTGGCTCAAACCAAAATCCCAAAGAATACAGCAGTCACTGTACCAGAAAGACTGAGTAGAGGCAGAAGAATAAACCTTCAAAGCACAAGCAACCAAAGATATGGATGGATGGTCCTATCCTGTGCAGAAGCAAGGAGTCATTAGGGGAGGGCAGAGAGATGGAAGGAACGGAGGGAGGAGCAAGGAAGGCAGAAACTCCACTTCTTGGAACTAGGCTAAAATAAGGTAAACTCAGTCTTGGGAAAAGAACAGTTGTCAGCTTCACTGATGCTTTTTAAATACCATCTATCTACATGCCAACCAATACCCAAATATATGTGACTCATCTCCCAAGTTCTACACTAGCGTGTCCAACTCTGTACTTGATATGTCTGCTTGGATGTCTAACCAACCTCACCAGCTCAGCGTTCTGATCCTTCCTTCCCAAACCTACACTATCTGCAGCTTCCCCATCTCAGTGGATGGCAATCTCATCCTTCTGATTGCTTAGGCTAGAATCTAGAAATAGGAGTCATCTGTGCTATCTCTCTTTCTTTCAATTTGTCATGAAATACTCTTGGTTCTACCTTCAAAAAATACTAGAATCCAATAGTTCCTCACCAGTCCCACCACTACCACTCTGGTCCAAGCCATCATTATCTTTTGACTGCATTACTGCAATAACCTTCTAGACTCCCGCCCCTTTTTTTTGACCCCATAGTCTATTTTAAGCACAGCAGCCAAGTATCCACTTAAGACATACATTATTTTATGCCACCGGTGCCCCATTTCAATCAAATAAAACTCAAAGATTTTTGTAGACAATGGTCTAAAAGATCCAATGCAATCTGGTCCCCATTACCTCTGTCTCCTCTTACTCAGCTTTTGTCACATGACTTTCCTTACCACTCTTTCTATACAATTATCCATTACTTATTATTCGTTGTGTGTATACATTTTATTTCACTGTTGAGTAATACACATAGCTAATATTTAAAATCTCATATTTGCATAACAATTAACAAATTATGTTTGTATATAATATTTCACTTAATCCTCATAATAGTATTGCAAACTAAGTATTACTTTCCCCATTCTATGTACAATAAATCTGACTTCATAGAGATTAAGCAACTTGTTGAGGGTCTCATGGCTAGTAATTGAAGAGCTTGTTTTCAAATATAGGTTTATTTGACTCAAATAGGAAAAAGGAGGATTTAATATTGATTTTTTCACTAGATTAAGGTTCTTACATTAATAATCTCATTTAATTTCCCTAATCTATCATTTTCTCTCCTTCCATTATTTTCTACTCCATTATACAAGGTACCTTGTACATAGCAGATGATTATAAAATATTGATAAGCATCACCATCATCATCATATCCTTATAAATTCTATTTTAAAGTTTTTGCTTCAGTCATCATGAGTCATGTTCTATTTATTTTCTCATTCATGCACTAAAGAAAGAGACTTATGGGCAGCAAGGCTGGATAGTTAAATTCAGTGGACAGTAATTACATTTAATTTTCTTCTTTCTAAAAATTGTTATCTATTTGTTCTCAATATCTGTTCTATCGCCATTCTCAAGGGAGCTCTTGGTTCCTTGAGTTCCTACCTAATTCCCTTCCCATCAGTAATGCAGTTATTCAACTTGCAAGTTGTATATTTCCAAGTGGCCTCTCAGTTCTCTTTCATAGAAGTCAATATGGTCTAACCATTCCCTAAATAGTTCACCTATATCCTTGGAGATAATCCTTTTTCTTCCTTTGCAGATACTATTCAAAGCTTGATCAGTTATCTAGTCAACAAGTGTGTGTTTAGCCCATAATACAGGCCAATCCCTGATTTAGGAATTGAGAATAGCCAGAGATAGGACATTTGGTCCTGCAGTGGTTCTTCAATGGATAAAGATAAGATGTGATTTTGCTTTAATCTATTCCTAGGTTATAAATTTGAGCTAGAAGTTACCTAAGAGATTGATCAATCTCCATTTTACAGATATTGAAACTGAGTCCCAGATTTTTAAAGGCCTTGTCCAGTTTTTATACCAATTATTTTTATCTCAACAGGTTTTAAGTTTCTTAAAGATTGTGTATCCATTTTTTAAATACTACATTAAAAAATAATAATAGAAAATACTACATTAAACAGTTTTAATGTTTCACAGTTTTGTTTATTGAAGATGCCAATTAGAGCTTCTAATTAGCATGAGATTGTGTTACCACACTAAACTGATTTAATTTCAGCAAAATTAAAAAACCTTGACATTTTGCTGAGCCTGTGCATTAATAAGAAGACTACACATAGTTTTTTCCATTTTAATCTCCACAATGTGTATGTGTGTGTGTGTGTTCACACACGCACACACACACACACATACACATGCACCCAGGGATTCAAGTAGTACACTTTAGGAAAACTTGATAGGGTGGGAGAATAAGGATACCAATGTCAAGACCAGAGCTCTTAGTCTTGTAGTCTACTCATATCTCTTCATACATTATTCATTCAACAATCATTCCTTGAGCCCAAATCTACTATGGCCACTCTTATATATACCATGATACAAAGAGCTGAGAGGCTCTCAGAGAAGAAGGTTGCTGAGACACGTGTGCTTGTGAGCAGCAAATGATTCAAAGTAGTTGGACCAAACATAATGAGCAGAGGGGCGGAGAGGTAGAGAGGGATCTGGTTTTAAAAGAATTTACATAGCATCTTAAGGAGTTTGAACTTTGTTTCATAAGCAGTAAGACGACAAAAAGGCTCTGAATGAGGAAAATGACATCGTCACTTCATAGTTTTTAGAAGCGCCAATGTGGAATGTATATTAGCATGAGAGAGGGAATCAGAGCAAGGAGACCAAATCAGAGTCTATCATAGTAATCTAAGCAAGAATGTCTGAGGGAAGAAACAGTGGGAAGGGAGAAGCAAAAGGGAATTGATATGAGAAGTATTCAGTGTATTAGATAGCACTAGAGGAGCAGGAAGGAAGAGTTATAAACTGCTGTAAATGTCCCATCAGTCGATGTAGCAGTCATTCCTAGCCTCCTTTTTAAGCTCAACATGTGCCATCTCCCAGGGGACCGTCTCCAAGTTGATGTCAGCGTGTTGGGCCCAGAAGTAGACACCCAACTCTAAATGGGCCAAATTTTCTTTCTTGGAAATCTTATAGTAAGTCATTGAAGCTGATTGTCCATTCCCTGGAAAGTCTTAGAGATTACAGTTGGCACCATAGAGATGCAAGGATTGAAGGCTATGTTGGGCTATGAACAGTGGTTGAATGCAGTATCTTGGGTGGAGGATACAGATGACTCATAAAGAGATGGGAGGAAAATGAAGGACCATGCCATCCCAGAGATGGAGCAGCCAAGGGAAGGAGAGGTGGAAAGGAGAGCAGTACATAGACAGAGACCTGGATAGTACATCATAGTCTCAGAATCCTAAGAAAACAAAATCATTTCCTCAGAAACAAGAAGACTTGTTCATCCCACCTGAAAAGGGTATCTTAGCATAGTATTGTATTCCACTTTAGAGTGGTTCCAGGAGACAGAAGAAGAATCTGGTAAAAAAGACCTTAGGGAACATTGGGACCCTGCTACCATGAGACCAAAAATGACACAAAGAAGCTGAGGCACCTGAGTGCTTTAGAAATGTGACAAATCAAAGTGTTGGCCTGTTTTAAAGAAGGAAAGTCTTCCACAGGAACAATTGGGTAACCACAGCCATTATATTTACATATTCATTTAGCAGTAGTAAATTATAATGCCACATTTGGGGGATTGGGGTTTTCTAAAGAATGTTTGTGGTGGAAGGGTAACAACAAGGCTCATTGAAGAAACATAGAAATACATATGTGCTGGCCATTGTTCCAGGTGGACACAGAGTCACAGAAAATGGCAAAATATTTTCCCAGGGAGAAGCTCACACTCCAGAGGACATGACAGTATAATGCTGAATGTTATGGTGGAATTTTGAGCAAGAAGCCTTAAGAATCAAAGTAGGGATATTTTCATGAGCCAAGGTGAGATGGAGAAATGTTTTCCAAGAATGATGCATTTGGGTATCAGAGGATAAGCAGAAATCGATTAGACAACTGAGATGGAAAAGTACACAGTGATGGAATTATCACACATTTCCTCTCAAGGGTATTTCATACATGTAGGCACTGATCTAAAACAAAACCTAACCCTCATGAAAGCAGGGTCTATTTCTTTTTTAATTAATGAGCTGATATTTTCTCTTTGGGTTCCTACCAATCTTACCAGATCTGGTGTTAAACTTTCATGTTTATAAACCCTATATAAGCTTTGAAGTCCAACACACTTGCCCATAAGTTGTAATTCTGACATTTCCTAGGTGTGTGATCTTGGACAAGCTATTTCATATCCCTGTGCCTCAATGTTCTAAAACTACATACTTTTTTGGCTGGTTTTGAGAATTATACCGTATGAAACATGTAAAGCATTTAATGCACTTCTGGTAACACAAAAAATATTTGAAACAAGTTAAGAACAAGCTTATACTTTATATCCCATCATCCCATGAAATCATCTTAAAAGTGTAACTATGTTGACAAATGTGATTCATACATTTACTACCTCTTTTTAAAAATAATACAGGAAGTTAAGAAAGGAAAAATTTTACCTCTTATGTCCATTCAAACAAAACACTTACCCTTCACACCTCTCCAAAACTCCCTTCAAATTTTTATCCCCTACACCTGCAATTTTTTTTTTACTTTAATTTTTACCTGCAATTTTAAATGGCTAAAATTCTAGCATACATCTTATTATATGTTCTGCTTCTTTTTGGCTAACATTATTTACAGACATTTTCTCTTTTGTTATGTTTTTCCTTTTTAACTATTGCTCAAAATTCTTCAGTACTGATATATCATAGTTTCTTCAACTTGCTCCCTATTGTTAGATATTTGAATTGTTTACAGTCTTACACTGTTAAAAAAATAATAATATTTTACCTTCATTTATTCCATAAACATGTATTGAGCAACTACTAAGTATAAAACACTATACTGAATATGAGTGTAGGAAATTTATTCTGGCAGAAGTTCCATTTGCAAGAAATTTTCAGTCTAGTAGAGTATAGCTAGATCAGCAGGGAGATAAATACATGCAGTAAGAGGAATTACATGAGTGATATATAACAGTGCTAAGTTGCTCTTCTAGAACAAAGGATTCTATTTGGCTATAATTCAGGATTAGTTGAAGCAACACACAGGGAGATTAAGTTGGAATAGTTAGGGCAGATTATATAAGGTCATGAACTCAGAGTTAAAGATCCTGAACTACTTTCTATGATTAATGGGTTACCATCCATTGAGGCATCATGGAATAATGGTTAGAGGAGCACAGATCCAACTATAAAAAGTTTGTTAAATAAATCATTGTATGTACAAATAATGGACTACCATGAAGCCATTATAATAAGTGGTTGAAGAATAACTAATGGCTGGAAAGTGATTTGTAATGATATTCACATAGAAAAGTAAGATTGTAACACAATACATGCAGTATTATCCCAATTTTGTATTAGAAACAAAATGTAAAAAAAAAAAAGCTGGAAATATTTGCTTAGATTCTTTTCAGTTATTTCAGAGTATAGGGATTATAAGTGATTTCATTTTCCTTTTTTTGTGTGTGTGTGCTTTGCTTTCTTTTCTTTCATTTTTAAATTGAGCACTTAATATATCCCTAATAATTCAGCTTCTGGATTGTTTCCAAGTTCCATTACTGAAAGTAATGATTTAATGAACATCCTTGTACATAAATATTTATATGGGTCTCTGTTAATTCATGTAAGTAGAATGTGGGGATCAAGTGGTATGCTCACAGGATATATATTATTTGGTATTTAAAATTTTAACTTAAAGAAAAGCAAAGGCTCTAGAGCCAGCCTACTTATGTTTGAACATGAACATCACCACTCCCTAGAACATAATCTCAAGCAAGTTATAATCATTTTGTGTGCCTTATTCCACTCTTTTTAAAATGAGGATGTTAACTGTGCCTTCCTCATGAGGCTGCTGTGAAGATCGGATGCATTAACTCCTGTAAAGACTCACAACAGAGCCCAGCCCACAGTGAGTGCTTAATACATGTTAAAAAGCATGAATTTTTATTGCTGATAATACAACAAAAGTTTTCTTATTTTGTTTTCCCTGATGGATTTTTGTCATTTGATGTGTTCTGTTATGACAGTATCTCATTTAAGTAGTTAATCCTTTAATAATCCACCCTCCAATTAATCTTTTGCTCTCATAATTTCTTCCAATATTGCCCCTTTAGAAAATTAAGGATACTACTCTGGTCATGGGATATGGACCTTTTTTTATTTTATTTTTTTGCTCTCGATATGAAAGCTTAATTGTGAATATTCTTTACCCAACCGTCAGTCACAATATATTTTGGTATGGAAATTAGTTAGGATATAGTTCTACAGTGTCAAAGTCAATTTTGAAGGAATACTGGGATCTCTAAAGGATTTCAAGCTTCCCTTTTCAAGGGAATATTATAGCTGGAGCAAGCATTTGTTCCCTCTGGGGCCTCACTGAGATATCAGATGAAAGCAGGGGAAACAGGTCTTTTTTACAAAGTGGAAGGTGTTCCCGTCAGAAGCAATCACCCAAGAAAGCATCCCTTAAATTTTTTGGTTTTTGTAGAACATAATCCTATCACATGAAATATTCTGTTAAACAAAGCCTTACTTGCAAGATGGGATTCCTTTAGAATTCGGAAGCATTCTGTATGCTAGCAAAAGAAATGAGTTCTTCCCAGAATTCTTTGCATTTCCCCCTACATATCTGTAGTTCATAGAAGAATTCTGGTGAGTCAAAGCAAGGAACTGAGGACTGGAAATCAGGATAGTTAGATTTTAGACTCATTCCACCACTAATCACCTGGATGACCTTGCACTAATAGTTACAATGTAACTTCTCTGAACTTCAACTTTCTATCTGCAGAAATGAGGCATAGAATCAGCTGATGTCCAAGGGTCGGTTTGGTCCAAGCATTCCAACACACTTTTCCTTTTTTTTGTTTCCTTCTAGACTTGGCTCAGAGTTAGGAATGCAGAAAGCAGTCATTAAACATTACAACAGAATTCCCCTTAGCACTTAGAGGGAGAGGGTAAAATTCATGTACTAATATTTTCTTCCTTAACATACATCGGATATTTATAAGGTACCTACCAGGTGTCAGTACTGTTACATTGTGGAGACACATTAAGAGCAAAATAGAAACAGTCTCTGTCCTTTGAAGTTTACAGTAGATCAGATAATGACACAAAGGATGATAATTAAGCTTGATAGGTACTGTGACCTCAGGAGTAGCCAGTTTGAGAGGCTGTAATTTTAAAGCTGGACCAACATTAGACACTGAGGTGTCTGTTTCCTTAGACAACACTTCCTGGCTGTTTCTCAGCACCCTTAGCTTAGGCTAGGAACGTGTTCCTCCTAGGGCTCCCATGGCACCCTATGCTTACTGCCATCTGATACATGAATACATTGCATTGAAAATATCTGCACATATGTGTCTACCCCGTTAGACTGCACCATCCTCAAGAAGAACCATTTCAATTTCATTTTGTGCCTCCACCTACAACCCCTACTTTTTAGCACATGCTATAGATGTTGATATCTTGTTGGGGCCCAGAAAATGTTTGTTGAATAGACACAAGACCTAATCCCCTTACAATTTAAGAAGGGAATTGACAGATGGTGGAACTCAGGATATAATTAGAGTTCAATCAGCCCAAGAGTCAAGGTCCATCTCTGGCCAACCAAAGACTGCCTTACTCAGAGAATATCCAAATACAGGCAATTCTTTGATCACCCTCATTCTCATGTAGAGATGTCTTTGATGGCCCATATATCTGTAATTTCCTCCTTTAAAAAGCCCCCATTAGAGCATGAAAGCATAAGGGGATGATGATGGCCAAGCCCTTTGACCTCTGCAAGAAGGTCAACACATATATACACAGAATAACTTGGCATTCCTCCAGCTTTTTCTTTTCAATAAAGAAATCTTATCAACATGTGATCAACAAGTGGTCTCTCTCATTTCAGGATACATGTTTCTAATAAACCCTGTAGAAGGACAAAAAGAACAACTATACCCTAACACAACTCCAAGGTATTGGCATCCCCTTGCTGATGTCTAAAAGTAAACAAGCAGCATTCTGACCCAGTTCTGCAGCACTGCCACCAGGCAACCTTCTTCCAAATTGAATCAGAGGAAAAGTGTTCTGCACTTCCGGTTAGCTGCGCGTCTAGGGATCTGCAGGTTAGTCACCAACTAACATCTCTGCTTCTTCCATCATCTGGCCCGGGTCTGTCTTTCCTCCTTTTATTTCTTCAGTTCCTCCTTGCTCTTGCTAAGCTGTTCTCTTTGTTCTTTCTGAAAACCCAGCTTTCTTCCACATCCCCTTGCCTTTGCACAGAATGAACTCTGGCACCAATACTCCCCCACTTCCCAAACCATCTGCACATATTTAAATCTTTCCCATTTTCAAGGTCCAAGTCACATAGCAAATGCTCCAAAATGTCTTTTCTGAATGCTTCAGCTTAATATAGTTTCTCCCTCCTCTGAGCTTTATATGGAACCCTCTATTTATACATATTCTTCTTATAACTTCCTGCCTGGTGTTCTGGGAGTTCATGGACTGGCCTTATCTTCCCTGCTAGCTGCAAGTTCCCCAAGGGATGATTCATTGCCGTATTCCCAGTACCCAGTACATAAGAGATGCTCGGCACATTGGAGACTGTGGCATGGATTAGTAGTCCCCTACCACTTGGATTTCCCAATCTTCATGATAATAGATGAATCTGGTGTTTGCAAGGAGTGAAGGAGAACTGGAGGGCTTGGTTGCCTTACGATTGCCCCAAATTATGTCTTTCCTTCTCTGCATTCTGCCCCCAAGGTAGGCTGATTCTTAGGTGGAAAACATTCAATTCCAAGGGAACAGTGTAAGCAAAAGCACAGAGAGGTGATCAAGCACTGACTCTTCTGTAAATTGTAGAGTGACTTCAATGCAGAGCCTACAATGGGAGAAGAGATACAACTGGAAAAGTAGAGAAAGCTTCATGGTAGAGACACTCACACACTCTGTGAGGAGACTAGTACTATATCCCATGACTACTGAGGAAAGTCACCACAGGACATTACACGTGTGAGTTTATGAAAGGTGACCCTGGATGTAGCATAAATAACAGACTAGAAGGGCCAAGGCGATCAGCTAAGGGAGGTTCATTGTGATTCATTGACTGTACGGTTCCTTTTGATTTACCCTGGGGTAGAAGAAAGAGAAACAGCAAATTTGTACAGTAACCAAACACCTTTTTTCAATTAAAAAAAATCTGCAAAAAACAAATGAGCTAAGTGTTCACGGAAGCCTTCAAAAACCAAGGTAACACACAAATGTGAGCTACTCATCCCCTCAGGCTAAGGGAAGAATGCAGCTTCCAATTAAGTGCTGTTTCAAGCCACATCATATTTATTCATTTTATTCACACAATGACTTACACCTATTTTTATATGAAACATCCATTGTTCCCCAGAACATAAGGAGAAGGGTGCTCCAGAAGCTTACCGAGTTGAGGGAGAGAAGTCACAGAGCATTAAATTCAAAAGTGCATTTTGAAGTAAAAGTCCAAAGCATTTTTTTTCTTTTTCAGTTTAACTCTTCATGCTCATGTGTCTTTTGGATAAACTGTCATGCGTTTCTGTCCTGGGATTAGTGGCCAAACCCACAGTAAATACCTAATGTTCACTGAAGAAGGTATTCCCCTTTGTCTTGTTTCTCTGTTTCTTCTGTGTTCAATATTCTGATGTCCTGTGGCTGCCATTTTGAGAGTTCTAAAATTAATATGTGAAGAGAGCTGATCAGACAACAGAAATTCAAGGTGAGCAAGGAACTCAGATGCAGTACCTTGAATTATTGCAGTTCTTTCTTCTTCACTGGGCAGAACCCTGCTGATGATCCACGTGGCAGAAATTCTTGTCCAAAGTTTGGTATGAAGTCTCTAGACTCCTTTTTCCTACCTGTAAGTGGGTTACCAAATAATACCTAAACTTTGGAATGCATTACTCTATTCTCTATCTAAGGGGTCAGCAACTATGGTTTGTGGACCAAATCCAGCATGCCACTTGCTTTTGTATAGCCAGAAAGTTAATAATAGTTTTTACATTTTTAAATAATCTGGGAGGAGGGGGTCAAAATGATAACAATGCTTTGTGATGTGACACATAAAAATGTTATGAAATCAAATTTCAGCTTCCATAAAGAAAACTTCCTTAGCATACAGCACTCATTCACTTATTATCTACAATACTTTCCAACAAGGGAATATTTAGGGTGCTATGACAAAATACCATAGACCAGGTGGCTCAAACAAAAGAAATTTATTTCTTATAGTTCTGGAGCCCAAGAAGTCCAAGATCAAGGTTCTGGCATATCCATTATCTACTGAGAGCCCTCCTTCTGGCTCACAGATAGTCCTACAGGATCCTTATTTCCGTTGTATCTCCACATGGTGAAGAGTAGGGATCTAGTCTCTCTTCTTTTAGGGACACCTATCCCATCATGGGGGCTCCACCCTCATGACTTCATCTAAATCTAACTACCTTCTAAATGCTTCAACTCCAAATACCATCACATTGGCACTTTGGGGGATGAGGGGGGAAGCAGGGATTTAACATATGAATTTTGGAGAGATACAAACATGCACAGAGTACAATAGCTGCAACAGTGTTCATATGGCCTGCAAACCTCACATATTTACTGTTTTCCTTTACAGAAAAAGTTTGCTGACCTCTGTTCCATGTTATCAATAGTCCTATTTGGGGATCCCTGGGTGGCGCAGCGGTTTAGCGCCTGTCTTTGGCCCAGGGCGCGATCCTGGAGACCCGGGATGGAATCCCACATCGGGCTCCCGGTGCATGGAGCCTGCTTCTCCCTCTGCCTGTGTCTCTGCCTCTCTCTCTCTCTCTCTCTCTGTGTGTGTGTGTGTGTGACTACCATAAATAAATAAATATTTTTTTAAAAATAGTCGTATTCATGAGTTCCCCCTACCCTGTATTCCCATTACAGGTAAGGAGGCTGGAGCATGGAGAGTGACTTGCTCTGGTTAACCATCACACAGCTAGGAAGTGGGTTCAAGATTTGCACTACCCAGACAGTTCAGATTCCAGAAGATTCACTCTCAGACTCTATATAACACTCCCTTCCCAATATTCTGTGCTGCTCTTCAAAGCCATTACTCAAAGCCCACTAAATGAATTTGAAGTTGAAGTCCCATTTCCTCTGAGAAGACTTTCTCCACTATTCCAGCCTCTATTGATCTGTTTTTCTTACCAAATTTCCATATCACTTACTATCAGTTCCACTCTTGTTGGTTCTCGGTCACCTCACAGTCACATGTGATTATGTCCCTCTCCCAACAAAACAAGAAGCCTGCTGAGAACAGGCAGGGTCATCTTCACTCTTACACCCTGGCCATCAGCACCATGGCTGATTCATAGGAGCTCAGAAAATGTGAGTTGATTAAACGAATGTGACTTAGTAAGTGAGGGTGATCCTTCTACCCTCTACTGAGGTAAATCATTTACAACAGAGTTTAAAATATCTACCTTCTGTTTCTCCCCACAGAGAAGAAAACAATGCTAGCTCCCTGATTGGAGACTCCCTGCATTGTTTGAAAATGAAAATAAAGACACTAGAACCCTCATTTAGTGACAAAGTTTTTGACTCCCAGCCCACAGGTAGACACTCCCCACTTTGGGATTATTTGGACATGCCATGCCACTTCTGGGTGTTTATTCTCAGTTCATCCTTCCAATTGCTAGCTGGGTCATTCCACTTATCTCTTCTAGAACTTTTCTTGACATTATCCATTATTTATAGAATCAAGTCTAATTTCCTTCGAGGGGCATTCAGAATCTTTATGGGTTTGATCCCAAACAACTCTCCAGCTACATCTTTCCCTGTTTCCCTACATCCTGGTCTTCTCAACATTCTCCAAACTACTATCCTTATCCTATGATGATGCTGTCTTTCACCCCATGTGTCCATCTATCAATATCTTTAGACACCTAATGCCACGTTGAGATGCCACTTCTTTTAGGACAGGGAATATATTTCAGCCATCTCCACTTGTCTTGCAGTGATTAATTCAGTAGCCATGCACAGTAGGTGCTCAAAATTGGCTGGTTTGCTGCTATGTTCCAATCCTTTATCCATCTACTTGTTCTTACCTGGATCCTTTGTGACTAGATAGAGGTCAGGGCATTGCAGGAAGGCAGGGAAAGGAGCAAAGGTTTACGTGCTATGTATTATATATTACATTATGTGTTATGTATTCCTCAGGTTCATTCATTCATTATCTATCATTTAGTAAGCTTTTACATTGTGCCAAGCATTGTGCTGAGAACTTTACGTATATTATCATTCCATCGATTACATTTCAATCAGATAGATACTTTTATTAGCTATATTAGTCAAAAAGGGAAATCTGGACTCAGAGAGGTGGTGCAATTTGCCCAAGATCACACAGCTAATTTGTGTCTGATCATAGAACAAAACCTATGGTCTTTCCATTATATGTCATCACCCTAAGACAAAAACCCTGACACCAAGGAGCTCACAGACTTGAAGAAGATTCAAGTTTATATCCTGTTCACTAAATACATTCATCCAGTTATTCCACAAATAATGACATCAGATATCATAAACACAGCTGTGAGGAGCAGGCAATGGTGGATAGAGAAAGAAAGGGAAAACATGAAATCCAAGAAAATCCAAGAAAGCAAAACAACTCATTGAAAAGATAAAACAAAGGAAGTGCATGTGACTTATTCACATACTTTTTTTTTCAATTGTCAAATGAGGAACTCTACAAACCTGGGTGGGGTTTTCAACATGATTGGTCTAGCTGAAATAGAGGAGGAAGTGAAAGTCAAAGAAGGGAATGGAACATTGATTTGGGGTGCAAAACCTATACTATCACAAATGTTCTGTTTTTCAGAGAACACAACTCCTTAAGATTTGTGTTCAAAGAAGAAATGTCTGACAATCTGCTGGGTAGCCATGAAAATGTATAGCTCAGGTCTCCAGAGACGGGAAGCATAATTGAGTCAACATCTCAGCTGCTGGATCTGCTACTCTGTTCATACCAAGACCACACCTCCCACAGGCTGCTCACTGCCAATGACTAAGCATGACAAGGGTATAAGTCCAGGCCCATTTCTTCAGGATATGGAACACTGTTCTCATGATGAGAACATGCATATTTGGGCTCTTAGAAAAATGCTTCAGTCTCAGACTCTTTCTGCTTAGAAAAAATGCTTCAGTCTCAGACTCTTTTTGCTTGGTCCTCTTTCCTTCCTCCTCTCCTTGCACAGGTGTGAGACCTGCATCAGGGTTTGAAGGCTCTCCCTGCCTCCTCCTACTTCCTCCCTCTTTCTCTTCACAGGTGTTTCCTCTGCTGGCTGTCTTGGGCATCTAACCTTGTCTTAGTGTGTGCCTCTCAGAGGACCCAAACTTCTACGCTAGTCCATTAAGAGTTCCAGGTGGTCAAGTCAGAAATATTTTTAAACATATCCTTTTACAGTTAGTTTTAATTTATGTGGAAAGTTGAAATGAACTGGTCATAGAAGAACAATGTTCTTATGCTCCTTGACCCAAGGGATTTCTTTTTCTTTTTTTTTTTTTTTTTTTTTACCCAAGGGATTTCTAACATTTGAAAGAACTCTCCTCTCAGACCATCATAAGTAACCATAATAATAATTACAATGAAATCATTTCATCTTTTACTCTGAAATAACCAGTTAAATGCTATGGGTGGGTATTTAAATGCTCATGTTAGAGATCAAGAGGCCCAGAATAATGAGCAGGCTTGCCTGAAGTGACGAAGTCTTAGTGGGTGGACAGGCATGGCAAAGACTGACTTATCCCAGCTCCTGATCTCCCCTCTTCTCTGTTCTGCTGTATGACATACTCCTTGTTTCACACCAAACTGCAGGACAAAATCAGTTCAGAATCATTTCAATATGAAATGACCAATTTGGGTGATATGATCAGTCAAGTCAACCTAAAGAACTTCCTTTCTGCTAAATAAACACCAAATTTTACTGATATTTTTT
Source organism: Canis lupus baileyi (assembly GCF_048164855.1). NCBI lineage: Eukaryota > Metazoa > Chordata > Mammalia > Carnivora > Canidae > Canis > Canis lupus. The sequence goes on along the minus strand of NC_132851.1, from coordinate 27,485,052 downwards.
AACCACCCTTAAATGGCCAGCATCATTCTCTGCAATATGAGTCCCCATCAGATTCTAAAGATAATCTCAATGCCCACCACCATGCTAAGAATACAAGCAGTGCCTCACAACTATTGGCTGGCTGTTGTTGAATGGACTGACTTTGAATAGACTGACTTGTTGAATGGAAAACTTTGTGTTTTCCCAAATGGCATCATCTTTTTTCAAAGATGACAACTACAGATGTCTTTGTAAAAAGTGCTCATTTCAGGGCAAACTGATGACTATAGCATATGGCAAAAGCAACTATAGATAACATTTGTTGCACCCTTTCTTTGTTGCGGTCACTGTGCCAGAACCACCCTCAATTATTGTCCCATTTTGTAGATGAGAAAATTGAGGCTTGGATGTATTAAGCAACATGCCCAGTATGTCATAGCTAATAAGTGATAGAGATCAGATTCTACTTAGATTAGGCAACCACTCATCATTTTATCTCTTTCCCAGGGATACTCTAGGATTGAGCATAAAGTCCCCACTTTGGTCCAACAGTGGGGGTAAACACAACTGAAGTCATGAATAATCCAGAATAGTCACTTATTTAAAGAAATATTTCCCAGTGCTTCATTCAAACTAGGTTAACAAAGTAATACCTAAAAAGGCTATTTAAACCTTTTGAGCTAAGAGCTAAGTGGAAGGGGTATATAATTAACTCATAAAATGCTTTATAACAAATACTTCCAAGATGCCTGGTGCATATCAAACCATATCTCTTTAATATTTAAAATTAAAATATTTTAATATTTTCCACGGATCCCTGTTATTTTGTTAATATTCTAAAAGAGAAGTTTGAAAACTCATAGAAAACTGCCCAGAAAGAGGACTGAAGGAATTGGTTCGCTACCAGCCTCATCTTCCTATCCTCTCCTTGACCACACCAAAGGCTGAACATAGACAGTGTAATAGGCCATAGTCATTTCTTACCATGTTATCAAGTTTTGGAAAAGTCATCAGCAGATAGAAAAAATATCTCCAGGACTACGTACATCAGACTCAGAGAAATGAGGAAACCAAAAGAATAAATAGGAGGAGAGACATGGAGAAGGATATTCTAGTCATTTATCCATACATTACTTTACTCATTTCCCAACAAATATATATTGAATGTTTCTTTTAGGTCAGGCACTGGGTTAGGAACTGGTAAACCAAGCAGACATAAGAAGGAAATGACAAAAAAAAGGTATGGCTGACATTGCTCACCCATGAGCCATGCCTTTCACACGTACACCTTCTCTTTCATCTTATCTGAAATGATGTCCTGAGAGGACATGATGCTTAGAGCACAGACAGCCATACTGCAACCATAAGGATAGTTTTTCCAAAACTCTAAGGATGGAAGAACAGAAAGACATGCAGAGCATGGATCTTCAATGTGACATCGAGAGGTGACATGCATCAGAATCCAGCCAACATGTGATCAGTCCAGATAGGCTTAACTCGTAGGATTCGTGGATTGTCATGTTTTATTAATAATTACAATAAAGAAAGACAGAAATGTACAGCATCCATTTAGCCCAGCTCTATTTTGTACCAGGCAATGGGCAAGGTGCTTTTCATAATAACTTTTTTCATCAGCACAAGAGAGGCAAGCTGACACTTGCAGGGATAAGAAGAGGCAGCCAGTTCCTTTCTACCCAAATCAGCTATAATTTGTAAATCCCTAGATCCCATTCCTTCTTCTCCTGTCAAAAGCACCTCAATTTTGCTATGGGTGGTTCTCAATGAACCATCAGCTGTGATATCTTGGCCTTCTTTCACATACCTGACACATAGTAAGGCCTAAAAAAACCTGCTAATATTTTCTCAAAAGCATACTTGTCTTGTTCTCTTGATACCGTTATATATATAATATATAATATATATTATATATATTATATATATAATTATATATAATATAAAATACAATTATATATAATATAAAAATATTGTATATATAATTTTAAATATTATATATATATATATTTAAATTTGCTCTCCTCCCAAGACTTGACCAAATTTTAAAAGACTATCTCTTTAATATCTTTTGCAGGAAACCACTTATTCTAAAAAGATTTACCATATAAGTAAGATTCTTCTTAAGAGACAAGCAAAAGTTCCAGCCTTCCAAATTCCAATTTTTCTCACCACAGACTAGCTTCGTGTATGTAGAGAAGGTGCACTGATACCAGTTAAGAAAAAGTTGGAGGGAATGTATACAGGAGGGCTCTCACCACTCGCACTTGTTAGAGAGGTATTATAAACAAATATGAATTCTGAGAATAAGATTTCCCTGAAAGTATCCTTTTACTGCCAGGAAAATATTGCTTATCTTTAACACTGAAAAGAAATGAAGGGATAAGGCTGGCTGTCTAGAAAGTTCAGGAATAGTTGCAGTCTGTTGATGTGACCTAGCAAAACCCTTTAGATTCACACTACTCAAATCCCTCGAGGGTCAGCAAACTACAACCTGAGGGCTGAATATGGCGCATCACCTGTTTTTGCAGGTTTTATTGGGTTTTATTGGAACACAGCCACACCTATTTGTTTACATATTATCTATGGTTGTTTTCACACTACAATGGCAGAGTTGAGTCTGTGGCAGGGATCATTTCTTCGACAAAGCCGAAAATATTTACTATCTGTCCCTTTTATAGGAAAAGATTGCTGGGAGCTGGGCTAGCATAATAATATTAGCAATTATTATCAGTTATTGAACATCTACATGTATCACCACTTTTGGTTCTCAGGACCTCTGCACCTAGTGGTACCTAGTCCCATTTTTCCAAAAAGGAAGGAAAATGAATCTTGGAAATTTTTAGTAATTTGCCAAAAGCAAGAGAGACAGAGCAAGGATTCAAACCCAGACATGCACATTCATTTGTGAATATTTGTTGGTCAGCTACTATGTGCTGGCCATGCACTAAGTGCAGGTGACACAGTGGGAAACGACACTGTGTAATCTTTGTCTCGTGGAACTTGCAGTGGATGGAAAGAGGTTGTTGTTAAAAAGATAAACACAGAAATGCATATATTATGTATGATGCCTAGGTATGCTAGAAAAAGCTATGAGACAAAAGGATAGGGCACTACACGAAGAAAAAACTGATAGTCAAGTTTAGGTGGGAAGGGAGGGTCCCTTAGGTTGGCTTTCCAGGACAGCAAACCCTACAGTAAATCTCACTTGCTAATGCTTTATTGGGAGGAGCAATCTAGAACAGCAAGAGGAAAGGACAAGCAGAAGTGAAAGCACATACAAGGTGGTGTTTTACCAAGCTGGCATGAGGCTTGCAAGAAAATAGAGCTGATGGCTCAGATGGATGAGCCATCTGGGACAACTGTGACTTGGAGAGCCCATCCAAGAGATGAAACAGAGAGAGATTTATCTTCTGGCTCTTTCTCATCTCCTGTTTTCCCTGAGGAGAGCTGAGACATCCTGAGCTGTTAGGAGGTCAAGGGAAATGCAGGAGATTGGGTCCTCCATCAAACAAGTCATCACAGCACAGAGGTCAGATAAGGCCAACAAAATCTAGAAGACCCAAAAGAGAGTCGTTCAGGGTTCCTCTTTGAGGAAGTGATGTTTCTACTGAAACGTGAGAAATGAAATGAATGAATGAGAGGAAACAATTCAGGCTGAGGAGAAAGGAAGTACAAAGGCCCTGAGGCAGGAGAGCAATTGGAATATTTGAGAAACTGAAGTTGTCTTAGGACTCAGGAGTTAAATTCCACAGGTCCATAACTCTGCTCCGCCATTTACTTCTGTATAACCTATGGAAGTTTCTGAATGTCTCTGAGGTTCCATTTATTCATCTATAAAAGGGAGATGATAATTTTCCCCATCTCACAGAGTAGTTGGAGGATTAAACAATATCACACTTGTAAGCACTTAACAAAGTGTTTGGCTCATAAAAGGGAAACAATATGTTGTTATTATCTTTATTATTATTATTATTATTATTGCTATTATTACTTACTTTGACCTACTGAATTAATATAGCTGGAGAAGGGCCCTTGAACTGCATGGTTAAAAAAAAAAAATCCCTGTGACAGTTTGCATTACAGATAAGTCTTTGTAAAAGGATTATGCTTCCACAGCCTTACCACACGTCCTTACAGGGCCAGTAAATTTTCCTACTCTATTGTCAGATTTGGCTCACTGAATGGCTCTGGCCAGTGGACTGTGGACCACATCCCTGCACAAAGTCTAAGGTGACCACAGACCTGAAGTTGGTCTCTTGTGCTACTGCTTCCTGTCAGAACAGGACTCTGCACATAGGGCCTGCTTCTTATCCAATCACAGACCAAGAAGACCTATGAAACCGACCCTTAATCAACCCACAGACTGAAGCACAACTAATTATTGCTGAGCTGTAGGCATCCTCTGACATTAATGGAAAATAGATTTTCATTATAATAAGCCACTGAGATCTGCGGGAAGGGGTTCTTTGTTATGCAGCAAAACTGATAGATACACTCACTAGTGATTCTTTTACACTTAAAATTATGGAAATATAAAACACTGAGGCTCAGCGCTCAGCTTTTAAGGGAACTTTTTTGTTTGTTTTTAAGATTTTATTTATTCATGAGATACACAGAAACAGAGGCAGAGACATAGACAGAGGGAGAAGCAGGCTCCCTGGAGGAGCTCGATGTGAGACTCGATCCCAGACCCTGGGATCCCACCCTGAGTCAAAGGCAGACGCTCAACCACTGAGCCACCCAGGTGCCTCTTAAGGGAACTTCTTTTTTTCAGGAACAGATTATCTGATAGAGACTCTGGGAGACACAATCGTGTGTAGAGGAGGAGTGTGGGAGATGTCAGTATCAGAGAATTGGCTCTCCTAGCTGATGTTAAAAAATACCTGAAGCTAACATGAAGGCATTTGCTCAAATGTTTCCATCTTCTGTGTAAGAGGGGCAACCCCTTCCTGGCCCTAACCCTCACTCCACCTTCTACATGTCCCATCTGGGTGATTTATGTTCTCCTCCAGCCATCTCGAGATGTGCATTTTCATTTCTGCTGAGAGCAGAGGTGTGGGGGTGAGGAGTGTTGACAAAATCACAATTCCCAGGATATTTTTCTCTAGACCTCACTTGGTGCTTACACCATAGGTCATCCCAAAACAACTCCAAGCCTTTGGAAATCCTTGTAGACCACCTTTGCACTATGCTCTTCTCTAAGAACTATGTTAACAATAACATTCATATTCGTACAATTTCAGCAAAATACATATTAGAAACAAGACCTTTTTCTACTCTTCCCAATATCTGCTGTCCCCTCACATAGTGATTAAGAGGAAAATTCTGTCATCAGGATCCTTGTATTTAAATCCTGCTTGCCAATTGTGTGACCCTGGACAAGTTACCCAATCTCTCTGAGCCTGCATTTTCTCATTAGCTTTTCATTATTTAATGAATGAACTCAAGTATCTTGGTCACATGGGCAGAGGCAGGGTGAGAGATTACAAATTCCAACCTCTTTCTCTAAATGCTAGAGATGATCTGGGTCCTAGCCCTCTGCCACACTTCTCAGGATCCACTACTGTTTGTGCCCTCACTCCATTGTTCTGGCGTAGGCTGTGGGTGTTCTTATTGGCAGAAAAATGAGCTACAGCTGAAGACTAGAATGGAAGTCTGTAAAGAAATGTCCAGGGAACAAGAGAAGGGAAGGGAAAGGGAAAGAAAAGGAGTAGAGGGCATGAGTGCCATTCTGAATGAGGTCAAGGTTGCACCAAGCAGATGGAGCACCCTGGACAGGGGATTCACTCAGGATGTTTCAAAGAGAAATTATTTATTTCGTCATCGATTATGTACGGAAAAATGGAGACGGTAGCAACCTCAGCCTTCCCTATGTCCTCTCAAAAAAATTCTGCTCTGGCCCAGACTTGCATATCTTCCTGCCATTAGCCACCATCCCCAGAAAGTAACTTAATGGGGAATTATTTCCACATTCCCAACTCTGGTGCACATTTACTGAGCACCTCCTACATGAGCCAGATAATCTGCTAAGGATTTTACATACTTTAACTCCCTTAAAACTTCCCTCAAATCCTGTGAGGCCAGAATTGCAGTGATTCTCATTTTGTAGAGGAGGATCCATCTCTGAGAGGTTAAATCAACTGCATAGGGTCACTGGCAAAGCCAGGAATCAAGCTCAAGCTCAGCTGTGCTGCACTCTATGCTTGGTACCACCCTGGAGCATTTACAGACCAGTAGCTGGTGATGATGATAACCAAAATGAGGAGACAGTCATGGGTTTCCATAACACAACATCTCCCTGTCTCCTCTTTGTCCTTTCTGAATCCTTCCTCTCATATTTTCTCCCCCCTGGGATCACCAACCTGCTGTCTTTTTTATGGTTCCCTCACTCCAGGTTATCTTTGTAAGGAGAAGGTTGTGGTTGTTACTGAGACGAGTTTCTCATGATTCAGAGGGAATCTCTGAAACATCTATGACTCACCATGCTCTGGGGGAGATGCAGCTGTAGCATACTCCGGAAGGAGTCAGGGACTTGGCTCTGAATCCAACATCTGTCACTAGTTACATGTCCTTGGCCAAGTCACTTAACTTCAGTGATACTTTGTGGATAAATGATACATGTCTTACAAACACAGTGTATTCTTGGAAAGTGGCTGTGATGTACCCCTTCCCACCTCTTCCCATTGGATCCTCTCTCTAGAGAGATCCTGCTTCCCTCCAGTATGGTCCACAAGCCAAAGCAACAGCACGTCCTGGAAAGCTATCTTTCCAAGACCAGGCTCACCTGGTGGCCATGGGGCTCTGTAGGTCCTTTCTCCCTTAGGCCACAGCAGTATGGCATAGTCCAGCAGTTCTCAGACGTGAGTATCTGTACATGGAAGGCTGCTACCACCCAGCAGGCTGGGCCCCACCTCCAGAGTTCTGATTCAGTATCCCTAACACATTGCTGGTTGGTGTCAACGCTGGTCTTAGGACCGCTTTGAGAACCACTGGCATTGTCTTAATAATTGACAAGTATTTGTAGGATTAAGTGCTCGGACTACCTCTACTCAATCCCCAGCTCTTCCACTTTCTGGCTGTGCAATCTTGGACAAGTCCATCTCTGCAAGCCTCAGTCTCCTCATTTGTACATGGATATAACAATGATGTGTACCTCATAAGGTTATTGCAAAGAAAGGTGAGCTCCTGCTGAGAGCCTTCAGCATCTGCCCAACATGTAACAAATGCTCTGTTTGTGAGTTCTTAAAATTCAAGGGGTTCTAAAGCCCCTGCGGCCATTTAACCTGTATCTTCTCACTCTGCTATACCCCTCAACCCCTAGAAACAACATCACTACTGAATGTGTCTCTTTTCTGGGAGCTGTCCAGAAATGAAGGTGAGCTTCAGAGCAAACCAGCAATTAGGTAATGACAATGAGCCAAATGTATCAAATCCCTAGACCGGTGGCTTGGAAAAGGTCAGGCTTCTCGGATTCTCACTACAGGAGGACACGGCATCAAAAGCTCAGAATTTGGATCCAGGCCCTGCCAGGTTTTCCCTGGATAAGCTTAGACAAGTTCAATGCAATCTCTGAGATTCAGTTTCCTCATCCGTGCAGTAGGGACAATAATGCTTACCTCAAACTAAGTGAGCACCAGTTTGTTTTGTAAGCTGTGATTCTCCTCGTTGTGAGAAACCTAGCAGCTACCTAAATATTTGTGTCCCTTACTGCTTCCGGCAATTCAGGTGCCACCGTTGATAACCTGAGCCCAACCAGCACTCCCTGCCCCCTGCCTGTACCACCATCTGGACTCTTACTTAGTGGGCCCTCATTTCTGAGAAATGCCACAACACTCCACTCAATCCCTGGCCTTAACCTACCATGTTTCCAGGGAACACCACAGGCCTGTGTACCTAACTATAGGTCATCGCAAAAAAGTAACGTTCAACAAAGGCTAGGAACAGTCATGGTCAGCTACAGCCATAAAACCCACAAGAGACAAGATTCATGATAATGTGTTCATTTTCCTTCCTCTTCTCTTTCCTCCAAGAAGTCAATTTCACCAGTCACTGGATATGCTTTGAGAGACCTCAGAAAATCCCACAGGAAAGCACCAAAGATTGTTTCTATCATTTTGTTCCATTTCTCCTGTTTGCTTAGTAATCCTGGTAAACAACTTTGTGCAAACAGACACTGTTTTCATTCTACTGTCCGGGGTACTGTTCTTGTCCGGGGTACTGTTGCCTCAATCTTAAGGTTTGAGGGTTAAGTGGAGAAAGCACTTTGGGTTTAAACTTCCTGATAAGTGGGCATGTAACAAAAACGAAAGAACACCCACTGGCCATTTATTTATTCATACAACCCCCTTGAGGGGGTTGGATATAAGTGGCTTTCTGAGTTTCCATACGGATGTTCTCTTTTTCATTACCATGATTAATACCACCATCATCCTTGTCATCATCGCCATCAGAGGCTTGGGCCACAAACACAAGTTGTATTTGTAGAGTGTGAATTAGTCTGGGGGATCAGAGACCTGAGCCCAAGTTCACCTGGTCAGTCATAGGCAAAACCCTGGAAAAAAAGAGAACCTGGTAGTGTTTCAGTTTGGAAGGGGACATCAATAGAGCTTGCTGACCCGGTCTGAACCAGGTACTCCGAACCTGTTACACCTTACAAAGACCCAGAACTTTGCCATTTTAGACTTTCTGCACTGCCCCACTGACCCTCACTGAATTACCACAGCCAGTGCCATTCAGTGACTCTGCGTGGGGCACCATGTCCACACCATTAGCTGAGAGGATAATAAATCCTTCAGTCACAAGGCCCCTGGTGGCTTAGTGGTTGAGCATCTGCCTTTGGCTCAGGTTGTAATCCCAGTGTCCTGGGATTGAGTCCCACATCAGACTCTTCATAGGGAGCCCACTTCTCCCTCTGCCTATGTCTCTGCAACTCTGTGTCTCTCATGAATAAATAAATAAAATCTTTAAAAAAAAATCCTTCAGCCACAGTTTCATAGCCTTCTCTCTACAGGCTCTCTCACTTCCCAAGCCTTTTCACACAATAATCCCTGATCTTTACATTCTATGCACTATGCCGTCCAGACTTTTCTTTTCTGTTCCCATGCATGGCACAGATTGGCATCCTCTACAGCCTTAGTTCCAATTAATTCTTTGTTTTGTTTGATTTCTAGCCAACAGCCAGCAACTCCCTGGGTTTTACTCCTGGCTGCTCAAATAAATAAACCAAATGTTAATTCGTTGCTCTTTGATTATGATTAAATGCAGAGATGGTGTAACCGGAAATACTAATGTTTTTCTAGGTGTCCCCAGTAGCACAGTGGTGGCACTGGGTTTTGGTTTGGTTTGATTTTGTAGGGGAAGGGACATCCCTTCTTTGACATCCATTATCTCATTGGAATCTCCCAGTGGCCTGGCAAAGTTGACAGGACAGGAATTATTATCTGCATTTTGCAGATGAGGAAACCAGGCTCAGAAAGATGAAATAAATCACCCAAAGCCACACAGCTCAGAAGCAGCTCACTCTAGCTAAACCTCACCCTGAACCCCAGTTCAGCAAAGCTGCTGTGAGCGGCTCTGTCCCGCATCATGTAAGGTAATAATAATGCTTTATATGATATATTTTCACAGACATTTTCTGAGTTATCCAGAGTGTATTTTATGGAATAGCAGTTATATAAGAGAAAAAATTCTGTGGTCAAGTATATCTGCAATATGTTACGTACTGTATTCTATTGTTGGAAATTTATTATACTGATTAGAACATGAAAATCTCTGAAAAGTTCTGCTGTACAAGATTTAGACAAATTTATGACCCAGAATTGTCTGAATGTAATTTTTATTTTCTAATTCATGAGAGACACAGAGAGAGGGGCAGAAACAGAGGCAGAGGGAGAAGGAGGCTCTCTGCAGTGAGCCTGATGCAGGACTCAACCCCAGGACCCTGGGATCACGCTCTGAGCCAAAGGCAGACATTCAACCACTGAGCCACCCAGATGTCCCTGTCCATCTTGGGAGATCACGTCCCAGCAATATACACAAGAGACTGAGGGTGTTTGGACAAAGAGGGATGGCACTAAGATGGTGAGACATGGATAGATTCTGAACATATTTCAGATGCAGAGCCAACCAGATTTGCTGGTGGAGAGGATGTAAGGTGTAAGCAAATAAGAGGGGGCCAGGATGGCTATGAGGTATTAGGCCTAAACTACTAGATGAGTAGAATGGCAAATTTCTTAGAGAAGCTGTCCCCGAACTACGAGCTCCTCGTTATCATTGCAGCTTCCTACAGCATCTGATCCCCAGCCTTCAGAGATTGCAGCTTTCATTATATCTGTTGATGAGATCGCTGGCAATGGCTGAGCTTATAATTTTTTCCTTTCTGTTACATCTCCAGTGTCCAGCACATTGTAGTCAATAAATCTTTGCTAAATAAATGAACAGAGACTAGCATGCAGTCGTTGCCTAACAAATTGTAGCTGCCATATTATTAGCCAACTAGTACTCAGGCATTATTAATATAACTAGTCGATTCATATGCAGAGGGGTGGTTGGAGGGAGGTGGGAGAGGCATGACTGGTTGGAGGACCCAGGTCTAATCTGAGCCCTGTCCTTCTATTTCCGGACTGGAGTAAACCTATTCTCCTCTCTGAGTCAGGTTCTTCTGATCCCATTTAACAAGGGGTAGGATAATAGGATTTCCATCAACCTGCACCTTGCTGCCCATGAATTTAAGTGGAAGCCATGTGGAATTTGAGACACAGAACAGCCAACACAGACCAGATCTGATCAATGCCCCATGATCTGACCCAACTTAAGTCCCAGAGGTACACAGAAAAGAGGAATACAGTAGTAGCTAGAGTCACCAAGAAGGCTTACTGGAGGTTCTTCTTTCTCCTTCCAAGAGTCTGAAGCAACAGATGAATATAGCGACATTGGGTGGAGAAAAACAACAACAACAATAATAAATATTCTTCTGGTTTTTCTTACTCCCAGTCCTACTGGCAAGACCATAAGAAGAGCTTGCCCCTTTCCTGCCCCCAAAGAGGGACCAGGAGCAAAAGCCACTTGTTCTACTAGACATCACTATCAACCTTGCTCTGTGCATCTGAAGTAGCCTTTCTTTTCTCTTCCAAGTAGGAATACATAAAAATACATTTCCCACCTGGACATTTTTGGGGCCATTCTCCCTAAAGGCTCGTCTTGGATCTCTGGATCTGGGTAGGTTGCCTGACCAGGGCCTTACCACTAGGCATGGAATGGGTCCCCAAAGTTTCACCAGCTATGTCTATGATAGCTCTCTCAGGGAGGGCTCCTGAGCAAATGATTTTCAGTTTCAGTTCATTTGTTTTTGTTTTCCATCTGGTTGCACAGGGCAAACATCTACTCTGAGAGTTTCTCCCCTGGGGACCATCTGCCCTATCATTGCTTGTCTTGGTGCAGATGTGTAAGGGTCCCCTAGTGCTGAAGCTCTGCTGGCCTCTTTCATTCCCCAGAAGAGGTCACTGCTTGATTAAAAAAAATGGTAACCCCCAGCCCCCACTGCCAATCGATGCACAGTTATCAGCCATTAATAATCAAAGCCACCCAGTCCTTCCTAATATTCTTGCCATTGATTTTATTATCACTGCCATCATGAAAAATATTCATAACACCATGTGGTGATTATTACCACATCAGTCTTGCTTTACAAAGATCCCAACGTGACAATCATTTTATTTCTGCCACGCAATGCCCCTCCAGCTGCTACTGAGTCCAGTTTATAGGGAAGAAGACCAAAGGACAAAGAGGTGAACTGGCTTACAAAGGACAAAGAGGTGAATTGTTGATGATCAACAGCAAAGGCAAAATGAGAACCCATGTCTCCTGAAAACAACTTTGGGTGTTGAAAGAAAAGGTGCAGAGTTTCCTTGGCAGAGCCACCCTTCTTAGTAGGACTAAAAGATTGAAAAATAGTAACAATTCAAGGTGAGAGGTGCCACTCTGTGAATACAGAAGGGGAATGATCGAAAACCAGTGGCTGAGCTCGACAGCAGCTCAACATTCTCTCTATTTCCAGGTCTCAGAAAGTAAACAATAGAAGCCAAGCTACCAAGATGAGGGCAGCAGAAGATCCCAACCAGCCATCATGGGGATGGGATCAAAGCACCATGGAGTGTTGGTCACTAAATGAAGCACCCGAGGTACACAAAATGTCACTCTCAGTTCTTGGTTTCGAGGTACATATGGAGAAAAACTGGGGGTGGGGAGGGTCAGGTAGTGATTTACTGGAAGCTGATGAGGCTGACAACAACTTAGAGAACAAGAACCATAGTGGCCTGGATGAATAAGGAGGAGGAAGCTCAACAATGATCTTGTAGGAAGGAGAAATGCATCTGAATGCCACTATCAAAGCTGCCTTAGCTGTGAATGAATTCTAAGTGACCCTTTAGCTTTGGATATACACTCAGACTTCAAAAATCCCAGAAGCAAAAGTCATACAGCCAGGATCCCAAATCTGAGAGGCAAGATTGCAGAGGTATCCAATGGACCAAGGCCTGGACATATGCTCAGCCCTGGCAGCCTAGGGATGGGGGGTGAGCCTAAACTCTCTGACATCTGTGGCAGGTGGATGCTACTGCCACAAGTAGCATCCAACAAGACTATAATAAAAGAGAGTCTGTACCAGCAATGGAGGAGGTTGGATATGGCCAGCTCCCAAAATGAAGTCTATGAGAGCCCACCACACACAGGATTGGGATGCAGCCTTATAAATCCAGTGGTTCTTGCAAAGATGTGGACCAGTCTAGCTTCGATGGTAAAGATCAGTCACATCTATAATTTAATAAGCACCTTGTGTGACTTGAACAAGGTAATTAGTGCTACAGGCATATATTATCACATTTAATTTTCACAACTGCCCCTGCAAGGGGTTTTATGTACTCTATTTGACAGATAAGGAACCTGAGGCTCAGAGAGGCAAGATGTTCCAGGGATGCTCAGCTTGCAGTTAGAATTCTAACTCAGATCTAAATATCTAAGCAAAGCAGCAGCTCTTTCTACCACCTAATACTCTGATCTCCTGGCTAGACCCGGTAACCCTGTATTTCCATAGCAGAAGGACTTTGATGGAAGAAAGATGAAGAGTCCATAGCCCCCAGGTTGGAGAGAACATTGTTGATAAGGGTTTGAACGAAGTTGGCATCTGAAGGCATCCTCCAAAATGAGAGGAAAGCAATCGGCTACTTGGATAATTCCAACAGTGCATTATTTCCAGTTTTTAAGTTTTATTATATGGCTAAAATAGCAAATGGGAAAGTGTTTGTTGAGCGGGACACTGTGATGTTAGGTCCTATGGAGCATGCAAGAACAGGTAAGCCAAGGTATTTCTTTGTTTTCATTCAAGCACCTTGAAATCTGATTCTCTTTCTGTATGCTTGAAAAGCTCTGCAGCAATTCGAATTATATGGCCTCAGACATTAAGTGACAAGGGTCCTAAGGAAGGATAGTCAGAAGAATTTCACAAAAGAACTAACTTGTTAGCTCACCACTGAATGTTAGGTTTGGACAAATAAAACATAGAGACAGGACACTATATCTGGAAGGGAGAATGACATCCTCAAAGGCACAGAGACCATGAGATTAGCCCAATTTAGAGTGGAGAGTTGACAATATAATGTAGTGAGAGAGAGAATTAAAAAGCAGGCTAAAACAGATATATGCAGGGATTTTGAATTCTAAGTCAAGGGGCTTGATATTTATATTAAAAGTATCGAGGGACACCTGGGTGGCACAGTGGTTGAACATCTGCCTTCAGCTCAGGTTGTGATCCCGGGGTCCTAGGATAGAGTCCCACATAGGTCTCTCTCCTCAGGGAGCCTGCTTCTCCCTCTGCCTGTGTCTCTGCCCCTCTCTCTCAGGGTCTCTCATGAATAAATAAATAAAATCTTTAAAAAATAAATGAATAAAAGCATCAAATATGAGGGAGGTATTTGAGCTACCTAGGCACATGTCCAGCACCCACTATAGTTCTTGGAAATCATCTGATATTTGATACATGTTTGCTAAGTGAGGGAATGAATGAATACTATGTATAGGATGGGCTGGCAAGGAAAGAAAACAAATCAAGGACACTGATTAGAAACCTATCCCACTGGCAGTCAGGATGATACAGATAGAAATAGAAAAGCCACATAAAGCTTGGAGACAATGAAAAAGACATCATAAAAAGAAAAGATTATTCTAATTCCAGCACTATTTTCTGATTGGTAGTTTGCACTGAGAACAGAGGGGAAACAATCTTCCACTTTGAATCCTCCAAATTCAAGACTCCGTAAATCTACCAGAGGAGCTAAAGATGCTTATGCATGTCTCCAGAAGTCCAGACATTGAGTCAGGAGAGAAAAAGGAGAGGAATAATTTTTCTTTCTTTTTTTTTTTTTTTCGTTTTTTTTTTTTTTTTTAAGGAGAGGAATTCTTAAAACAGAAAGCAAACATATTAAAAACTAACACATGTTAAATTTCAGAGCCAAAGCGTAATCATTTTGCTTACTAGCTATTTGATATTCATCTTACCTGTGAATGAACAAACACAGAAAAGCAGGTGGTATTATGTCCATTTTGCTGATGAGAAAAGTGAGGCTCAGAGAAGGCCAGCATCTCACAGTGACTTGACTCCAGGTATTTCAAATGTAAATCTTCTTGTTTTTTGTTTGTTTGTTTGTTTTTGTTGTTTTCTATGATCCCATATGGCAAAACAGAAAGAAAAATATAGAAAAAAGTGCAGACCTAAGAAGTCCCACTGGTAGATGTTCGGGAAATACGTGGTGGGGCTGCATGAACCTCTGCTAAATGTTTCTCTTTGCTGTAAGTTTATGTTTATATGTTTACCTAAAAGGACTAGCAGTGAATAATAATCCGTTTTCTCTCATAACAGCATATATTTTCTTTTTAATGCAGAGAGGCCGCATACATGTAGTTGGCATTTTTTTTTTAACAAGTCTGTGTTAGGTCGGCAAATGCCTGCCTTCCCCATTTTGCTCCCTGCATCATCACTTACAAATTCCAGCAGATGCCAGGGAGCTCTCACCCAAGCCAATAAGCCCCAGAATTACATAAAGCTACACCCTTCTCACCAAACAAGATCTTACCACTGGGAACAAGTCGCTTGGTTTCAGCAATTTGGTTTCTTGACAAGAGCCAAAAAGTGCTGAGATCTCCCAGGAAGGACGTCTCCCTGGACGACGTCATAGAGGGCATATTCCTTATGCTCAGCATCCTTCTTCATGACACAGGACCCACCAAGGGGATGACAGAGATTTCATAAAAGCTTTACAAAGCACGGCGGAGTATAAAAACTCCGAGCCACAGTCACCTTGGTAAAGATCAGCGGTTGCACTCACCTCTCTCATAAAGCTTCATCAGGAAAGTTGGCCAGATTCCTCTCTGGGAAGCCCCAACAAGTTTTGCTTCTTCATTGTGATTCATTCAGCCTCACTGAGTTCCACTGACAAGGGAGGAATGAGGAGGAATGATCCAGAGTTAGCCTCCAACATAACTAGTGACTTCTTAGAGATTGTCACCTGAAAAATGTGTTTTGAGTTTTAAGCCACCACAGATGGTGACACCTCACTAAAAGCTCACAAGGTGATAGCTCTTCACCTGGGCCACCTTCTGCCTTTTTTCTGGGCCCCCACCAACACCACTACCTAAGCTTTCTCCCTAAGAGAAATGGCTTCTTTCTGAAGCCAGAATCCAGTGTTACTGGGATGTACAAAAACTCCTGTAGACAGGAGTGACCCCATATTATGGAGCAGAGCCCTGGCACACATGGAACAGGGGAAAGACATCAGGGACATTGCTCTCCTCAGCCCTCTGGTAGCTAGAGCCCCCAGGGAAGTCGGCTTCCAGCAGATTCTTCTCTTTGCCCTTGCTTAAGTGTGCCTAAATTATCCTTTCTTACCCATACCAAGAAGTTAAAAAAAAAAAAAAAAAAGTTAGCGTTGTCACTGATTATTTTGGGAACAACTTGGTAAAGCCTTTTAAGCGATAACGAGGCAGGCAAAATTTATCAAATGCCTCAAAAAGTGCATGCCCTGTAAACCAGAAATGCCACTACTAGTGATTTATTCTATGTTCACAATTAGGTGTAAAACTGTTAAAGTATAAGGATGTTCATCACGGTGTTGTTTATAATGACGAAACATTAGAAACACAATTTATATTGATCTGGCAGGAAATTTGTGATATATTATTAAGTAGAGAAAAGAAGATCAGAACACTGTAGCTGGAGATAGTATTACATTTTTGTTCAAAAATAGAACATATTAATATGGTCATATATTCACAAATGCATGCATTACAAACATCATAAATCCCATAACATGCTGGTACGGGGATGGTTTGGTGTATAATTACTACTACGGTGGTGGCTTAATGCCTTAAAATTAGGCATTTCTCAAGTTAGGCAAAGGTGAAGACCTGAGAAGGGAGAAGGTCTTTTCCAAAGTGGAAAATCCCTGCTGTGGTCAGTTCCTGGGGCGGGGGTGTTGGATTTTAGCAGTTAAGCATTAAAAACAGAGATTCCCTTCTCTGGTCTTTTGTTCCCTGGTAATCTCCTTGAAAGTCTATGAGATCTATAATCCTTCAGAGTGAACCAGTTAAGGGAAGCGATGTCAAGGTCAAAGCTGAATTTCTGGGTCATTTTCTTTGTGCAATCCCTTAAGAAGTTTTAAAATCTTTTCTACATTTTGATCTGTTCGAGGGAGCCAGTAATGATGATAGCAGTAACCACCATTTAGGGGCCAGGCACTTTGTATCCATTATCTCCAATCCACCCCACAGCTGCGCGAGATGGCAAAGAGCATATTCCTGTTGCAGGAAGAAAGAGCTAACAATCCTGAGCATTTATGCTGAGCCAGACACTCTCTTCAGGCCTCTGCTTCGACTCTCATTAAGTCCTCAGGACAACCTCAAGAAATACCGTTTCACTCGCACTTTACTGTTAAGGGAGCTGAAGAGGATCTACATAGAGATGAGTAGCCCTCCCAAGGTCACACAGCTTCTTCATGGGGGCGGGGGATGGGACTCAGATTCAGGGGGGTTGTCCCTAGAGGTTCTAATTCCTAAGATCTGCTCCCAAAATGACAGAAACACAGGAAGGGGGCTTTATCCACATTAAGGCCAAAGTGTTAAATTGGGAAGCTGGAGGCCAGCGTGACAGTGGCAGAAGGATTAAAAAGCAAGGCGCCCTCCCCAGAGGGAAAGTCCAACCTCCCAGGGACAGGCAGACGCTGACACGACTGGCCCTGTCCTTTGACACCTGCCACCCCCAGGTTCTATGTCCGATGCTAACTGGGGGGACTTGTTCTCCATTTTATTGAGAGAGGCTGCATTCTCTAGTAATATCAAGAAGAAACCTCCCAGTGAGATGTGTCTGCTTGGTCATCTGGTACACGTTGCAGACCCAGGCGTGGATTCTGGTTCTAGGTTACAAGGCTAAGGTCCTCCCAGCCTGGGGGTAACATATTAACAGTCTTAGTTATGGACCATTGCAGACATGCAAACAGGGATTCACAGAATCAGAGAGAAGAGCTCTTGGCTGTGCCGGGGAGAGCAGGGCTGTGCCAGGCACAGCCCAAGGACACCTACAGCTTTGTCAAAGGCTGACAGGGTAGGCATCCCTCCCAGCATGCTCTCAGGCTCTCCCAGGGGGCTCCATGTAGCAGGAAGCACTTGGCCTTACCCTTGGAATGAGCAAAGACCCTTGAAGCACTAATCTCTAAGGAGATACTCTGAGACCTAAGACAGACATTCCCTGCAGCCACCATCAGCTCTCGTTCTCTCTCTCTCTCTCTCTCTCTCTCTCTCCCCACCTATCAGAACAGTGACAATAGCCAAGGTGGCTGAAGGCCATCAGATGAACCTGCCTGAGGCTGCCTTCAGACCCAGGATAATAAAGGTCTCCCCCTCCCTTTATGCTTCGCCTCTTCTGAAGTTCTATCAGCTGGATGTATACACCCAAGCGTACACACACAGGTCCCACGCACATACGCTCATGCACGTGCCCGGATTCTCCTGAAGCAAATATTATGTTTAAATATTTGAGGGCAGTGACCTGCGGGTCTACTGAACTGGAATTACTGCTGCGGTACTATCCCTTTCAAGCCAAGCTCAGATGCAAGTCAATACCTCCGGCCCAGATGCTGTGTCACTGAGCAAGAATTTCATGTGGATTATGTCAAAGTGAGCCCAGCGCACAACGGATCGTGCTTGCTAAGAGCATTTAGCCACTCTGATGTCTGCCTTTCCACTTGTTTTAGGGGGGAGGGGGGCGGCTAATGGCAGAAACAGAGGCAAAGCCATTCAGCTTAATTGGGCGATCATTAGGACTTCCTCCAATAAACAAAGAAAGTGGGGAGCTGCAGCTGACCTCCCTGAGGCTGTCTAGGGGTCTCATGCCCAGGAGCTACCTTACACGGGATCAATTTATCTGCAGTTGCCTAACTTCCCAGCCTGATCTAATTAGTAAACACCTTCAAAGGGATCAAGCTGACTTTTGAGACAAAGTCTACCACAACGCAGCAAAGGTGGGCAAATAAATATTTAAAGGGCACATCTGTGTAGGTGGAGCGGGGAGGGGCGGTCAGATTAGACACACATATGAGTTAACTCTGGGAACTCTGTTGTGTAATGGTCCTGCCCTTGCCCCTTTGCTGGTCAAACTGGCCCCACCTCCAGTGCCTCTGTGGGATCTGGCTCCCAAGACACTCGACTACCCAGTCTCCCGAAAGCACCACCTTGAGACCTGAGCACAGCTCTGTCACACTACCACAATTGTTTTGGATATTAGTATAGAACGAGACCTATTTAAGGGTCCAGAACAGAACAGTGCTATTCAGGAACTGGCTGCCAGCAGCTAGCATGCAAATGACTGCTAGGTTGTTGGCTGTTTTTATTTTTTTATTTTTTTGCCAAGATTGAAACGAAAGTCTGACTCTCCATCAATGACAGTCTGGCAACCCCGGTGGTTATCAACTGTCCCTCCACAGAAGACCCACACTGTCGGTAGCATTCCCTGATTCTTCATGCTTTTGCTGTGGTTTGCAGCCAATTATCACGTAGCTCCCCCACCACACAGTGCAAGAACAGCAGCTCCCCAGACCTCCCTCCCGGGCCACAGGGCAGCTTCAAAAGAATCAAAGCTCATGGTGCACAAATGAACCGCTATCACTCTACCTCCACTATTAACACTCTGGAAGAACCTGCGACAGAAACACTTTCATAACCGGATTTAAACCCAGGAGCCATACTCGGAATTGAAGTTTGCTTCTCTGGAGTGGATCAGATGGGTAGGCCAATGAGCTTCCTTAGTATGCTTGATTGCACTCATCTGAGAAGAATGGGGTTGGTGACGGGGAAGAGATCATTCTCAGAACACCAGTCGCACACCAGGCATGATGTTTCGTGGTGCCTACTTGTTATCTCACTTAATCTTCCCAGCCAACCTGCAAACAAGGTATTATTATCCTCATTCCACAGAGAGGAGCTGAGGCTGAAGCACTTGAACTGAGCTACATGCACCCTCATCTGTTCTGTTTTGTGTTTGTCGTTTATTGGTTTGGTTTGGTTTTTCTGCTGTAGCAGGTATACATTGATCATTGTGCAAAAACTATAAAATACTTGAAGGCAAGATCCTTGTCTGTTTTCTTCCCACTGTATTCACAGTGCAGAGCTGAGTGTTGGACCCATATTCATTCATTCATTCATTCATGCATGCATGCATGTATGCATACATTCCCTCATATATATTTATCAGATATTAGGGATACAACTGTGAGTAAAACCAAAAAGATACCTGTTGTCATGAAGCTTACTTTGTTACTTGAGAGAGACAATCCATCAATAAATAAGCATGCTGATTAAAGAAGGAAGGAAGGAAGAGAGAGAGGGAGAGAGGTAAGAAGGTCATTATCAAAAGAGTCATGAAGTCATGCAAAAAATTAAGATCAGAAGATATGATCTAGAGAGGCAGTACCCTTGCATTGGACCCTCAATATTCTCCCAGGAGGTGACCTGAGATCTGAATGACAAGAAGGAGAAAGCCATAGTAGATGAAGGAAAAGTGACTGCAGCCAGAGGGACTGCAAAAGCCCGGAGGTAGGAATGAGCTTTAAGGGTTCACAGAACTGAGAAAAGCCAATATGGTTTGAGCAGGTCAGTGAAGGGAAGTTACACAAGATGATGTCATAGAGATGACAGGAGCCAGGTGACCTAGAGTTTAACAAGCTGGGGTTGGACTCATTCATCAAATATTTGTTGAATGAATAAATGCACAGGCTTTGGAGCACTATGGGAATGTAAGGACCAGCTGCCTTTTACGAGTTTATAGTTACACCAACAAGATGAAAGAAATCCACATCCATTCATTCAAGAAATATTTCCTGAGGCTCTAGCTGTACCAGGCACTGTGGTAGACCGAGGGGGTACCAGGATGAATGAGCCATGTTTCTTACCTTCAACCAGCTTTTGGTTTTAGAGAGAGAGATAAGGCCACATTACAGAGCAGTAAGCTCCTTAATTTGAGGAAACACTATTTGGCCACATGGAAAACATCAACCTCAGGCTGGAAGAAATTCAAGGAAAAAGATAAGACAGCTAAGATGAAGAGTCCAGAGATGGGTTGGCCTCTGGAGGCTGGAAAAATCAGGTAAACTGCCCTTAGAGAAAACCAGCCTTACCCTGGCATTTCAGGAATGAGTGGAATGTACAGGAAAGAGGGTTCCAGGTTGAAAAACAAATGCACACAGGTTTCAATCAAAGGTCAACACTTTAGTGGGCATTCAAAGCTCCCACCGTGTTTGTCCCTTTTAGCGTGTAACAATAAGCATTAATTTCTCATCCACAAATATATAGGCTGGCTGGAAAAGCTCTGTTGTTGCTGCAGGGTGGGGAGAAGGGGTTCTGCTCCAGGTGTCTCTCTCACTCTCCTCTGGGACCAGTGGGCCAAATAGGACATGCTGTTATTATGGTGATGACAGAAATACAGGAGAGTGAGCCTGCCACAGACACTAAGTAACTTCTGCCTACATTTCATTGGCCAAATCAAGTCATGTGTCCAAGCCCAAGGTCAAAGAGAGTACTCAAAAAGAAGTATTCTCTGCCTATCATAAGGCCATGGGAAGAATAGATACAGCCAATTATTCAATTGACCACAGAAGTTACAAAGAATTCATCCTACTTCTCCCACTAATGTCAAATCTCAAAATATAGAGCTCATGTTCCTATAAACATCCTTACTTCCCAGTTTCAGCTTCATTAACTTCTTCTCCAGTAGGTTCTTAGAACCCTTATCCTCATCGTGCCCTGAACATATTCTAGTTTGTTAACATTTCTAGCTAATACTTGAGGCAGATGTGATCATGGTATTGCCTTCTAGTGTGGATTTGCCAGTGCAGGATGATGTATGCATATGTTAGGATTTGATGCCTAATAAAATACTCCAAAAGTTAGTTTATAATATTTTGGGTCAGCTAGACAGTTATTCTGGTCTGGGCTGGGCATGGTTGAGTTCATCTGTGCTTGCTCAACTATTTGCTATCAGCCGGCAGATGAGCTAGAGGTTGGTTGGTCTAAGATGGCCTTGGCTATGATACCTGGGCTCTCTTTCCACACTGTCTACCTTCTTCCAGGAGGTTAATCAGGACCTATTTGCATGTCTATATCAGGGGTCGAAGAGTTCTTGGATGGAGGCTACGTGGTTGAGGAGTAAGTTCAAAACGGCACATCATTTCTGTCATATTCTATTGACCAAAGCCAATCACGGGGTCAATTCAAATCAAGAACCAGGGAAATCGATTCAAGCCTTCCATGGGAAAAGCTGCAAAGTGCTTTGGCCATGGTTGCAATCTCCCTGACGGAGATACTTTGTACCATCTGTCCATGAATGAATTGCATATACTCAGGCTTACCTTGAGTCTTGGCCCCTGCTACACTGTTACTTGCAGAGGTAGAAGTCATTTAACAACCACAGACACTAAATCAGGAAACGTTGGGGGTGACTGGGTGACTGGGTGACGGGCACTGAGGTGGGCACTTGACGGGATGAGCACTGGGTGCTATTCTATATGTTGGCAAATTGAACACCAATAGAAAATAAATTTATAAAAAGAAAGAAAGAAGAAAGAAAGAAAGAAAGAGAGAAAGAGAGAGAAAGAAAGAAAGAAAGAAAGAAAGAAAGAAAGAAAGAAAGAAAGAAACGTAATCAAGCAAACTCATACTGCATTTGTGTTCAAGCTGTTGATCTGAACCAAAGTATGATCCCTCATATCCCATTTCAACTCCATTGCTTCAGCCACCTTTGATCCTTCTGTATCCCTTCTGGTAACAATTCTTTGTATATCTTAGTAAAGAAGTGGCCAAATTGTGAATAATGTCTTCATGTATTTCCTTATTGTATCTGGTGTAAGCAGTGGGTTGTTATCAGATTGGTAATAACAAGCATTTAAGGACAGTGATGATCACATTGGCCAACACTGCTGGATCCTCTATGGCAACCATCACAGTACTAGGCACAGAGCTGGCCCCTGCTTAACACAGGAAGTCACACAAGAGTGTGTCGTTACTCAATACAACACAAATCCAATGAGGTAAGTCAGTGGCTCTTCAAATCTTTTTTTTTTTTTTTAGTAGAGTCTTTTTTAAAAAAAATATGAGATACCAATTAATAATCAAACACAAGAGCCAGATAAACATGAGACTACTTTGGCCAGAAGAGGGGATGTTCCTGGAACTCTTTCTACTCAACTTCTCCCATCCCAATCTCTCCTAAGATGTCTGAGGCCTCCATAGATGCCATGGAACAAAATTTGAAAAACACTGAATGAATCTAATGCTTTTCAAACTTGGACAAACACAGCCCTCGATAAGAAATGCATTTTACATAGTGACCCAGAACACACACACACACACACAGGTAACTGAAACAACTTTCTCCCTGAGTGCAATATTCTTTGTGTTTTCTATTCTACTCATTTCACTTTTGGAATATGGATCACAAGCTGGTAAGTTGCTTTTACAACCCACTAAACAGGTCATGCTCCATAGATAGAAATGACCCCTGCAGACTGAAGATGTCTCTCAGTGTTGAAACTTTATTGGCCTACCGTTCAATAGTTTCCGTACTCTCAGTGTTCACTGTTTGTTCTCAGAGACCAGGGGAAATTGGTGATGGACACCACCAAAAAAAGCAGAGGTGAAACTACAGATAAGCCGTAATGATGCTCCCAAGAGTAACAGAGACCATGTTCCTTTGTGGATACTAATGAAATTAGTAGGTTGGCTCATGAGAAGAGTTTACTCTGGAGTCAGACTAGCTAAGTTAATTTCCCAGCAGTGCCAATTATAGCCTGGGTTTCTTGGGCTTATTACTTACTCTATCTACACCTCAATAATGATCTCTTCTGATACATAGGTTGAATAATTAGTATCTACCCGTTAGGGTTGTTAATGGCACTAAACAAGATGATGTATAATGACTTAGCATAGCCAGGAACACAGTAAGTACCCAAAGTTCCCTAATATTAATCAGGCAGTAGATGGAGTAGGTGACATTTCCCCCCCCCCCCCCCCCCGCCCCATGTAGGCTCAGTAATCAAGACAAAAGATGAGTTAATCTCTCCCCTAGTCTCCCTCCCATTTTAATAGTGAGAAGGATCTGAATGTAAATTCTTATGCTATCTCTTAACAGCTAAGGTCTTAGCAATGGTCTTGGATGACTCACACTCTCTAAACCTCAAGATCCTCCACTTTGAAATGGGAATAACAAAACCTCTCCAAGAGAGTTGCTATGAGGATAGCTGAAATAATGAATGTAAAGCATCTGGCCAAGTGCCTCCTATGTATTAAGTCCTCAACAAAAAGGAAAGAGACACAGAAAGAGTCAGAGCCAGAAAAAGGAACAACTTCGTATTTTGAAAGTGACTGAAGAGCATTTAAGTTGTGTAAGAAACAGCCAATCACAGCCAAATCCCATTGGTTATCTTAGCTATGATTTAGTGTTCTTAAATGCAGAGCCCTACGAAGAAGTTCTGGCAACATGAAGTCATAAAATTCACCATTTGGGGTGTGTGTGTGTGTGTGTGTGTGTGTGTGTGTGTGTGTGTGTGTGTGGCATCTGTTTAACTCAGCAAACGCAATTTTTTCTGGGTGTCATGAAATATGTTGGTGTTACATGATAATTAAGACAAGTCCCTCCCATCAGAGAACCTATAATCACTCAATATCTCAACCCAATAAAAAGAGGAGTTAAGTGCTTCCCTTTTTATTGAGCACTTAACTATGCAGTAGAGGTTTTAGACTGTGTCAGGTATTTTACACACATCATTTTGCCTAATTCTCATAGGCTTTGTTATTCCTGTTTCACAGCTGGGAATGCTAAGGCCACACAACTGATAAGAAGTAGAGAAAACATGTGGACCCAGAACTCCCTGAGTATTAATGCCTTAGTACTATGCGTCTTCTCATAGATTAATAGATGTAGGTATAAAGAACACCAGAGAGAACTTTGAATACCAACTGCATGGCCCCTCTGTGTGCATATCCCAATAGTATAGGGTAGTGCTTAAGAACACAGGCCTGGCCTCAAAATTCTTGTTCTATGATTAAGTAATTCTAAAATTCAAGAGAGAGAATCACAGGGATACATGATATAATATAAACTTTCTGTAAATGCGCACATACATACACACACACACACACACACACACCATACACTCAGCAGTGAAAGGTACCTTAGAGAACATTCCATTCAGTCTCCTTACTTTGCAGATGAGAAAGCCAGCACAGAGTGGAGGTGAGTGCACCAGGGGTTTCATGGCTGGAGTCCAATGGAGAAGGAAAAACAGTCACCATTAGAACCAAGGGCATCTGACACCCCAGCCCTGTGCTCTTTCCAGCAGCCCCCCAGCCCGCCTCTCTCTATAAATGTGCCCAAGTTTTCAAATGGCTACTCCCCAAATCGAAGGAAATGGCTGTCTCAGATAAGGCAGATTCTTGCAGAGGAAGAATGTCCACCTCATTCTGAGATTTTCTGCTATCTGCTTATTTGTAAAGGTCACAAGAAGGGCAGGGGAATGCTTGCATGACGTGACTCTTGGGTCTTCACTCCTAAGAATGCAGGAAGGTTTAAATAAATCAGACTGTAGGCAAGAATTCAGACAGGCTCCCCCACATGTTCTGTGTTTTTTTTTTTTCCCTAGTGGATACCATCAGCTGTCCTGTTGCTAAGAGACCAGAGTGGGTGGGAAAGGCCAATAGTCATATTTTTCAAACTTATCTACAAAACTCGTTGTGCCTTTGCTCCCTCCAGGGGTTCAGCTTTCTCAAGAACAGGATATTACAACCAGGCAGATGGAGAGAGTGAGAATACATTTTTTCGAGAAATGAACCGAGCTTTTCCTGGACATTCAGTGTCATCCAGCAGAGTCCTGGGAGCTGCCAATTATGGGTCTGATGCAATGTTTGGGAAAGAGCCTCAGAGTACACATGACTCAACAAAATATTCTGATTTGCATTCCTATCTGTTGGGAAGTTGCACTTATCAGCACCAACAAGTGCTGAGAGTTGGTAGGAGTGCTGGGCAGAGTTTGTCATTGGAAAATTAAAAAGGAATTAAAAAAAAAAAAAAACAAGCAGGGGTTGTGGGGAGGTGAGTATTTGAATCACTCTGGGACTTTCCTTTTCGGTTGCATTCCAATCAGACAGACCTAAACCTGGCAGAGTCATTCCATTGCTCAATGTCAAAAACATTCGCCTGGAATGCAGGACATGTGAACTTGGACACCCCCCGCAGCTTCCCTGTGTGGCCCAGCCTGCTCCGTCCACTATAAACACACCCGTCATGAGAGCAGAAGCAGAGCTCAGGCCTGGGTGAGCAGGGTGGTGGCACAATTTCACATAAAGGAAAGCAGGAATACAAAAGGTGAGCTCTGGACAGCATTCCTCCCTCAAGGTCTTTGTACTGGCTCATAACACACTCTGATGAGCCAAGCAGAGATGGAAAATGAGCCCTTGGGAACAGGCTGGTGGATTTTTTTGCCTGCAGAAGAAAGCAAGAATGTGAACTAACTTCCTCCTTTTCTGGGTTCCTACTTGGCGGTTTAAGACGGGGGGGGTGGGGGAGAAATCCCTGCTGTAATCGCTTATTTCCAAAGAACTTTAAAAGAGATATACGTGGACATCTGATTCCCTATTTTGGCGCCTGTGCAGAGACTCATCCCACTTTGAGTTGGTCGCGGTAGCAATCATTGTCACTCTAGTGTAAATGAGGATACAACTCAGCATACCCAGAAAGCCCACTTGGACCTGGCAGCATGTTCCAGAGCTCAGTGTCCCCGCCAGCAAAGACTTAATGTTTGGCAGAGCATTCTGGGTAACCAAATACAAATAAATCATATCAACCCCTCTCTCCACCTCCAAATTTAGGAGAGAAGAAAGGAAGATGTCACAGGAGATGTGCCATCCACAGTGGAGAATAATGGAGTCAAGTGCAGGATGCTGTATATGAGGATCAGGGATATACAGGTTCTAGAAAATAAAAACACCTAAACTGAATCAAATGTCTAGTGTAAACTAAAAACTTGATGACTTCATCCCATTTAATTTTTATAAAAACCAACAAAGTGTCTGCAATCCCTTTTCAGATTTACTGTCCTATAGGACATACTAGCCTTAAAAGTCCCTACTGTGCCGAAGGGGAAAACTTGCTGCTAAAAGTGATGATTACTCAGGCCAGCTGTCACAGATGATGCAATCCTTCACAGAGGACAGCAATTAGCTGAAATAATCCGAAACCACTGTTGCCCTTAATTCCTGATTGCCCATCTGGGTTTGCAGTTTTGTCTAGCAGACAGACACTTAAAGTGACAAGTGAGAGGGCTAGTCAAAGAAGATTCTAGAATAAGGTTTGGAAGACTGACAGGTGAGTAAGAGACCAGTTAGCCAAGGTGAGTGAGACCAAAGGCAGAGTGTTCGGAATGGACCTTATTGCCCTTTAATCTCTGGAGCTCAGCAGGAAGAAGTGCAAGCGGAAGGGGTTGAGGGCTGACATCGGGGCAGATCCCATTATTGTTTGGATTGTGGACTGTGTGACACAGACATTTTATTTATGGAGGCATCAGAATGTAGTAGCCAGGACATCAGCAACTTTGTCCCTCTACAACAGTCTGATACAACTTATGATCTCCCTCGTGGCACAAAAGGGCTGAACCAAGTGATAGCATTCGGAGCCATGATTATGACTTCATACGTGGTCCATCGCAAGACAGGGTTTGATCATATTGACATATTGCCAATAGACAAAACAATGAATCACACTTGCATCTGGATTTGTATTTGGAGAAGCTAGTAAAAGAGTGGGCCAAATTCTCCTCTTGCATTGGCCAGAATATAAAGAATAAAGTCATCCTCACAGTTGATGCCCCTTAAATAGAAAGATGCTTTGTCATGGGTTGAGGATAGTAATGATCACTTCCAAGTTAAACTTTGACACTGTTTACCGGGCCTTTAGGAAAATCGCCAAAAGAAAATTGTCAGCATTTCATTCCTAGCATGCAGCACAGTGCGAAGCAAGTAGTAGCTGTTGAATAAATCTTTGTTGAGTAAATCAGGGGCTGAAGGGAATTCAACTTTGAAAGGGGGAAAGGAGATCCTTCTCTAAGGAGATTTTGGATTTTGTCCATGGAGGACAACTTGAGCCAGTCTGGGCCATGACTTTCAATCCCCACACACCTGTCCCCTTGTCATATATCACCTATGTTGGTCAACACAGCTTCCCCCCCATCAAATGCCTTTCTACCACATTTGCATGGCAAACACCTATTCCTCCTTTGAAACTTTCTTCCCAAATATCTACTCTGCTAAAAGCCTGTCCCTACTACAGTTCTACAGACAACTGGTCACTTCCTCCTTGGTGTCCAGCCTAGCAAATAGTATCACCTGAAAACATTTTGATTGATGAGCAAATGAATAAGTGAATGGTCAGTAGAATACAAACAGTGGGAGTAAATCAGTGTATAACAGTGAGATGCCTACTAAGTATAATCATGGTGCCCCTGCCTTTAATTAGAATCACATTGCACAACACATGGCTTGTGACAAAGGAGTGGGGGAAAACCTAAGAAGTGAAAATCCATGTAGTTTCTGTGGTACCGCAACATTCCCAAGAGTGTTTGGATTGACTCCAACTAAGAACATTCTATGAAACTGAGGAGCCAAAAGGAGTATGGATGCCAACATTACCCTTAAATAGGAACCATTTCAAAGTGTGGGATCCAACACCATCTCTGAAGGACTTCCACCCACCCTCAAAAGAAAAAAGAAAGCAGAAGCAACGGCCTTCCTCCTCTGGGGTTGGCATATGTTTTAAAATAATGTTGGTCATTTTCACAAGTACTTTGACTCATGCAATTTGTCATCCAGACACATATTTCCGCCTGGGTCTGTCCCATTTCCTCTTGGAAGAGGAAGGATCATTCTAGCCAAAGGGACCAAGTCCATCAAGAGATGGCATGTCCTCCAAAGCAGCAGCCCAAAGACTGCAGCAAAGCTTTGGCCATGTGGAAATCTAGAATGGCAAGAGACTGCCCAGCCATTTCCAAACTGAGTAAGCATCTAGATTCTTCAGTATCTACCCTGGGCAGAAAAGCTATGGAGAAACAACAAACAAACCCATCCTTCTGCTCTTTAGCCAGCATTTTATTTTCCTCCCAAAAGCTTCATGAACATTCACGTCACAAAACATTCATAGTGTTGGCAAGGAAGTCTATGTCTGAATATGTTACAAATCCCAATTAAAATGTCTAGAAAGGTGCACACACACTGTGATTACCTCTGGAGATGGGAATGGGATTTCAGAGCAATTAAAAGGAGTTTTTACTATTTTCTCTATATGCTTCTGAATTGTTTGGGGTTTTTTTCACCAAAAACACATATTGATTATAAAATTTTAAAAATAAAATAACTTTGTCAAAATGAGGACAAAGGGTGAGTGTGGGCCAGTTTGGTCTCAAGAGCTCTCTTTCTCCCCAGCAGCACTAAAAACCTGTGCTATGTGATTTCCTCACTCCAGTCATGGAGCCTCTAGGTACTCAATTTCTCCCATCCCTCAACATTTCCCAATGAGTCAGGAAGGAGTGGAGGGTTCCCAGGGAAGAGAAGATGCTAACTAAAACTGGTCCCAGAAGTGGTTGAGCCTTTCACTTGCATGATCTCATCTTGATCCTCTTAAAACTTCGACAAAATAAGTATCACTAGCCACGTTTTGAGGATAAGAAAATGAAGGTCAGAGAGGTTAGTCACATGCTCAGGACCGCACAGCTGGTGAGTGACAAAGCAGGAATCAGAATTCAATTTGCAAAACACTCAAGCTCCTGCTTTTAAAGGCGTGCTTCACACTCAGTTCCAACGACCACTGTCTCCTAGGAGCTCTGCCAATGACATCCTCACTAGACCAGTCTTGGCCTCTCTGCTTACCCACTCTTGTATCAGGAGAAGTTGCTCTTTCCAGATGAGTTGAAAATGAAAATGCAAAGCTCATGCATTTTACTCCCCCTGGGCTCTACAGTGTGTAGTAGGTGTGATCAGCAACTTCTCACTACCAAATTACAAGGCTTATTCTTAGACTTCCTCATAGTTAATAGTATGATTTGAATGCTCAGACTTCTCATCCACCTGTTGGCTCCATAATAAGTTCACTCAAGTCCAAAAACAAAAAATAGAGAGAGCAATAAAGCCCAAGTAAAGGATAGAGGAGACACGACCAGTATGAAAATGTCTGGGGATTTTAGTCAAAGTGGGTCTAGAATGAGTCAGCAAGGAGATGTGGATGACAGGAGGACAGGTTCAAACTTCAGCACCCTTGAAAGGGCTGAGGTACCAAGAATGGGGAAAGTCAATGCCCCCTTTTATGTAGGACCAGTGCCAGTTTCTTAGTCTCCCTGGACTCAGCTTCCCCATCTGTAGCGCAGAGATCATGATAGAGAATATGCAAGTCAATTGCTTAGCAGAGTACCTGGCACACAGTCAGCATTCCAAAAATAAAACCAGTCTCATCATTTCCTCAACAATATAAGGAGGAGGCAGAATTAGTCTCCTTATTTTACAAATTATGAAACTAAGGTGACAAAGCTCTCAAGGGTCAGAAAATAGACTCACACCAGGTCTGCCTGACTCTGAAGGCCATTTTCATAACCACTAAGCTATACTTCCTCCCTCAATAGAAAATTTAGAACAAGAAGAAAATTCCCCATAACCTCATGACCCAGAGATAAGCACTTTTACCCTCTTATATACTTTCAGATTTTCTTTCATACAGAGATGAATACTATTGTTCAAAATTGGGGCTCATGCTTTACATTCTACATTTGCCTTTTACATTTGTCAAGACACCATAACCATCTTCCTAGGTCAATAAATGTTAGGCCATCTAGCCATTCTTGATGGCTACTTAGTATTTATTTATGTGGACTACGGATATGGACATGCTGTATCCCTGTCACTTAATCTATCATTGAATATATTTAAGTAGTTACATTAGGATATTTTTAATTTGTTTTAGTATTTTTTAAAGATTTCCTTATTTATTTTGAGAGAGAGAGAGAGAGCACAATCAAGGAGAAGGGCATAGGGAGGAGGAAAGAGAGAGTCTCAAGCAGACGCTCCACAGAGTGCAGAGCAGGATGCAGGGCTTGATCCCAGGACCCTGAGGTCACGACTTGGGCCAAAATCGATAGTCAGATGCTTGAGTGAGCCAACCCAGTGCCCCTAATTTGTTTTATTATTGAGGTATAGTTGATATACAATGTTATATTAGCTTCAGATGTGCAACACAGTGATTGGACAATTCTATACGTTATGCAGTGCCCACAATGATAAGTGTAGTCACCACCTGTCACCATACAACGTTATTACAATATTATTCACTATATTCCCTATGCTGTACTTCCTTACTTGATAACTGAAGTTTAAACCTCTTAATCCTCTTCCCCAAATTTCTCACAAGGGTGAATAATGCTGCTCACTGCTGCATTAAGTAAGTATCCTCACTGCTGTGTCTTCATCTTTGCTGGTGCCTTCATCTGGAGGTACAGAAACACTGGGGCTCGTTCCAAAGAAGTGAGGCTCCAGAAGCACGATAGGGACAGGACAGCTGCCCTCAGTGGTTGGGGAGACTGATCTTTCTCCAAAGGTCTTGAGCAAGTAGACCCTCTGCTGAGGTTGCAAAGTACTTCCTCATGGACCCAGTTGTCAGCAGACATATTAATTAGCCTGCCTCAAGAAATGGTAAGTTCCTCCCCACCCCCATGTACAAGCTCAATGTGGGGATCAACTGAAAACCAGGTGCTCAATAAACATCACCTTGTTTAATTCACAAAACACTCTCATAATGGATGGGGCACAGCTGGTAAGTTCTGGGAATTCAGACCCAGATCTTTCTAATACCAAAACCCTTGGATCCAGGTATAGTGATTAAAAGCCTGAGTTTTAAAGGAAACCACACTTCAGCTCAAGGATATTTTTTCACTTGCTGGCTGGGTGACCTTAGGCTAGTGACTCAACCTCTCTGAACCACAGGCCATTCATCTATTGCAGCAGGATGATAACTGCATTCGCTTCCTGAGCACACTTATGAACATCAAAGGAACTGACTCAATGCAAGATGCTCAGCACAGCCCCCAGCACAGATTAAGCTCAATGTGGGGCATCTGATGAAAGAAAGGTCTAGAAGAAAAACCTCAGTTTTCAGACTTCCTTTGGTGATGTATTAGTTCTTCTCCAAAACAGGCCCATCTGGACTTTTCCATGAAGACCTCTGAGCACTCCCGCACCCAAAGTCTGAAACACGGACTCACCTACTAGATTCATCCATTCATTCATCGCTGGGCCCTAGACCAGGTGCCATGACGAGCATGATTGAGCAAGACAGAGGTGGTGCCCAGCCTAACGGAGCTTTCAGCTCCTAGGAGGAGACAGATCCTAATATATGATGATAATTGAGGGTGGAAAATCCACTATAGAGGAGAAAAGCAAGATGTGATGGGAGCACAATATGGGGACTTAGGGTAAATTTCATAGATGGTGGCATCTAAGCTGAGCCCTACAGAAAGAGGAGGTAGTAACAGACAATAAGGTCCTAGGTGAGCAGAATTACTCGAAGGTTAAGCAGGAGGGGCTGAGAGGTCCTGGTGAGGCCAGCAAGCTCAGCAGGAGTCCCTGTAAGGACAATCAGACTTTATCTTGAGGGCAATGCAGGCCCTTAGTGCAGGGTTTAAGCCAAGAAGTAACATGAAGAGATTGGCATTCAGAGAGCATTGGATCAAGGGGGGCAAGCCTGGAGTCAGGAGCTTCTGGGAGATGATGGTAGCCCCAACAAGACAACAGCAGTGTGACACAAGAGCGGCTGCCGTGGGAAGCCTCTGAAGCTACACCTGCCAAGTGCACCCACACTGAAAGGAACACCACGGCACCCAGAGGAACAGAATTTTCTTCCTGGATTCTCTGTGGAGCTTGACACGGCAGCTCTCGCCGGGATATGAAAAAAGTGAAGCCAAGAGAAGTTTCGGTGTCAGCATCCTTTATCCTTCTTCTTTGGTTCCACATGTTCAAATCATAACAATTCAGAAGACTCTCTTGATAAGCAGAGCAGAATTTTTCTAATTTTTGGCTCCAAAGGTATCCATCCCTCTGCAGAGCTTCAGCCTCAAGCCAGTGCAGGGGATGGAGAGGGAGAAAGAGCTGGGAGGATCAGGAAAACCAGTTCCTAATAATAATGGGTCGGCTCCACGTAATAACAGCTTCTGGTTTACAGAGCACTTTCACAGACATTATCTCATTTGATTCTCACAGTGAATGAGGAGTGGAGGGAGGAGGGACACAAGGCAATTAGCATCAGCCCCACCCTTTCAAATATGAATGCTTGTGGCTCAGAGAAGTTAAGTGATTTGCCCAAGATTACAAAACCCGTGAGTGGTTTTATGACTCTCGCTTCAGTGCCTCAGCTCCCTCCCTTAGAGCTAATTTTTTGGGAGTGAGAGTGGTTCTTTCTGCCTTTGGAGAAGGATGGCATATGTATGCCATTAACTCCCACCAACAGGGAAGACAAGGCTAAAAGAGGATCACTGGGCCGATGGGGCGCCAAACAGGGCAGTTTTGAATTCTATGGGCAGGGGATATTGGTAAAAGGAAGACATACCCTGAGTACATCCTCAGGCTGGGAGCATGCTGGATGTGCCAGAGGCAAGAAAATGCTAGTGCATGTCTATGTCCCAGGGGATTGCTGGAATGAGGACCAAGGGGAAAGAATAGAAGAGTAGGAACTCCACACAAGAGTCCAAAGCTGCTGGATGAATAAGTCCTTCAGCAGAGTCTGAAAGCCCATCTAGATGTCAGGAAACAAGAGCTAATTCCACAAACAGCCCCACCAACTCTGAGTAGGGGCACTCAGGTATGGGGTCTTTGCTCTGGTGCCTGTTCATGCCACCACAGAGTCGCTATGAAGAAAGATCTGAAGCTCTGTGTTGAGACAGACAACTCAGTGAAATTCATAAAGCAGAAACCAGTTCTTGTGGCCTTGTGGTATGGGGTCTGGCAGCTGACCAGGAAGCTGTAAATGGTTCCTGTTTCCAGAGTAGTTGAACTGGGTCCCTCCCACCCCAGAGAACCACAGAAAGGAATTTTGCAAGGATGATCTATATAACTGCCAACCAGGAAGGAAAGAGGGAACGGTTTCCCAGGATCCTGCTGGAGACCCACATCAAAATGTCTCTGTCATCTCCATCCTGAATGGGGAGAATCAGGGCATATGAGCCTCAAACCACAGGCACTTTTGGCACTTCCTGCATACCCACACCACCCCAAATCGTATGCAAAGCCCTTTATGCTTGACCCCATTCAATCCTCACAACAACCCTGCCTGATGTTGAGGAATCTGAAGCCCAGACTGGATAAGCACTCTGTCCAAGGTCACATAGCAAATGAACTGCAGAACAGATTTGCCTGGAGGTCTGGAGGCTCAGAATTCATGTTCTTTCCACTCCTCCACAAAGCCTTGTGAATTTGGGTGCTCCAAATAGCATGGCAGGGATATGAGAGGAAGGGGGCATGGAGTGGGGTGGAAATTGTGTCTTAAGCCACCACTCTGACTCACTCCCTTAATAAGCATCTAATGACAGCTGAAGTGTCTGCCTTGGGGGGAATGGGGGTTTCTAGAATAGTACTTTGGAGAAAAATCCAGACTGGCAGTGACTGAGGCATGAATCAGCAATGGCAACTTCCAGGTCAAAGAGGAAGGCTTAATGAGTAGCAGCCCCAAATGCAAGAGGAACAGTTCAGTGTTCTGACAAATGTGGGACCCAAAGGGACTATGTCTTGGCTTTCTGCTTCCATCTTTAGCCTTATTTCAAACTGTTTCCTAAAATGCAAACTACTATAGCCCTGACCTCTCCAGGTCACTGATACAAGGATCCCTATCTGGCCTCAAGTCTTTGCTCCTGAAGTGGTCTCCATTAGGAATGCCCTTGCTCTCTTCTCTGCCCCTCTTACTCTGACTAGTTGAACCCAATTTTCCCTACTTCCATGACATGTGTCTAATCTTGTCTGTTCACTCATGAATTCATTGAATCATCCATTAGACAACATTTGTTAAGCACTGCAATTCCTAAGCATCATGGAAGATATTCAGATGCATTGACAGAAGACCATCCCTCCCCTCATTGCCTAGTTGGAAAGGAAAAACATGGCAATAGAGTATAAGAGGAATAACAATAAGAGCTCAAGGATGCTTCGATATTACAGAAATGCTTTAATTTTCTGGGCTACAGAAGAGTTGGGAAGACTTCCAAAGGAGGCAGCATCCTGGATGTGTTTGGGTGATGGGGGAGATGAATGAAAAGCAGTGTACTAGGAGTCAAGAGACCTAGGTTTCAGTCCACACTTTGCCTCTTTGCAGACCTCGAATGAGGCATCTCTCTTCTTTGGACCTCATGAGGAAGCTGGACTGGAACAGCAGCCAACATCTCTTTTGCCTGAGCTCTGTTCTTCTTATGCACTGACAGCCTTCTTATTGCTCGTCCTGCATCTTGTATCTTGTATATCCAAATCTTTATTTCTTTATATGTAAAATGGAGATGCTAGTAACCAAACTTTGGGACTCTGAAAGGTTCAACAGGAGAATGTTTGGGAAAGTGCTTTGGAAATGCTAATGTGCAGAGCTCTGAGAAGGGATGTGTGGTTGTAGGTCCGTTCTCCACTGTTTGACACTTCCCTCTGCCTTCTTCTGGGGGTCTAGCACAAGGATGGACACACCGTAAGAACATCAGAATACATGCTGAATTGAGCTTTATTTTACACATACACACACACATGCATGTACTCGTCCTCCCTACATCTCAGAATATTCTCCTCCTCTATTCCCATCAAAGCACTAACTCCTCTGTCCAAACCTTACCAAGTGCCCAGTACCATCACTTCCACAACAAGACACTAATTCATATCTTCCTTCTCTGCTCCTCAGCATGACTCAGCTACCTACCTGCCATTTCTGGGTCCTGCCTTCCACGTGTTCCCTGTGGCATCTTAGATCTCTCATTCTTGCTGAAGTACAAGGTTGGTGAAGCTGCCATGGTAGCCATGACTATGTACTAAATGCCTGCTCAGTGGCTCACCTCTGTGATTTCTCCCACTGATCCTCACAACACCTTTGTGTGATGGGAATTATGATTCCCACTGTTCCAATAGTAATTGCTGTCATGAAATGAATGCCTATTTTGTGCCAGGCACTGTACCTTGTGTCTTACAAGTCTAAATTCATCAAACTGTATACTTTAATTATATGACATTTATACCTAAATAAAGCTGGTTTGGGTTTTCTTTTTAAAAAGAAAACCCTGGAATTGGGGACATAGAGATGTACGTATAAACAATATGGGAAGCTTCTTAGTCTTGTGTAAAATGGGCTCTGAGAGGACACATTTGCCCTGTAACCGTAATCCCAGGAAAAGTCACATTTGGGAATCCGCTGGGACCTCCCTAGAGGTAATTGATGCAGAAGAAAAGAATACTGGTTAAGTAAGAATAAGGGAAAGGAGGGAAGGAAAGGAGGGAGGGAAGGAGGGAGGGAGGAAGGAAGGAAGGAGAGAGAAGAAAGAAGGAAGGAAACTGATTTCTTTTTTAAGATTTTATTTATTTTAGAGAGAAAGAGAGAACGTGCATGTGAGCAAAAGTAGGGATAGAGGGATAGAGAAAGAGAATCTCAAGCAGACTCCCTGCTGAGTGGGGAGCCCTACACAGGCCTTGATCTCACAACCCCAAGATCATGACCTGAGCCAAGATCAAGAGTCTGAGCTTAATCAACTGAGCCACCCAGGCACCCCCGGACCTGATTTCTGACTCAGGTCTTCACATGCCCCATACATTGATTGGGTAGGAGACAAGCTCTCATTTCAGAGGGCAGCCAGGCATAACAAAATGGCAAGAGTTTGCAACCCAGACACACCTAGATTGGTTTTCACACCTTGTCATTGAAGAATGCACGAAGCCAAAGTGTACAGTGATGCAACTTCGCACCCTGAAGCCCCAGTCCCAAGTGACCTGTATCCAGATCAAGAACTGGAACATTGTCAGGACCCCCAGAAGCATCCTCATGCCCTCTTCCAATCACTATGTCCACCAAAGAAACCTTGATTTGACTTCTACTTCCTTTACTCGTTAGCTGTGTGACTTTCGGCACATTTTCTCATCTATAAAATGGAGCTAATAAAGCTAATTTAATGAGTTTTATTTCTTAAAGAAGAAAATGAAATAACATGTTTAAAACACCTAGCACAAGGCCTAACATGTTAGAGGTGTTTCATACATGGGAGTTCCCTTCCCAAGAGGAAGCGTGGAAGGGCCAGACCCTGAGGGGCAGGGGGCACAGAGTGGGGGATGCAGCATTGGCACACCCCTGAATGAGTCACTTAGCCTTCTTGGGCCTCTGTCTCCTGTCCTGTAAAGTGAAGGCGCTGTAAATGGTGGACTGATTATAAGGGAAAGGAGGGAAATTGAGTGGGAAAAATTAGAGAGGGAGACAAACCATGAGAGACTCCTAACTCTGGGAAACAAATAAAGGGTTGTAGAAGGGGAGGTAGGTGGAGGGATGGGGTAACTGGGTGAGGGCACTGAGGAGGGCACTTGATGGGATGAGCACTGGCTTTTATACTATATGTTGGCAAATTGAATTTAAATTTTTAAAATGCTGGACTGAACATCACACCCTTCCAGGGCACCTTGCCCAGGATGCGAATAAGACATAGCTTTTACTCCTTAAAAGCTCAGAATTCAGAACTCTCTAGTTCTAATCAGCTGAGTGGGAACCCTGACTTCTGTGCAATAGTATAAATATATATGAATGCACAAATGGGGAAACCAGTGCCACCTTCATTGGACTGTTCATTGTGAGCACCAGAAGACTTTTAAAATCAAAGTGTCCCCCCCTCCCCGTCCCAAATCAGAGTCACTAAGAGGCCCCAGGAATGTTGTATATGTTGCCAATGCCACAGGTGATTTTGGTGCAAACGATCCGCAGAGACCAAGTGGGAACTTCTAGTGAAGGAGTCGTACCACAGTTGTGCTGAGACTAGGACACACTGCAAGTTAACCATTACTTGTTAGAATAAATCTCCAAGGCCAATTTGCTTCTTCTTCCTTTGCCTTCCCCCCTGAGATATGCCCCAAACATACTCTTATTAGTTAAGAGCACCTGATGATTGGAGCTCCAACCAAGCAACTCATTGAACTATTCTTTCAAACCGGGGTCGGAGTTCTCAATTATTACTGGAACCTGGGCTATTGGGAATGATTTTCCTGTTTTTGAGCAGCACCTGATTATGAAGTGACAAGCCAGTCCTAGCACTTCCTTTGGGCAAACAACCATCCAGCACCAAGAGCAAGCTCCTCTATCAACCCACAGGCTGCTCGCGCTGACAACTCTATACATTTATTGTTGTAAGTGCTAATGGTAAATGATACCCACCTTTGAGGGTGTCCATAACAGCCTTCCCAAAGAATGGACCTCTACCGGGGTATGTGGGTAGCTCAGCCAACTAAGCACCCAACTCTTGATTTCAGTTCACAACATGATTTTAGGGTTGTGAGATCAAGCCCTGTGTCGGGCTCTGTGCTGGGCAGGGAGCCAGCTTAAGATTCTCTCTCTCCCTCTCCCCTTATTCCTCTCTCTCTCTCCCTCTCAAAAGGAAGAAGAAAGAAAGAAAGAAAGAAAGAGAGAAAGAAAGAAAGAAAGAAAGAAAGAAAGAAAGAAAGAAAGAAAGAAAGAAAGAAGAAAGAAAGAAAGAAAGAAAGAAAGAAAGAAAGAAAGAAAGAAAGAAAGAAAACCTCTATATCTCTATATTCAATTCCCTGCCCCAAAATATACCAAATAAGGAATAATTATTAATACTAATGGTAGTGAGGACAATAGCCAGCCTTTACAAGGCCCTAACTGCATGCCCAGATACCCCTGGGCACTTTGTAGATGTTGTTTTATTTAAGCCCCATCACAAATGGAGATATTAGTCCCAATTCTTCATCCCTCATTTGGCTGTGTCCATGCCCTCTGCCATGAGACTATAATTCTTCTCCCTAGAGATAGAGTGTATATTTGTACCCCTTTTCCCTCAAACAAACCTAAGCTAAATCAGTGAACCTGCAGATACCTGAGCAGGAAAATGTGGCTGTGATTTGAAGTCACTAAGTAGTGGGATGATTTGTTATGCAGCAACACCTGACCAAGCCAGTCCCTGAGTACAGACATTGGCAAATACATAAAATAAGTTTTGTTGGAACTCAACAACACCCACTGATTTCTGTATTGTCTGTGGCAGCTGGCATGGTACCCAGCAGAGGTAGGTGGTTGCAACAAGGATCACTTGATCTCCAGAACCTAAAATATTTACCACCTGGCTTTAGAGAGAATATTTGCTGACCTCTGCCCTAGAACAGGATTTCTCAGACTTTAACCAGCATCAGAGTCACCTGGAAGGTTTATTAAAACACGAAATACTGGTTCTCAGCCTCAGAATGCTGATTGTGTAGGTCCAGGGTGGGGTTCAAGAGTTTGCCTTAGTCTCCCAACCCTCCCCAATCATTGTGCTCCCCACTCACCCCAGGGAGCCACTCTGCTCCTTTGTCAGGGCATTTGAACTTACTGCCCCTTTGCCAAGTCCATCGGGCCACAGATATCCACCCAGCCTATTCTTTTGCTTTGTTCAGACCCCTGTTCATGTGTCACTGCCCTGACCATCTTTGCTAAAAACAAGTCTCCCTAGCCTCTTCAGTCTTTATCTCTGTGCCCAGCACCCCCTTCTTTCTACAGCATCTATTATACACTTACACACATCTTCCCAACTATCTATCTCCATCTACTAAGTGGGATGCTCCCTGAGAGTAAGGATTCAGCTCAACCCCTGCTCCGTCGGCAGCACTCAGGACACATCCTGTCACATGGCAGGGGCTCCATCAGTAGTTTTGAATGAATGAGTAAATGAACAGCTGTTATTTAAAGTGGGACGTCCTAGATCCCAGAACAGATATCTTTTCTTATTCCCTGCCCCCTTCTTCCTTTCAAAAGGACTCAGCAAAGAGCCTAGAAGAAGCAAAGGAAGCTCTGTCAGCTGGCCGTCCTGCCCCTTCAGGGCCCTCACCCTCCCGCCGCCGGACCGCCTGGGCTGCAGCTGGACACCCGCAGTGACTCTGCGGCCATCTGCAGACCGCCAGGCCCAGGGCAGCTCCACCAGGGAGTCTGCAGGAGTCCTTGGGGACACATGCTTCAGGACTCGCACCGCCAGGACACATGTGACTCTCTCCTGGTTAGATTGCTTCTTCACATCTGCCCCTGTGTACTTTGGCTTCCAAAGCCTATGTTTACAAATCTGGGTTGAGAAAGGACAGGAATTCCAACAACATGCAATTCACAGAAGCTGGCCAGTGCCTCCTGTTCTGGTTTTTCCTTGTAAGAAGGCAGTGCAGAGAGACAGCAAGTCATCTATTGGACTCTGAAGCCACACAGACCCAATTCGTGTCCAGCTGGGACTTTGGGCAAATCATATAACCTCTGTGAGCCTCAATTATCTCATTTTAAAGGAAGACAATAATACAAATTTCTTATCAGAATTAAAGCTGATATGCAAAGTCCCTTAAAATTTTATAGTACCATTTCTATTTCTGGGTTATGCTTCAAGATGTCTATTTCAGGCAGAGTCCCAGACTCGTCCTCAGTTCCAATCTCTCCCTGAGATAAGGATCATCACTTTACATTATATTCTCTAACATACCATGAGACCACCCACTTCTCCCTCTCCTGTGTGGGTCTCCACAGTAGAACTGGTCATCACAACAGCCTTGGGCATTGTCTGGCCTGGGATTTTAACCATGTCTCCATTCCTTCTCCCTGACTGACTTTAAGCAAGTTATTTCTCTTCCATGTGACTCAGTTTCCAAATCTGTGAAATGGGGATGATAGTGGTAGCTGTGGAGGAAACATTGCCGGGTGATTACTTTAAAGGTTCTTCCCTCCCTCTTCCCCACACAGAAGCTCATCTCAGAGTCCCCAGCCCTCCTTGCAGCTAGGGGTGTGTGTAACTCATTCTGGCCCAAAAGATACAAGCAGAAGTCAGCCAGCCAGTGCCAACAAAGCTTATGGATTAAATTGTAATATTCCCGTAAAAAGCATGGGGAAAAGCCTGACATTTAGTGCATAAGTGCCTGTGGGATGAACGTGGAAGGGTAGAGATTACATGAGTCAGAATTCAGCAGGAGGCATGAAGTAAGACCCCAGAGGCAGAAGATTTGGGGCGGTGGATGGTACTTAAAGAGAGGATAGACTCTATGTAGGAGGGTGTGCGGGTATAGACAGCATGTATGTTTGGATCCCAGAAAGGAGCGTGCATTCAGGCACCCTTGAGCACTGGGCCTGGACACCCTCAGCCCAGACTTTCAGAACAGGCTCGGGAGAAGCCTGTCCCTGAAGGGAAGCCAATTGAAGGATCAATAGCAGGGATCCACCATTCATCATTGGACTGTGAAGTGCTCATGAATTGGTCTCCACATCAACTGGTTTTAGAGAGAGAGCATTCCAGTCACTGTAAGTGTGAACGGCGTCTTTCATCTCACTCTGCCTGGCGGCCTGCAGGCCAGACAGGGCAAAGCTCTGTGGGAAGCCCCAGGACACAGGGCTGCAAACAGCAAGGTCCCCTGGGCTGCTCTGGTGAGCAGTTATAACCACAGCACCATACTGGAGAAAAGTGAACAGCCGTGTCTGAAATCCCCTCAGGTACCCTTTCCCCAGCTGGAACACGGTATCCAGGCTCTCCAATGGAGGCCATGGAGAGCAAATGACAGGGGGCAAAAACCTTTTGCAGGGACCCAGCTTGGCTGATTTGGCTGATTGCTCCTCATTTTCCTGAATCTGAGTGGGTACTGTCCACCCACCCAGCCACCCATAGAGAGAAGTTACTGGTATTGGGGAAGAAGCCAGTGAACACACTGGAAGCACTGATCCCCCTGAAAGAGTGACTCTCAGGTGCTCATTGGGGTGACTGGTTGCTGTAGAGGGGTGTCTGGAGGCTGACGGTGGGCAGGGGTGGTACTAGCCCAGCCTGGAGACTTCTCAAATATGTAAAAGGTTAAATTGTGCTGGGCACTCAGTAGCTCTTTGAAAACATGTTTCAAATACTTTCAGTGTCCAGTTTCTTGTAGGCTGAACCTAGAACACCACCATGGGAGTGTTCTTTCCAAAAATGCAAATCAGAGAGTGTCACTTTCCTGCTCAGAAACTTTGGTGGCTCTGCATTAGGGATGAGATCAAAACATAGCCTGGAAGAAGCTCCTGCTGCTTACCTCTTCTTCATTTCTCTTTCTACACTGGGCATCTCAAAATAATTTATAGCCACCCCTCTCCCTGACACACAGCGATTCTCATCCCTGCTTGCCTCTGTGCATACTTTCATTCATTCAATGATTCTATCCACTCATCGAACATTTATTAAGTGCCTACTGTGTGCCTCGGTGTCAGTTACTAAGATGCACTAGTGAGCAAGAGTGAGCTTTGTGTTCCCAAAGATCATAGCATTGAATTCAGGAGTTCTCACACCCGGCAGCACATCAGAATCACCCACAGGGCTTCTTAAAAACAGGTTTAGACTTCATCTCAATATCCCAGGATGGGAAGAGAGGGGAAAGAATCAACAAGCAAAATTGTTACAAAAGGAGCGGGACTCCAATTTCTTCTGTGACCTTCCTAAAAACCAATAAGATGAGTGGGAAAAAGCTGGGTTTGGGAGCCAAAGAGATTGTTTCAAAAGAGAGGCATCCATATATTCTGGCTTTCTGGAACATTTGACCTTTACACGTGTTGTCTAGCAAATGTCCTAACAGTCCCCCCTTTTACTCTCCAAAGTGCCCTGATTTGGATGATAAATTACATGGCCACACCATCTTCCAAACTCTGCTTTACCCTTTCCTACCATGAGAGCCTGGAGTCTGTTTGAAGCTCCCTGAGCCTCAGTGTCACGGTCTACACCACAGCGTGAGCAGTACTTGTGTTAGAAAGTGAAAGAAGTAAAAGTAAAAGATCCTGGCTGTCAAGTGCCTCAGAAAGTAGATGCCTAATTCACAGAAGCCCT
Organism: Canis lupus baileyi; assembly: GCF_048164855.1. NCBI lineage: Eukaryota > Metazoa > Chordata > Mammalia > Carnivora > Canidae > Canis > Canis lupus. The sequence continues at coordinate 27,442,372 of NC_132851.1, read as the reverse complement.
TATTATTCTCTGCCTTGTAGGAAATGGCCCTCATTTGTTCTGCATTGTTTCCTGGCAAATGAAATGACACGTTAAGGATGAGAACACAGTCAGGTGAAAAATAGAGCATATCTATTTGCAGAGGAAATGGACCAGAATCACTGGGACATGGCATAGGTGGTTGCTGACCAGGATGGCAAACCTATCTTGAGTATCTGTTACAATATTTAAATGGCAGCTCAACCCTCCTCAATGGCTGAAGTCTCTCAGAGAATTGGGTCAAATGTCTCTAATGGGCCCAGATGGAAGGAGACAGAAACTATAGTCTACTGTCTGGGCCAGGCAGAGGGAAGAAGGAGACTGACACATTCTCTGTCTGGGTGACCATCCACTCGTGACTCATCACATGGGGAGAAGGGCCCATCTCAGCCTGTCTGTGCTGATTCTACCAGTGATTCACTGATGCCCACCAGGAAGCCCCCTTTTTAGGTCCTCTTTCTAAGTTCTCAGATTAGCATTTGGGGCCAAAGGGAACCCAGAGGGAGAGGGAGGCAGAAAGATCTACCAACTGGATGGAGTGTGGCTTGACCCAGTGGCAGTGAGAAACGAGAACAAGAGGAAGAAATGCTGGCATGCTTGGCTCGCCAGACAGAAACTTACAAACAGCTAGAGAAGAGAATTTTAATGCATAATGGTGGATATTCTTAATTTTTCAGAGATCCTCAAGGGTTAAGGATTTCCCACCAACAAAGGAAAGACCTAGAGCTTTACAGAAATCAGAAATCTCTTTGGATAAAGTTGCAGGAAGGAATAGCCACATGAACAGATTGCTGAAAAGTCTAAGGTATATTCATCTGAAGATAAAATCGATCAACATAGAGAAGGGGTCTGTAGAGTCTAGAGTAATAGGAAGACAGACGGAAGTTATCCAGCCCTGTTTTAGAAGGACAGGTCCTGAGGCCAGTAGATATTTGAGTCTCTAGAATCAGTCTGAGTTCTCAGGTGTGGATCTAAAATAAGTGATTAATTTTCCCAAAGTGTGATAGGCAAAATGAGTATAGCTATACACACAGAAAGGACACTTATTTTAGTAGTTATGCGTTCACTCATACCACTAGTAGATACAACCCATCATATTACATGTATTTTTCTTTGAACACAATTGGTTAAAAATATACAAACTCCTTTTTTTTCTTCAAACAAGCCAAGCCTCCGAGCCCATGCAGTTCTCTCTACCTGAAGGGTTCTCTGGCCAATCCTCACCTGCCCTGCTCCTCCCTGCAGACCTCAGTCCGATGCCACCTTCACAGAGGGTGGCCTTCTCTGGCCACCATCTCAAACATGAGTATCCCTGCTCATTCTCTCTCCAACCTGCTGTCTTTTCCTTGTGAAGCATTCCCAGGATCTTGTCCTCATCCTTGTTACTTATTTATTCCATGCCTCTGTCCTCCAAATGTAAGCACCATGAGAGGAAGAATTTTCTGTCTCATTTTTGCTCCATCTTCAGCATCTTGCCCATTGCTCAGCATATAATAGATGCCTAATACATATTTGTTGAGTGAAGACCAATTGAAATGAATTATGACCTTAGTGGTGACATCCTTGCATGGGAGAAATAAGTATGAGCTGTGGCTAGGGCATGGTGATCTGTGTGGTATCCTGGATATGGCCACAGGAGGAGATAAAATGTTTGGTGAGAATTATATCCCTCTCCCCTCCAACAGATCTTTGAGTTAGGTAGGGATGGTCTATATGCCTTACGGTGGTTAATATGGATTAGAGAACACAGCTCAGAACTGAGTACATAATAGGCTTCCTGTTCATTCCTCTTCTAAGGAGCTCACTCACCCCATTGTAGCCATAAAACTCAGGCCTTCCTCCTGTCTTCCTTAACCTTCCTCAGGGTGAGGTCTGCCCCAGTGGACTGATTTATGGCAAAGGTAAAAGCTGAGAGAACACATGTGACTTTGAAAAGAGAAAAAGAACTAGCATGTCAGTGCTAGCCAGTGGCCCTGGTCCCAACCTCACCAGTCAGAAAAGCCATTCTTTTATATGAAGGAGAAAATCAGGGTAAAAGTTTCCCCCCCCAATTCTTCTGAGACTGGAAGTTTCTATGTGGAGGCAGGTTAGTGCAGGGATCGTTGGAAAATAAAATGGTTCTCTGTACAGTCAAGGTCACACATGCATCTGTGTGAAAGGGAAGTTGAAGATCACTGTGAATAATCATTAGCTCCCAAAGATCATAAATTATGTCTTGGATACCACTGGCCCTAACATATATCTCTGTGGCTGGCCAATGGTAGTGGTCAATTAGTGTGCGCTTAACAATTTTGCTCAAAGAATGGAAGACTGTAATGATACATCAGCCTCTTAGGAATCTTGTTAATATGTCTTATCTTAAATCTTAGGATATGTACCCAAAAAATGACTTTACAAATATGTAAGGATAAGACCCAAAACCTGGACCATAGTGACCCCACGAACTTCTGATCACCATAAAAACCATCCGATCACCTTCTAGCTCCAAGGAGGTTGAATTACTTAGGATAGGTAGTCCATATCAACTGTGATCAATCAATAAGCCATCTCTGTCTGGCTTCCATCTCTTGAGCAGAGGATCTTAACTTGGGTCCATGGACTTTACAAGGATCAGAGGACACATTTCTGGGGGTCTGTAAATTTAGATGTGGAGGAAATACACCTTTATTTTCACCCACCTCTAACTGAAATTTGACATTTTTATCACATGTGAATGTAGGCAACAAACCCCAATACCAGTAAGATCTGTGATTTTATCATCATTAGGAATCACAGATAATTTCATATGATGTATCAGTTTCTGCAGGTGCTTGTGTCTACTTCGAAGTTACATTAGTTATTGGACCTCTTAGATCTTACTTAAAGCCTTCCTAAATAAGCACATGCAATACCCACATAGTCATGCCCTCAAGATGATCCTTAATGACCCCATTTCCTGGTATTCACACCCTGGATAATCCTCTCCTGTGAATGTGAGCTGAACCTAGTGACCTGTTTCTAATGCCTATAGTAAGGCAAGAGGGAAAGATGTCTCGTACAAGATAAGATGATAAAAACAGTGACTTCTGTCTTGCTTGAGTTCCCTCCCACTTATTCTGATGAACCTGCAGTGTATGAGCTGCTTTATGGAGAGGAACTAAGGGTGGCCTCTGGTCAACAACCAGTGAGGAACTAAGGCCCTCATTTCAACCTCCCATGAGAAAACAAAACCTACCAACAACCATGTGAGTGAATTTAGCAATTTCATCCCCAGCCAATCTTAAGACCCTGCAACAGTGGCCAACACCTGCATTGCAGCCTCAGGGGAGACCCTGAAGCAGAAGACCCAAGCTTAGCCATGCTCAGATCCCTGACCTACAGAAACTGTGAAATAATAGGTGTCTGTTGCTTTAATATGTTAACTTTGTTGCTCAGCAATAGATAATGAATACAGTTATCTATCTATCTATCTATCTATCTATCTATCTATCTATCATCTCCTGATTGGTAAGTGTATCTCAATGTAACTCGTTTCCTTTGAGGAGGGGTCCTGGGTTTCATCAATCTGACAAAATAGGTTTGTACCACCCAGAGATTAGGAGCTCCTGCCCCAACTCCATTTTGGAGAAGACACTGGTTTTGGAAGGAGCATTAAGGAGTAGCATAAACATGTTGGCAAATTGAACCCCAATTAAAAAAAAGGAGTAGCATACACATGTAGTCACAACCTTCTGACCTTGAAGGTAGCAAAGGGAAGGAATAAGGAGAACCAGGGAGTGGGGTTTGGTTTGGTTGATAGGCTGTCACAAATTGGAGCATTTTCATCAAGATTTTCAAGACATTCAGAGACACCAAAGTGAGATAAGACAGCTGAGAACCCAGGTGGTAAGTTTGAGCCCAAAGTCAGAAGGGTAAAAGAGCAGAAGGTAGATGGAGAACTCAGGGATGGAACCAGGAATGTCAGGTCTGGGGAGAGAAGAGTCAGCTTGATTGAAGTGCAGGGATCCCAAGCACATGCTGTGTTTTGAATGCTTTGTCCTGATGTTTTTAAAGGGAAAGACCAGGGCTGCCTGGGTAGCTTAGGTCATGATCCCAGAGCCCTGGGATCGAGCCCCATGTTGGGCTCCCTGCTCAGCAGAGAGCCTGCTTCTCCCTCTCCCTCTGCTACTCCCTCTACTTATGCATGCGTGTGCTTTCTCTCTCTCAAATAAATAAATAAAGGGCAAGGCCACACATAAATATAATCTCATATCCTATTCACAGTAGGAATCTCATGCTGGGTGGTAGGCATTTAGACACTACTTCCCTGCTCTCTCATCTGGATGGTAAGCTCCTTGATGGCAGAGCCCCTGTGTCCTTGTTTCCTTAGTAGCCCAGAGATGGATGGCAGCATAAACTTTCATAAATCAAATATCTGCTAAGTGACAGGGCTGAACCTGGGAATCACAGATGAATTAGGCTTAATCTTTGCCTCAAGTTGTTCATGGTCTAAAGAAGCCAGATAAAGAGAGATAGTGGCTTTAGAAAGCCTTAATTCAAATATGAGCTGCATTTCCTAATTGTGCTTCCTACTTTGGTGGTCCTCCAAGCCTTGATTTTACAACTATTAAAAGGAAGGCAGTAACACTCATTTCCCTGGGTTGTGAAACTTTAAATCAGACGATATATTTAGAGAATGCCACTCAAGCCATGATGTGTCATGGGTACTTCTGCCTTGCCTCCTATTCTGCTTCCAGTCTTCAGTCTCAAGGCTGCAAAGGTTTATACAATATCTAAGTCCTGTGTGAACACTGTAGCCCATGAGGTCTCAGAGGCAGAGACCATGTGGAACTCATTTTCTCAACCCCAGCAAATGGAAGAGCACTGCCTCAGAGTAGGAGCTGCTCAGCACATGTTTGATAAATGATTAAGATGGTAAATGACAAATCCTAGAAAATCCTCCAAAATTGAGTGCAATAGCACTCTGCAAGAAAGGTCATCATGAGCTAGAGGAGTGGGACTTTGACCCTGTTCTTAAAAAGTGTGGAGGATTTGGGTAAGTAGACAAGACCTGGTGGTAGAGAAAGGAAGACCCAGAGGCTACACACCAGACTTACAACAGTGGTCACCTCTGGGCAGGAAGGAGAGGTATGTGATGGGGAGGGATATGAAGAAAGCATCCCTGCCATGTTTCCTTTTAAAAAAAAATAAAATAAAATATCACAATCAGTTGCAGCAAAATGTCAACATAAGTTAAATTGGAGGGGTAGGAGCAAAGGTGACTGTTACAGTCCCCTTGTTTCTTGCTGTGTTAGAAATATTTCATGCTAAGAGAGGAAGGAGAAGCATTTCAGATGGGAAGAATGGTGGGCAAAGGCCTGAGATAGACTTGTCTGCAGATCCTACAAGCAGTGTCCCCAGTGAGGGGGGCAGGGAGCAAGTCAGAACTGTCCTTGGTCCTGTCCTTGGTCCTGAACCAAAACCCCACCCTTGGTCACCATTGTTTCTGGTTGTCCTAGAACACTGGGGGTTTCTGCCCAATTCCCCAAGTGCTCATTGGTTTTCTTGAGATCCTCTAACTCAATCCTTTTAAGTCCAATTTTACCCAGCTGCTGCAAAAAAGAGCAGAACATGAGTATTTCTCAGCCTAATAATAGTATCTACTATTGATCAAGCTCTCATGTGTGGCAAGCACTGATAGCAGATTTTATACATTACTTCATACTGTTATAATTATCCCCATTTTATAGATGAAGAAACAGACATGGAATGATCGAGGTCACAGCCCATAAATGGCAACATTAAGATTAAAGTACATCACATAAGCACATAGCCCAGGAATTAGCTAATCATTCCCTGGCCCATGGAAATAAGGCCTTAACTCAGAAGAAACTATTCCCTATGAAGTCATTGTCTCAATACTTTCTGGGTTTTTTTCCATCTACGAAAGCAGGACTGTGGATTCAAAAAAAAAAAAATGACAATGTGGGTGAAAGTATCCTTAAACTAGCAGGTCCTCTACAAATGTTGGCAGCTCTCTCCAGGTTCATTATCAATAAGAATGGTGATAATGAGGATAATAAGCCTTCTGCAGATGTCAGCAACATAAACCATATTCTACTTCCATTGTTCATGGAGGTAAGCCAAGGAGGGGGGAATATATATGTATCTCATATATACACATACACATTTTGAGAGAGGGAGAGAGAGAATCCCAAGGTGGAGTGGGATTGACCTGGATGTATGGCCTCTTTCCAACATGAATTAGCAATGTGATGGTAGGAGAGTCATTTGATAACATCCCAGCCTGTATCTTTAACTGAGAAGTGGTCATGTCCATAATATTACCTATTTCCCAGAGTAATCGGTAAAGACAAGAGAAATAACGCATGACGAGTTAGCCTAGGATAATTATGGTAAGTGATTATGGTGATAGAAGCTATGATTTACTGAACACTTGCAGCCTTGCGCTAGGCACTGTGTTAGACACTTTATGCACGTTAGCTTCTATCCTCATTAAGGCCCTAGAAAGTTTCTATTATTCTCTCCACTCAAAAACTGAGGTTTTACTGTCAGCTCAATCAGATTGAATGTGACTCATTCATTAGTAGGTGGCCTTGAGAGGCTGGATGACAGGGGCTGGCAGGTACAAGGTGGCCCTACTCTTTACTTTTCCTAAAGTCTAGGCAGGTACTCCCATTATCTGGTCTCACTCAGAGCTAGTGCCCGGAAAGAGAAAAACCCCACAGGCAGACACATAATTTATCACAATTCCAAATTCCAAGTAGTAGATTCCAGTCTGGCTCCCCTGATGCTCAGTAGGCAGCTGCCACTGGCTCTCCTTTTCCCCAAGGTCTGGATCTAAGGAAAACCTGCCCTCCAAGCAGGAGAGAGCAGTGCAAGGGGAGCTAGGCTCCCTCCTTTCTATTTGGAGAGCAGGGCTTCGAAGAGATAGGAAGGAATTGTGCCAAGGTCATTGTGTTCTCGGTCATAGTGTTCCAGCTTTGAAGTCAGAAAGCTGCCAGTGTCCAGGCAAGAAAAATGCTGCAGGGTGCTCCACCTGCCAGACCTCTGATGAGCTCCAGCTGGGCCTCAGCCTCCACACAGCTGCATGCTTCAGGGAGGCCATGCTTACCAGAGACTGCCTTTCCAGCCCCGGTGGCACCCTTAGGAACCTGTGCCTGAGGAGAAAGCCAAGCCATGGAGCACACAACAACCTCACAAATATGCCCAGATCCCTTGTTCTCAGACCCTCTGAAATCAGCCAGGCATGCCTCCTTCACGAAATCCCATGAGAAGAATTCGCCATACATCCCCTAGGTCTCTCTTCCTTCTGTCGTTTTACTTATAATTTATCTTTAATTCGTTCAGTCCTGGACCCTCAGGAAAGGTTTCTTGTGCACCCACTATGAACAGGTCCCACTCAGAGCTGGGGCCTGGGGAGAGCACAAGCATCTTGGAACAGCAATGCCATGACCGACATGCTCAGTGCTTCCTCCCATCCCTGAGCCCAGCCGCCCAGAACAAGCCAGCAAGCCCAGATGGGGACATGCTGGGGACTGCAATCTCCTGCATTAGGGTGAGTCCCAGTTCACTGTTTTCACAAGGGACTAGGGCTGATGACATAATGAAAACGGAGAAGCAGAAAGGAGAAGTACCATTCAAAGCACTAAAATATAGTTTTTTCCTTTCTTCCACAGCATTGCTCTTGACTTGTCATGGTGTTTTTTATTTGCTATTTAATGTCACTCTAAGTAAAGCATAATTAACATTGTAATTTGTTAGCATGAACTGTACCCTACATGTTTATACTGTATTTCACATTAAGAGGAAATGTGAAAGCATTTGACTCATGCAGAATCATCAATATTACACAATCTGTATTTTGTAGTTCATGCATGTGTACATATTTTGTTCTTACCAGAACAGTGGAAATGCTGCACAAACCAACTCAATTATTTGATTTCACTTTCTCAACATAGACACATTATAGCAACAGTCCATGGCAGTGGCAACTTCCATAACACACACTTGGTACTGGCTTTGAGTCTGGCTAACTCCCATGCATCATGGGGCCACCAGAATTCTATCCTCATGGATCATGGCAAACACTCTGTGATTGGGTGACAATGAACAACAGATACAGAATTGTGCCTATCTCCTCTGATCACTTACGTGCTCTGTTGCCCCATTGGACTTCACTCACAAAACTCAAGTTCAAAGATAAGCTTATTGAAAATTCCAAAATGACAACAGCAGAGTACTACACCAAGCAGGGGGCTCTTCTGAGCACGAGGCCCTATAGGACTTTCTTGGTTGCACATACGTGAAGCCAGCCCTTTGGTTTTGTTTTTGTTTTTGTTTGTTTTTGTTTTTGTTTTTGTTTTTGTTTTTGTTTTTGTTTTGAAGCCAGCCCTTTGGAATGATGTTCTAGGTAGTAACCTTGACTATAAGCACTAAACGTGGCCAACTGTTTTGAATGTCATAAAAGATTTAACCATTCTGGGTATAATTGTAGTTTCTTAGAGGTTTTCACCCTATGGTTTCCAGATCAAGTGGGGGTGATGGGTATAAACATGAAAATCAGGCAAAAGGTCTCATAGAAGAGCCTACACTCATACTGGCTTATGTAGTGAGTGGAGCCAGATTCAAAGCCCTGCTTCACCACTGAGTAGCTTAGTAACACGTGGCAAGTGATTTAGCCTTTTGAAGTCTCGATTTCTTATGTTGTAAAACAGCAGTAATGGCCACCATATCTCAGGGAAACTGCTAGAATTCAAGATAACTCTGGCAAAGTCCCTGTGCCCAAGAGACACAAAATTAATGAGCACTATTGTATTGTTTTTGTCAAAACACTTCAGCTATCTAAACTTCAGCTTTCCTAGTTGCTCTTAATACCACCCCTACACACCAGGTACTCTCTAAATCTCTTGTTGTCTCCAGACACACACATCTGGCAGAGGAGGCAAAAATGTGCTGTGAAGGAAGGCAAGTGGTTCGATGGGTTTCTGACTCAGGCAGACTGGGTTCCAATTCCATCCCCATTTACAACATGACCCTGAGCACATGACTTCACCTCATAGGGTCTCAGTTACCTTGTGGATAACAGAGAGGAGAGGAATAATTCTAGGATCTACTTCGTGAAGCCATGGTGGGGATTACATAGGCTCGATGCACCACTGAGCAGACTGGCTCAGAGCAATGCTCAGTAATTTGTCCCATGCTGCAGTTACCTGTCTGCAAAATGAGGATGCTGGTAATCCACACTGATGAGGTTGTTTTCTAGAACAAATGAGAATGTCCATATAAAGTTATCAAACATAGCACCTGACACATAGTTCAGGCATAATGATTGTGAAATGTTAGCAATGACAATAATTGGTAGTTATCATATTATTGATGATAGCGGATAGCCCCCTCAATTCTCTCTCTCCTCCCCTTCCCCTGCACTGGGCATCCCTGACAGTGCCCAAGAGCACCTGCTAGTTCAGTGTCCAGTTTCAGCTTTTGCTGGTGCCACTTCAACACCCTTCCCCACCAGAGAATACAGTTTACCCAAGGACTAAGTATATTTTTGCTTTTGAAGAAGGAAAACAAATGCAAGTGCCAAAGCACAGACTTCTCCAAAACATGACAGAGCTCCAGACATGGCCATGGCCCTGACTTTTAGGAACTGGAAGGAGGTGTACTTTCTAGAAACCTCTTGGAGAATGATGACAGTTGCCTCTCTCACCCTGCAGTTGTGAATCAAGGTCTCCTTGTCCTCTAATCCAGCACAAAGGGTCATATGCTTCCCTATTAGAAGCTGTGAGATTTATCTTGCTCAAACAACCACAGAACATCAGCCTTTGTCCTTCACCCTTCCTTCTGTAACAAGAAGCTATTCCCCCATGAACCCCAAATACATTATCCAGGCCACAAGGTGATCACTATATGCATACCTTTCAGAAAAACCTCTGGTTTCCCCCAGCCCAATCCAGGCCCACCTTGGTTAGCTCATTTTTGCATTCAACAAAAACTTCTTGAGCACTCACTATATGCCAAGTATAGTGCTAGACACTCAGAGACAGGCCTGCTGAGTTAGAGACAATCTGTTTTTTGTGTGTAAGCCAAACTATAAATAGAAGTTATCAATATAATTTGTAAAATGCAATGAGGAAGGAGAAAGGGGAGCACCGTGGAAACCAAGAAGAATAGAAGAAGGGTTTAGTCCTAGGGAGGGGTGACACCTGATATAATGATGAAAGGAAATGGCTATTTCCCATCTATTGCTTTACTAAGACATTCATCTCATACACATGGAGGAGGTGACCCTTCCCTCCAACCCACTCATATTTTCTGGCAGTCAACATTCATCACGTTGAATAACACATCTTTTGAGGACCTAATATTGTGAAGGCCCATGCTGGCTAATGGTGATACAAGTTCAACAAATATGCCTAAATAAGTAATTAACAATTGGAGTTGACAAATGGAGATATTGAATGAATGATACAGATTGAAGAAGTTAGGAAGAGTGGCATAGTCAATACAGCTCAATTAGATTCAGTCCAACAAACATTAAATGTGTCTTCTGTGTGAGAGGGACATTCTATGAATAAAAAAAAATACAAAAATATAACAAAAGAAAGAAGGCCTTAATGCTCAACATGTTAACTTAGAGGAGAGAATACAAATGCACAAAAATCAGAGATCATGAAGATTCAAAGGCAGGAACCTCAGAAAAGATTTCAGAAGGGCTTCAGAGTGCATCTTGAAGTAAAGCACTTTTCCCGTGTGGGTTGAGATTGAGTGTGAGCAAGAGCTCATTCCAGGAAGAGAAAACACCAGAGGCAAGTAGGAAGGACATGGGTGGAGTATTTTGGAAAGTCCAGCTGGACAGTCATCTCCAGACAGTGCTCAGAAAGATAAAGAGCCTGGCTTCAGGGACTCAATGACCCAACCAATTCTTCCAGAGTCTCCTACCTCCACAGTCTTGCAACCCCAGGACCCCAGGCATCTGTGGAGTGGACACAGGCTGCTTTTGTCTGCCCAATACTTCTGCTTCTTTGGAGGGCCATCCACCCACACCACCACCCTGCTGCCTCTGTTCCCAATGGTCCTATTAGGACTTCAGTCAGGGTAGTCCACCCAAACGCCAGCCTCAGGGGTGGATACAGAAAGCTCCAACAGAAAAACCAATCCCCTGTAATAACAAGGTGGCCCAGTTGCTGTCATGTGACTCAAGGAGAGACATTAGTATCTTTTCTTGGATTGATACATAGACATTGGGAAAGAGAAGTACCTTTTTAGCTGATGTTGCTAAACTGGGAGAAAATAAATTGGAAATATTTGTGGCCATCCTCTCTGCCCCGTAGAGACAGCCTGCCGGTGGCATGAAGCCAACACACAGAGGATGCCAAGTTGAAGAATGGAGAGAAGCCTGATAACAGGCTTTAACAGATGGCTGCATTTTTAAACTTGGATGGATGAAAGAATGATGGATCCATTAACAGAAATGCAGAAGTCAGGAGGATAAACTGATTTCCAGACAGAGATGGTATCACCCCAAATCGCCAAATCTTAGAGCTAGAGGAGATCAAAAAAAGATTCAGCACAACCCGTCATCTGATGCTTGTTCTTTCTGTTCTCCCCGTAGTTAAGTTTCACGCTGCTGGTTTCCTTTAGTCAACAATGTTGATTAAACATTTGATCAATTTGGTGAACAAAGCATCAAAGGCCTTCTTTTTGAGGAGCTTACCAATTAGTTGAGGGGAAAGGAAATCAATGAATATTAATATAGTGTCAGGTTTTAAATGCAGGCTATTACGAAAAAATAAAGCAGGATCTCATGATGGCTTTGGGTATGCTGCATTAGATTAGACAGCCAGCCAAGGAAGGGCTCTTGAAGGAGAGCATATGTAAGCAGAGCTTGAATGGTAAGAGGAAATAAGTCACACAACTACCTGGAGAAGAAGACAAAGGCTGTTCCAAGAAGAAGTCACCAAGGTAGAGGTGTGCCACCATGGCCATAGAACCCTATGAAGCTAGATGTGTGCAGGGATGGCAGGGTGCAGGAGAGAGCTGCAGGGGAAGAGGTCATGGTAGTCAGTGGACAGAGCACACAGGGCTTGGCAAGGCGTGATGAGTATGACCAAAAACCATTAGAAAGTTTTAGGTAGGGGAGGCCCATACAAAGAATATCTAGGAGAGTACTTGACCCAGACTCCATTTATTGGAGATGGCTTGACTTGAAAGTAGAGAAAGACAGTAAGTGGGTAGGAAAATAAAAAGGACTTCAGGCATGAGAGCCATTCAGAGCTGGAAGCAGCAATGGAAATGCACCTGGGACATTTAGGGGATAGTGAGGAGCAAATACGATGGATGCAGTGAAAATTTTAAGTAAAACCCAGTGGACCAAAAACCAGAAGAGGGAGGATGCAACACTACTTCAGTGGATTCAGATATCAGGTGGAGGGAACAACTCTTTTTCAGGTGGGCAAAGGAGAGCCATTAAAGTTTTTTTTGAAAGGCAGGGTGACCTCACTCTCTGCCTCAGCAGATTATAATTCTGTCCCAGGAGAAGAAGTATGTTGAAGCAGGAATAAGATGAGAGCTGGGATTCAGGCAGGGCTAGATCAAGCACAGATGCTTTTCTTACTGTGTCTGTCATCTGGGACCACCCATGAAAAGAGTGAGACCAAGGAAGAAAATAAAAATACATCAAGAGGTGCCTCATCTCTCACAAGGAGTGGGGTTGGCAAACTCCTTAATCTTTGTAAATAAAACTTTTTTGGAACACAGACACACCATCCATTTACACATCATCTTGCCCATAGTGGCAGGGCTGAGTGATTATAATAGAGACCATATGCCTGGCAAAGTATGAAATAATAACTGGTCCTCGGCAGGTCAAGTTTGCTGACCCCTGTTCTTCAAATCTTACAGAATCAAACTTGATATAAAGTTTGCCATGGTGCAAAAGGAGACAAAAAATAAAAACTTTTTGATCCACGCATAGCAACCCAGAAAGGAGGAAAAGTTAACAGTATTGGCAGTTTTCCCTAGGCTTAGGAGAAAAAGATTATTTTTCCCTGACAGTCAGGCAATGGCAGTTTTAGTGTGAGATAAAGAAGTCAGAGATAGAAATGGACAAACAGAGATGAGAGAGATGGGCAAACCAAAGAGAGAGAGCCATGGAGACAGGTGAAGAGATAGTATTTGATATATTTCCAATATATATTTATATAATATCTCTGTGTGCGTGTGTGTGTGTGTGTGTGTGTGTTGCCCAACAACCCAACATTTCTGGGGTGTTGACAAAGTATTTAAAAAAATATATCCTCAACACAAAGAAAACTTCTTGGGTAGAAATGTCAGAAAGTCATTTCTTCATTCCAAACTGTCCTGAAATAGAAAATCAGGACATATTGACCCAAGGGGTAACTGTGTTGACAGAGACTAAGACAAGATCAATACTAGGTTTTGATAGCGAAGTTTGCAGTATGTGGAGGTAAATAAGAACATGTTCCATGCATGCTTTTATCAGAAATATCAGCTGCAGGTTTATGAGGCTTCCTTCCCAGTCTGTCTCTTTCTGAGCTTATAAAAGTGCTTTTAGGGGATGTCTTACTGATTGCAAATATCACAAATGGAAGTAATGAGTTTTTAAAACCACCCCCACCCCCAAGAAAACAAAGCTATTTCCTGATTTCAGAGGCAGGAAGAGGGGCCTATTATCCCAGGAAAGAAGAGTCAGGCTGGCCTCAGGAAAAGCCACAGCCCCTTTTCTGAGTGCACGCCATCATCAACCCAGACCACAGTTTGCTGACTGAAGATTATCAAAAGGCTTGCCAGAGTTAGAAGAGAGGGCTCGGGAGAAAGGAAAAGAGAGGGAAAATAGAGAAGATCCTTCCATGTTCTTCATTACTTTTGCTCTGTAGTAAGTTATAGTGCCTGGTGCTGGTGCAGAGGCTGGAAAAGCAGGATCTGAATTCCAAATCTGACTCAGGGTTGCTAATTGATCCTGGGCAAGAAGTTCTTTGAGCATTCTCAATTTCATTCGAGGAACTACAGATAGTTTTCTATAGTTGAAGGAGGCAGCTCTTGGAGGAACAGAGCAGGAGGCAGCAGGGATGAGAATGACAATACACAACCACAACCATCAGCACAACAATAATAGCTGTCATTGACTGAGTGTTGATGCCAAAAGATGCTTGAAGTGCCTTAAGATATAAACTCCTTTTCTTCTCACGACAACCTTCAGAAGGGAGTGAGTTATTACAATCACTAGCTCTGTGAGATAAATGCAACTCAGAATGGTTAAATGAAAAAGGCTAAAATTTGAATCCAGAAAGCCCAGTTGAGGGTCTGCAGGGTATCCCCTCTGCTGTTACCTCTACAAGGGGGTAGAAGGATAAGCAGGAGTTGGACCACTGCATTAATTTCCTACAGCTGTCGTAACTGAATTGGGTGGCTTATAACAACAGAAATCAATTCTATCCCAGTCTGTTCAGCCCACTATTCAAACTACTACAATCACGAAGCCCTTAAGTTCTAACTTATCTTGCAGGGGCTGAAGAGACAAGGTTCTTTCGGTCAGGGCTCCTTGGGTTATATGTAATAGAAACTCAGCTCAAATTGGCTTACACATAAAAGGTATTTATAAGCTCAAGTAACTAAAAAGCCTAGATATACACTTCAGGTATGAAAAATTTCAGGCAGATCTGCTTCCAGAAGCCCAGATTAATACCTTATCTCACTATCTCTCAAATCTAACATCTCTTGTGTTGGTTTCCCTGAAGCAGATTCTTCCCTGAAGCAGAGGTCAAAGTGGCTTCCATAGTTCCAGAAATAAGATTGAAGGAATAATTGGCCAGAACCACATTGCTTTTTTTCTTATTTTTTTTTTTTTTTATGTGCAGTTACTGGTAGTAGAAAGTTAACAAAGATTATATCCTACTTTCTCATCAATCCCAAATGAAAGAGAACATGTTTTTCCCGAAATTTCTAACAAAAAGTCTTGGGAGTAAATCTCAGGGGACCAACTTGGATCACAGTGCATTTTTTAACTAATCATTGTAGCCAGAGAATGGGGATACTCTAATTAGCTTGGATACATACCCACCCCATTCCATCACCACTTATGTAGATAAGTCAGGGATGATTCCCCAGAGGAAAAACTGGGATGTTGGACCAGAAGAAAGGATAGGTACTGGCAGGCAAAAACAATACATGTCAATCATAGATGAAAAACAAGAGACCGGTAAAAAAAAATAATAATAATTTAAAAAAGAAGAGAGTGCCAGGGTTGCATAAGCTTGGATTTTCAAAATAGAGGTTACAGATGTTTTCCATTATATTTAATCTTCTGTGGCTAAATTAATGTATTGTAATACAAATTGGACCTGAACTCCTGTACCACAATGGTCACCATTGAACTAATCAAAGTACCTTCAGGTTCATCTACATGCCAATAGGACTGACTTCTCCTTGCAAACAAGGGTTATGATCACTATTGCCTCTTTGTCTACTCTAGCTCTGTTACCTACAGAGCCCTACCCTCAAGAGCTTATATTTTACTTGAGGACATGGCTTCTATGACTTACATTGCGAACTAAGAGGAATAACACAAGACCAGAGTCCAAAGAATGGAATCAGCTGATCACGATGTCACACCACCCTGCACATCCTAAATTTTTCCCAGAGACAAATCTAATTAGGAGCGATGGTACGGGAATGAAGTGGTCCCATGAATCCTATTGCAGATGACTATTATAAAAACTCAACAAAAAAAAAAACCTATGTAATGACCCTGGAAAGCATCCAAAAGCAGAAGCCAGAGGAGAATTTAATCTCGAAAAAAACCACAACTGTAAGGGAGAAAAATTGAGAATATGCGGCTTTCTGATCTCAGAGTTCTCCACAATCTCCACAGCTACAACTGCGGCCCAAGGGGCCAGAGATCAGAATACAAGGTTATGAAAACAGGTGAAATTTTAAAGAGGAATTCCTGGCAATGAGAGAACCACCAAAATAGAAGCAAACACCTCATAAAGAGATCAGGAGGTAGACTACTCTTTAAAGATAGAGGTACAAGGGATGAGTTCTGTGAGCATTCCCTTTTATGTTTTTTAACTCTGCACCGTTTCACACAGCTTGGGTAACAGAAAGCTGAAATCTGATGGGCTTGAAATCTCAGGAGACAGAACCTGGGGTTAGCAGACAAATTAAAAATTCAGGGGGAAACCCTAGGGAAAAAATTACTGAAAGTGTGAGTCCCATTATTGCCAAATTCTTGACAAATAACCAAGTTATATAGGTATCTGAAAGACTCCGTGGGAGTCAGGCTAAAGAAGCCACAGAGTTTGAGCAAAAATATCAAGTACTAGATACCTTTGAAGCCAGGCAGGTTAAGTGCGTCCCATAACAAAAATCCTGTACTCCTCAGAAGAACACAACATAATACAGAGTTACTACAATGTATTATCTGCAATGTCCCATCTTCAACCAAAAGTTACTCCATGTGTAAAGAGACAGACAAGAAGAATTCATAGTCAGGAAGAAAGTCAGGCCATAGGAAATGACAGTACATGGGAACGGATGTTGTAATTATCAGGGAAAAGTTTCAAAATATGATATCATTGAATGATCAAATAAGGACTAAAGAAAGCAATCAGTGAATATGTAATAGGAAGAGTAAATCAGTAGAAACTATCCAGTCTAAACAAAAGAGATTAAAAGTATTAAAGGAAAATATCGAGCATGATCTAGCATGCGACGAATCAGAATCCAAGGAGCAGTAGAGAGGTAGAAGGAGGTAGAACAGTTATTTGAATATAAAATGGCCCCAGACTTCCCAAACTGGCTGTAAAGAGGGTGAGGGAGTCGGTCTTCTTCACATAAACTCAGATCTGCATCAGGACAGAATTGGCCCCAGGAATATTTGGCCCAAGGGTCACAGCTAAAACATTTAGGTGGTGGCCACCGCTTTCTGTGGGGGAAGCAACGCAGAAGTCAGAAAAAGACTTAATGTGAAAGCTTAGGTCCACTCTGTACCTGCCATGTGACACTGGCTATTTATTTCAAAGCCTCGAATGCTCAGTTTCCTCATCTGCAATATGGGATGTACACCACGCAGGGCATCTCGCTCTCCCATCCCAAAGTGGCATATGAGGAGCATATCTTTTTCACTAATGTATATTATCTCTCCCACCGGAATATAAATTCCAGGAAGGCGAGGACTTTTCTTGTCTGATCGCTCACTTCTCTATCCCCAGCACCAAGAACGGTGGCCAATGTGTGATAGGTACCCAGCAAATATTGGTTGGAAACAGACACGCATGACTAAATCAATGCGCGGATTGCCAGCGGAGAGCCTGGCAGGGCATAGAGGTTCAGTGAGCACTGTTTTCCTTTCCTCCCACATTCAAGGAAATACATCTGCCAGTTACCAAGGGACTCAGCTCTCGGCTCTGGACGCGTTCTCATCCCAGTCAAAATAACATGATTATTTGGCTGAGGGAGACAGGAAATGACCAATAGCCACAACTAATGACACAGCGCCTGGCCTGGGAGACGAAAGAAGAGCTCTGTGCAGAGAGCAGCAAAGAGCCACAGGAATGTGAGACAGAAACATTTTTTAAGGATTATTTCTAATGAAATGATGTGGCTTGCCTTCCAGTTATTCTTTGATAAATCTGACACTCACACAACTCCACTACGATTTAGTCAGACAAAATTCCTGCCTCTACCCCCACTTCTCAGGAAAAGGAAAAAAATCACACTTAACAAATGAGAGGATTAGAGTCCTGCTTCTCTTTGGGACCACAGACCTCTTCTAGGATCTGACAAATATTATGGACCCTCTGCTCCCCCCCCAAAAAAATACACAGACAGACAACATTTTGCAGATACTTTCAGGGCATGAAAGGATCCCATCGACTGTGCAATCTGAGACAAAGTGCTCCATTTGCAGATGAAAATACCAGGGTGCGGAGAATATAGCCCAAGGTCACATAGTAGGGTTATTAATAAGAAACAGCTGCACACTGACCCCCTAACTCTTAGTATCAAGTCCAGTGATCTTCAGTAACACCCAAAATATTTGTTGCCACCTCTCATGAACAAGGTATGTGACTCAGCTAGCTAATATCCACTTTGGTGGGATGCAGTAGGAGCAGAAACCATGACATTAGAGCTTGTGTCTGAGACCAACGCAGACTTAAATCTCGGCTCCGCTCTTAGCTGTGTGATCTTGAGTCATTACTGAGCATTTCTGAGCTCCTATTTCTCTTGTCTGGAAAATGAAGTAGTACCGACTTCCCAGGGCTGTTGCCAAGATTAAATAAGATAATGCTTGTGAAGCATTAGCTGTTATCAGTAGTAGTTGGACCTTTAAAACCTTAAAGCAGTTTGCAAAATGAACGTATGAAATATTTTGAGTGGCAGCAATTTGGGGTAAGTGTCTGGCTTTCTGCAGTAATGACTGCAGCCCATTCATGGGGGCGCTAACAGGAGAAAGGCCATCCTATGAGAGTTAAACTCAAAATATACAAAAGAAAGGGAATGCTTCATCAGAATGGGCTGTTATTAGTCTGTAACAAATAATCCTCCAAGTCTCTCAAAGGCTTACAACAATAAAGATACATTTCTTAGCCACATGACTTACCCACTACTGGTTCCACCTTGCCTCGATTCCACCACCCGGTTATGGAGCAGACTATTTGGAACATGGCTCAGCATCAGGTCAGAAGGGGGTGGGGGGTGGGGGGAATAGGACAAACCACATGCTGTCTTTTGCTTAATGGCAATGCATATCACTTCCACCTATATGTCATTGGCCAGAGCAAAGCCACATGGCCAGGCCATATCTCCATGAGGTAGGGAGGCATAATTCCATGCCCATGAGATGTAATGAATATTTGTGAATGATAATGCAATCTGCCTTCATAAATGGGAGATACTCTTTGCAGAATGGACCATCCTAAGTGATGAAATGTAATTATGGCGCTGAAAATACTCAAGTCCCATCAAAATGACCGGTTGAAGAAAGAGCCCTCCTATGACATAGAGCAAAAGCCAAGACCAAATCAAAATGATCCCAACTAGGCAAATCTGAAAGAAGTAGCTGAATAAAAAGACCATCTACGTGGAGGCTGGAAAGTGGAGATCTGGGGGGAAATAAACCATAAATGTCACCATCACTGCTCAGGAAAAAGAGGGTTCTAATCAATTGGCGAGAGCATCCTGGCACCCCAGCAAGCATGGTTTTGAGGCGGAGATGTCTGTAAGATGGGGTCATAAAAATACATACCTCTCAAGGTGGTCATGAGAGCTTTTATAATGAGGATGATGTGCCAGGCACAGTGCTTGGTCCATATTCTGTGCTCATTAAATGCCAGCTTGTATCGATATAGATGCAGACATGGGCACAGACACAGTCACAGATACTGATATATTTCCCATCACACCCTGCACGGCTGTGAGCCTCAGACACTGCCTGGACCTGGCACTACCCTGCATCATAACGAAGCATAGCCCAGAGACCTCGGATCCATATTGCGTTTTCATGCTCGCAAAGTGCATTCTTATCCACTTTTTCCCATTTAATCCCTGCCAGTCCATGAGGGGCCGGGTCCCAGAGTTTTGCTTTTGTGGGCCGGGTCCCAGAGTTTTGCTTTTGTCCGTTGTTGTTGGTTTGTTTGTTTTTATTGCCACATAGCTGACACACATGTTACATTGATTTCAGGTGTACCACATGGTGATTGGACAACTCTGTAAGTTATGCTATGCTCACCACCGTGTGGCCACCATCTGTCCCCATACAGCGCTATTATACCAGTGACTTTATTCCTCACACTCTACCTTTCATGCCCCTGACTTACTCTTTCCTTAACTGGAAGCCTGTACCTCCTACTCCCCTTCAGCCCTTTTGCCCATCCCCCCACCCCCTCCCTTCTAGCAACCACCAGATTGTTCTCTGTGCTTATGGGTCCGTTTCTGCTTTGTTTGTTTATTCATTTGTTTTGTTCTTTTTTTTAATTCCACATGTAAGCAAAATCGTATGGTATCTGCCTTTCTCTGTCCGGCTTATTTCACTCAGCAAAATACCCTCTAGGTCCAACCACATTGTCACCGATGCAAGGTCCTACAATTGATAAGTGGGAAAGCCAGTATCCAATGCTGACTTCACCTGAGGCCTTTGGGCTCCAAATCCTGCGCTCTTTCTCCCATGGAATTCAATCTGAAACAGAGTTCTGGATACATTCTTTCATCTCTCTCTCCTTCTCCCTCTCTGCAATAGTTACTTCAAAGGGATAATGTTTGAAAAATAAAGATACTCAGCTACCTTACTTTTCATTCAGGGCATGTGTCCTTTTTCCCACTCTCCAGCATGTCCGACCTGGGATGTGACTGGCTTTGGGTCGTTTCGGTCCCTGTTCTGGGCTCTGTATGCCCTGGCACAGAAGGCTGGGCCTGCTTCTCATTGTAACAAGGTTGCACTAATTAGCTGCATTTGATTTTGCATATGGAGAGTGGATGCAAATGAATGCAAAGCAGTATGCAAATCAGCAACATCCTGGCTCTCCAAAAGAAGGATCCTGCAGTACTGATGTCATGATAATGTATATTAATAGTCTATCTCACGAAGGCAGGCTATTTTTTCAAAAGGGGCAGGCATCCAGGTTCTTTTTTCTGGAATAATGGTGACTTTATATTGAATTCCAAGTTTATGATCCTTGACAAGAAGTCTGTTAGCCATCCAGCTATGTTCTCAGTGGAAGATTCTTGTAGACAATGCCTACAAAGGACAGGCTCGGGAACTGAGCCATACAGACTGTGGTTCAAAGTCCTGCTCTTTGCCTGGGCAAGCACCTTAATCTGAGTCTCAGTGCCCCCAGCTATAAAATGGGGTCAACCAACCCATGACAGAGCTGTGGGTGAGAACTAAACGAGGTAACGTTGAAAGTCACCTGACATACAATAGGCACTGAGTAAGTGTTGATTCCCTTTTCCTCACTCACTCCTTTGACCGTCTAAAGGGACAGATGAAAGATGTAGAGGGGGCTCATCTCTTAATCCTCTCTTGCTTTGCATTGCTTGCCATTGCAGTTAATGCATCTCCTCAAGTACAAAGCTGTATCACAGTTGAATCAGTTTTTTAAAGATTTTTTAAAATTTATTTGAGAGATCAAGAGCATGAGCAGAGGGAGGGAGAGGGCGTGGAGCAGAAGGAGAGGGAGAAGCAGACTCCCTGCTGAGCAGAGAGCCCAATGTGGGGCTGGATCCCAGGACCTTGAGATCATGACCTGAGCTGAAGGCAGATGCTTCACCAGCTGAGCCACCCAGGTGCCCCTCAATCATTTTTTACAAAAAACTATGTGATCTCTTAGAATCCACCACAAGTGAGCAGATGAGTCAGTCATGCTCCCCAAAGTACCACCTGCTAAAAAAATAGCTATCCTTACAAAGTTTCTTCTATCATCCACCCTTCCCCAAGCTGGTGAGTTCCTCCACTTTCCATGTTCAGTTCAAGTACACTGTATCCTGAAAGCCTTTCAAGGAGCCCCAGAGAAAGTAGGGGCTCCCTTCTGTGCTCCCAGATGCTGTGTGGCCCCATTCATGGCTGTGCTCTCTTCCTGTAGCTTCCTTCCTAAATACATCAACAGGGAATATTTCTTCCTTTTTTCTAAGAGAGGGCAAAGGAATCATAAGCAGACTCCACACCTAGCATGGAGCTGGACATGGGGCTCTATCTCAAAACTCTGAGATCATGACCTGAGCCAAAATCAAGAGTCAGATGCTTAACCAACTGAGCCACCCAGGCACCCCTGGACAGGGACCATTTCTGAATCATCTCTGTCCTTAGCCGATGGAACACAGCCTGGTACAGAGAAGGTGCTCAGTATGTGTGGGAGGCAGGGAGGGAAGGTGGGAGGAAGGGCGAGAGAGAAAGGGAGGTAAGAAGGGAGGGAGGAAGGGAGGGAGGGAAGGAGGCAGGATAAGGAAAGAATCATCATCACCTCATTAGCTGGAACCAAGTACATACATACACCCAGTTACCAACAACAAAACCCTGATTAACATCAGACAAATCCTGGAAAGGCATAAACACCTGAGCTTCAGTCCCTGACACCAAGTCCCACCTCAGAGCAGAATGAAGCCACGAGGACACAGATTGGCTCCCAGGCGGGCAGAGACCTTTCTCTCAGGTGGGTAGAACTAGGATAGAGGGGCTCCTGTTTAGGGCACCACATCTCCCTCCCAGCCTCATGCACTCAGAGCCGAACATCTGAATATTCTGACCATATGTTGAGGATTCCTATTCTGTTACTGGAGCCTCCAGCCTGATGCAGAATAAATAGGTGGCTGTTGTTCAAACTGCCTGCCCCCACCCTTGGGGGGGGTGCATACACACATACACGCGCATACACACACACACACACACCCTGCCATATGCACTCGTTAGGCATTCTCAAGTGTGTGCACAGAACTAGCTCCATACTTCTTATACATGCACACATGCACATGGAAATCCTCACATGTACACGCAGGCATGTCTTCAGACTACACACACGTGCACACACTACCACATGCACACATAGGCATGCTCCTGAGTGTACACAGACCTGCCTTCCCATTATGCAAACACACTTAGGGCACACATTTGACTACTCATAGGCAGCAAACACACACTCTGATGTTAGTGTCATCTTCCTCTTTTGTTCTAAACACCCACACCCAGACACTGCTCTCAATTGGTTTGGGCACACTGAAACTCCACAAACAGAAAGCATCAAGGCAGCCCTAGGGGCTCAGCCTGCCCGTGCCACGGCAGGGCCTCAGTTCTGGTCTGGCCTCTTATGGGTCTGCCACAAGGAGCCTCCCAGTCTCCCTGACAGCTGTTAATATCCTGTAGAATCAAAGTCAGAGGCATTAGCTGATGACCTGTAGGACCCACAGGAAGGGATCTAGGCACTACGCTTCCCAGCATTTTCTTATGATAGCTCTTTGGAGGGTGATTCTCACTTTCCAAGTGAAGTAACTGAGAGGTGAAATGAGCCACCTAAGGCCACACAGAGCTGTGGCCATAGAACCGGAACCAAGATCATACCACAGCCGCCATGGCCCCAGGGCCCAGGCTTGCCCCAGCGCTCTAAGCTCTTTGCAAAATAGGCTGTTAGGAAGACAACAGTTCAAAGATCTAGGGTGCAACTTCTCAGCCCCCAGAGGATTCTAAGAACCTCTCCACAGGGGAGGGAGCAACAAGCATTACCCTTCTTTGGAGTGAGACTCAGGCTAGCCTTTTGCCCTGCTGCTGGCAGACAGCTGGTGAGGGAGGAGGGAAAACAGGAGAAACTGGGCAGTAAATGAAGGGGAAAAGGGAGAAACAAAGAAGGAGAAAGAGAGAGGAGGAAGGAAAGGAAGCAGGAGGGCGGGAGAGGACAGGCAAGCGGGCATTTACCTTGGAAGGAAGAGTGGGTTCTCCATGGAAACAAAAGTGCCTGTTTGTCTTAAGATGGCACTAAAGAGGAAAATTGTAAATCACTTTCCACCCAGGAGGCAGGCATGATTGCCCTGGCTTTGACAGCTGAATTTGAAAAACATTCCTATCTATCACCCCAGGTGCTATGGGGGCTGTTTTTAAAAAGGCAGGCCCCACACACCCTATTTTATTGTAAACATTCCTTTTAGACGAATAATATCCAGGGATCATTTTATCTCTTTCTCAGTTGCAAAGAAAAGGAGGGAGAAGGGGAGGGAGGGCAGGAGGGAGAGAGCAAGACAGGGAAGCACTAACAAACAGGGAAATTTGGGCAAATGCCAGGAAGGGTCTTTTACCTGGACAAAGGTGTTAGAGATGGACAGATGGACTTAAATGTGAAACTCAGCAGCCCTAGGCCATGCAATGGGGTCTGAGAAAGCACCTCAGCCTATGTATGACCTTCCTCTCTGGGAAGGAGTGGTGATTTATCCCATGCTCTCATGGTGATTGTAGATTTAAATATGGCTGTGAAAGAACATGGTGGAAGGTCAGGTGCTGAGTGAGGCTGCATAAACTCATCTTCTTCCTTCTCCTGTGGGGCATCTACAAACACATGCATATGAAATCACCCTCCACTAAGGGAGAAATCCCTCCTTCCTCAGAGGTAACACCTATCCTGATTTGTAATTTCTCATTCCCTTATATGTTCTTACAGCCTGCTGTTCAGGAAACACTAGGCCCTAGCTACTCTCCATTTGCCCCCAGCTCCACCCAAATCCATTTTCTGTGCCTAGGAAAACTGGCCCCAAGAGTTTGGGTCTTGGGGGTCTCCCAAACCCCCTTACCTTCTGGTTTCTGGTTGGGCTCAGCTAATAGGAGGGCCTGGTGAGAAACCAGTGGGAGGAGGAGAGATCCCAATCAGGGTCTCTCTTCCCCCACTCCATCCTGGCCACAGTTCCATGGTTCTGGGGTTCTACCAAGAGCCCCCTTAGGCTGCAGCCCCTGCTGGGTTCCCATAACATTGCTGCACTGTCAGGAATTCCTGCTTTGCTCATTCCTGGAGGCCTGAGTACCCCCTTCCAAGTCCCTTACCTCTCCTAAGTTGATTACATACTCCCAGCAAAACACCCCAAAACTTAATGGCTGAGAATATTAACCAGTTTTTGACTCATAACTCTGTGGGTTGGTAATCTGAGTGGGGCTCAGCTGGGAAGTTCTGCTCAGAGTGGTTCTGGCTGGCTCCTCATACATTTGTAGCCCACTTGTGGTCAGTTAGGGGCCAGCTAGTCCTGGGTGGCCTCGCTCACAAGTCTGGTGGTGGGTGCTGGCTGGCAGTTGGGTCTTTCTGTCCATGAGGCCTCGGGTAGGCCGGTGCCGCCCCTGTACATCATGCCAGCAGCATTTCAAAAGTGTAAAGGGAGAAATTGCAAGACCTTGGAACCTACCCCAAGTTACTTTCACCATAGTGTCTCATCAAGACAAGTCACAGAACCAGCCCAGATTAATAGGGATGGAAAAATAGATGCCACCTCTGGAAAGAAGGAACAATGTGGGAATTTGTGGGCACAAAACAATCAACCATACCTGACAGCCCTGTAAAGGGTCCCCCTTCCTTTTCTTCTCTCCAGTATTCCCAGCCTGCCTTTGTTTCCTCCCGGTACCCTGACTGGCACAACATACAGCGTTACTTGTGACATCACACTCTATACCTCTCCTTCTTGAGACGGCTGTTTTGCTTCACATTGTTTCTGAGATTCATTTGTATTTAGTACCTGTAGCTCTAATTCATTTATTTATATTTCATTTATGGTCTTTGTATGAGTTCATTTTGTCCATTCTCCTGTGGATGGACATTTGGCTTAGCAGTTTTTTGCTATTACCAATACTACATTTCTTCTTTGCACATGAGAGTTCTCTGGGGAGTATAATTAGGAGTAAAGTTGCTGTAGTGTAACACTGCCAAATTACTCTCCAAAGCCAATATGGTTTTTAATAGAACAAATAGAATTTGAGAGCCGAACAAAGATGAAAAACTGGGTTCACCTTACGTTATGCAATTAGCTGTGTTTTGAAAAACTACAGCGACGTCTGGTTGGAGTGAACCTCCCACCCAATATAAGAATCCTTTCAATGGTGTTCCCAGGAGGTGGTCAAACAATCCTTGCTTGAACTCTTGGAAATACACAGGGGGAAGCTTGTTACTTTAACTGTGATTCCCTTTGCAGAGCAAGAATAATTTTGGAAAAAGAATATTCCTTTCCCCCTTGCAGTGTGGCTGAAGGCCGGCGTGTGTGGCCATTGGAAGAAAGAGCAAGAGACTATGAAGGTAGTAGAGCAAGCTAGGATAGGCCACAGAGGGACCCATCTGTCCCAGCCAAATATTCACTTTATCCTGACATAATGGGGAGTCAGGGAAGGAAGATGCGCAGAAAAGAAGCAGGTTCAGATTTGGATTTTTCTTTTTTTTAATTTATTTATTTGAGAGAGATAGAGGGAATGTGTGTGTGTGTGTGTGTGTGTGTGTGTGTGTGAGCAGGGAGAGGGGTACAGGGTGAGGGAGAGAGAGCATCTCAAGCAAACTCCTCGCTGAGCATAGAGCCCGATCCCACACCCCTGAGATCATGACCTGAGCCTAAATCAAGAGCCAGATGCTGGGACGCCTGGGTGGCTCAGTGGTTGAGTGTCTGCCTTCGGCTCCGGGTGTGATCCTGGGACCCAGGATCGAGTCCCACATCAGGCTCCCTGCATGGAGCCTGCTTCTCCCTCTGCCTGTGTCTCTGCCTCTCTGTGTGTGTGGCTCTCGTGAATAAATAAATAAATAAAATCTTAAAAAAAAAAAGTCGATGCTTAACCAACTGAGCCACCGAAGGCATTCCCAGATTTGGTTTTTAAAAAGTCATTCTATCTGCAGTATCTAAACTGAAGGCAGATGGACCAAAGAGGAAACAGTTACTATGACTCCCAAATGTCACAAATGATGAGCTTTTGACAGATAAAGAAATTTGCTCAAAGTGGTGGAGGCTAACATTTGGCCTAAAACTTCCATACAGTACTCACCTGCCCTGCTAACTTCCTTGAATATTTGTTTCATTATCTGTAAAACAAGAATAATAATAGTACCTATTTCATGGGGTTGGTATGAAGATAAAATGAGAACTTATATTTAAAGAGCTTAGTGTCTGGCTCTTGTGTGTGCTCAATAAATGTTAGCTATTCTTATCGTTCAAGAATTATTGACAAGACTTAGTGACTATAGCAGTTGCTAAAACCAGTTGCTGCCAACCATTAAGTTGCTAAAACCAAGAGATCTCCAAATGCACTTATTCCCATGGAAATCCAAGGGGAATGCTTCTGGTTGGCAGACAGTTCTTACCACATAATGACTTAGGGTCCCCAATGGCTCCACTGTCGCCATCAGGCCTGGGGGGGTCAGATCTTGATTAATAGGATCCCTGCATAGTTCATCATGGAGGCCTCCAGTTATCCTGTGACCCAAACAAACTCCACCCCACTCCCAGCCCCTTATTCTCACACTGAATGCCTCCCCAAGGGCAGATTGTGGTGGAAATTACGTGCACCTCTGTTGATTCTCTGAGTCGGGCTGTAGAAACAAGTGTTCGTGAGGAATAAACAAATCACCAGAAAAAGTCACCTCCCTATTTTCTTCATCCAGTCTGAGGAAGGGGAAAGAGTCTCATGTACTTATTAAGAGCCCCCTGCCCTCCTACACACACACCTGGGTGTGGACACAGCACTGTTTACACTCCACGGTGAGAACCAGTCACATGGCCACATCTAGTTCCATGAGATGCTGGGAAATGTAGTCCTCTCTCTCCATCAGAGCTCCTTGGCCTTAGCACTCACTGTCAGTTGGCCCTGCAGGCTGGATAAGTCTTTGCTGTGGGGCTGTCCTGTGCAAGGTGGGAGGTTGGGTGGCATTCCTGGCTTCTACATACCAGACACTAGTCACATACACATATCCACACGGGTCATGACAGCCACACATGTCTCCAGGCATTGCCCACTATCTTCAGGGGGAATGGAGGGGGTTGGCAAAATTGCTCCTGGGTAAGAACCATGGTCCTAGGAGGGAAGGGGAGAAGGGAATCTACGGGGCAGTTGGCCACCTCTGCAGGAGGGGAAACACAAGCTAATAGCTTAGCTTAATTCTTAGTCTCCACTAGAATATGAGCTCCTTGAAGATAGGGGTCTCGTATATTTTGTTTGCTGCAGGACTCCCCCACCCCCACCCCTCCTCTGCACCCAGAGCAGTGCCTGGTCCCTAGCAGGCCTTCCACACCCAGCTACCAAACAAGTGAATGTGCTCTGTGGACAGGACCAACATTCATCATTCAAACTTGAGTGCTTTCCAAGAACCAAGTGCTGTGCTTGTGGAACATGCCTTCTCTCCTTGTGTCAGGAAATATTAATAATAATGAGGATAATAATTTTTAAAGGCCAGATCCACTAGAAGAAGGAAATCCCCTGGGGTCTCCCTACCTCCACCTACCTCTGGAGGGGCTGAGAATCTGGAACTAAAGAAAAGGGACTCCAGCTCAGGCTGCTACTCCTCTGCTGCTGATTTCACCCTCCTGAGGGACCCCCCAATGCTAGAGCTTTACAGATCCGCCCTGCATGCCTGCTTCCATGCACTACATTCTCTGAAGGAAGAACTGATGGTGCCAGAGGCAGCCACCCACAATTTTCTGTCCATTAGGTGAGGTTCTATGGGGTTTTAATTTTCCCCTTCACTTCAGAAGCCCCGTTCCTTCTTTTAAGTGTCTCCCCTCCTCCTGGCTATGACATCTCTGTCAACATCATGGAGTAGGAGATGCAATGACATTATGGTTGCCACGGATTAATCTAATGGCTGTATTGATTTCTTGGTCACATATACCCCAGAAGAGCCACAGAGAATCAGCCCCTCAGGGTCTGGAAAGATAAAAGAAGAGGAACATAAGTGGACTTTTTATATATATATATACTTTTGGGAACTGATAACTACAAACAAATTAGCATTTGAGTCCATGTTACAAGAGACCAGAAAATACAGCACAGCAGTCCAGGCGTGTAAAGTGTGATGCAGAAGAAGCCAATTGCCAAAGTACCTGAGAAACAACCTGCAAGTGATGCAGGGAGAGCCATTAAAGGGGCAGACAGATTATATAGGTAATGAAAAGACACTTAGTAGCCATGTGAAATTAAAATCTCTGGGTCACAATTCCCTGATCCCTAATGTACAGCTATTAACACCTACCTTGCAGAATTATTGTAAAGAATAAAGAGTCAGCAGGTGGGAAAACATCATGCAAAGTCTCTGCCACATATTGAAATCTCAATTAAAATTATGTTTGCTTCACAAGGGGAAAAGAAAGGTGGATACCTAGGCTATGTGCGTGTGGCCGTAGGTATGACAATTGTTGAGAAGTAGAAGTTAGGACAATGTCAGAGTAACTTCTATAAATAGTATTAGAAAAGAATGAGAATGTTCATGACAAGATTTGTAGTTCCTGCATGACATAAACAGGCGACAGCCCATGTGTCCCTCTAAGAAGGTCCCATGGGATGGATGCCAGATTCAGCCCTTCCAAACCCCAACATCTGCACTGCCTGTTGCAGTGGGGCTACCGCCAGCACACAGAGCGCTATCCTGGCCTGCCCTGGAGACAGCAGACTTCCCACCTTGCCACCCCCCAATGGCCAAAGAAGCAGAAGATGAGATAGAAAGGATAGAAAGGAGACAGATTAAATCCTAGAGCCACCTTGCAAGCAAGACCAGACGTCAACTGTCAAATTCATGAAAGAAGAGGGACTGTTTTGGCTGAAGGTTGCCACCCACAGCATTGGCTTAGTGGGGCAATCATTTTAACTCCAAGTCTTCTTCTCTAAGATGTTGGCTGGTGGAGAAAGGCCTCTTCCTTTCTCCAGCCTTCCCCACTTCTTCCCTTCCTCTCCTTCTCTCTCCCTCCCTCCTTGGTTTCCAGGCACTGATCTAGGAACTGGAGTTCCAGGAGACCTTGGAACATACACTCTGAAGCAGGTCAGCAAGCATGGCGATTACAAGTCTTTGATGATTCTAGGACTGGTCCAAGGGACACAGGTGCAAATAGCATCCTCTTCCACTTTTCAGAAGACAATCCCACTGGTCACCTTTAACTTGGTCAAGCAGAACTAGGGAAAGTTTTCTGGTTCAGAAGGTGGCAAAAATTCAAATATGCTGATTAAAAGTGGCTCTTCCCCAACCACAACCTCTAGGTGATATGAATGCAGAGTGATTTGGTTTTATACAAGAGAAATAAGGGTCCTAGGTGAGTACCTACAAAATCCTAGACACTGGGGACAGTTCAGAGATGAGCAGCATTCAAGTATTCATATTCCATAATATTTTTAAGCTTCTTCTATATGGCAGCCATGATATTAGGAACTGGGTTCAGAGCAGTAAATCCAGTAAGGAAAGGGACATTTTTTTCTGCTCTTGAGTTATTCACAGAGATACAGGGAAAATAAACAGCTTCAAAACAGGAGTGGTAAATTCAATGGAAATGTCAAGAAGGAGCTGTCTATAGTGAGAGTAGTTGTGAGCTCAGCAAAGACTTTGTTAAATAAATGAATGAATGCGTATGTATGAACAAATGAATAAATAGGTGAAAGATAGGGACCTCTAGGCAGAAGGAACATTCTGTGCAAAAGCAAGGGGGCATGCTGGACCATCAAAATTGTCAGCAAGTAAGTGTGGTAGGCGTGTGTGCGAAGGTTACAAAGTAGTAACAAGAGTAATGATGGTAACAGAAAGGTGGTTGGCATTTCTTGAGTTTTCCATGCACTTGGCCTGTTCAAAGGGCCTTAGGTGCACTATTTCACTGAATAGGCACAGTTCTATTAGCCCCACTGCACAATCCCTGAGGTATTGTGAAGCTAACAAATTGCCCAAAGTCACACAATCCACAGGTGGTGGAACTGAGACTTGAACCAATGCCAGAGTCTTCCTTCTTTGCCTCTGGACCTTGGGGAGAACTCACGTGTCATGGGAAGGTTTCTAGACTCAGTCTTGCAGGTAATGGATGCCACATGGTCCTTGCTCTCAAACACCGCATGTCCCACCAGGAAAGACGGGCCTGGCAGAGGCCTTCAGAGTCTACACAGGCCATGACCGGCGCTGCAGCATAGGCACAGATGAAGAGGCATGTCTATGCCTCTGCTCCAGAATGACAGCAAGTTGGCCTGATGGATAAAGGCTTCATGGAGCTTCATTGGAGCTGAGTCTGGAGGGAAGACAGGGAACTCAGGCAGATGTCACAGCGCATACAAAAGCACGAAAGCTGGAACTTGCAGATGTTTGAGGCAACTGCATTTGGAGCATTCCAGAGCATTGGGGAAGGAGTGGCAGGAGTGTCATGTTTTCCACTTGGATGGAGCTTATCTGTGGCCCTGACTCCGGGATTTCAGCATTGATGACACAGTAGCCAGTGGGGCCCCGAATGCTGGAGATGGTGGCCCTGCATTGATTGCTTCAGGTGGTAGAAGTGAAATTCACACAAGAAACCCCTGAAGACACACTGGGAGCTGTCAAGACGCACTTGACAGCTGCTCCGCTGAGCACCTGGACCTCTACAAGGCTGAAGGCTGATGGCCGCAGAATGTGCAGATGGAGCCAAGAAGTGTCTTTTTCCTCTTTTCTTTTTTCAGTTTTTATGGAAAAAAAAAAATCCCTTGACACTGGTTCATATGGGAAAGCCCACTGAAAGCACCTGAACCAGGAAGAAGGCAAGAGATGAAGGGGGAAAACACCTGAGATGGGGTCCCAGCCTGCCCCTCCACCAGCTGCGTGCTAGGCACACCATCGCTTCCTCTGGGGAAGACTGTATTTCCCAGCTGCCCTTGCAGTTGTTTGGGGCCATGTGACTGAGTTTTGGCCAAGGGAGAATGAGTGAAAGGTAGGAAAGCCCCCTCTAGGCCTACCCCTTTAAAACATCCCACATGACCCTCTGCTCTCTTTTCCCTTCCAAGGTGACTTGAGGGGACTACATGCTCCAAACGGTGTGTGGATGGGAGAGTCAACTCGCCCTGGTAGGACTGTGACTTGAGCAAGAAATACATTTCATTCGTTAATCCACTAACAGGTCAGGGGCCCCCATGGCTGCAACACTGATCCCCCAGTGGTTCTCAAGTGTGAAGTCAGCTTCACCTGAGAACGTGTCTGAGACGCACATTCGCTAGCCTTACCTGAGACTGATGAATCAGGAACTCTGCGCATGGGCCCGGAAATTGTCTTCAGGTGATTGTGATGCAGCTAAAATTTGCAGACCATTAAGTCACTCTAATATGCTACTGTGTGGCCTTCCTCTTTCCAGGCTGTTACCCCTTCTATCAAGTGGGAGTAAAAACACCTCCCCTTGCTGGGTTCATGGGATGGGATGTGTATAGAGAATCCAGCTCAGTGGCCCACACAGTCAACGTGCATTGCTCTCGCTCTTCCTTCTTGTGTGAAGCCTGATGCCTTGGGAGAGCCAGAGAAATAGAAAGTAGGATTCCTGCCTTCAGGCATGAGGGTGGGGGGAGGTGGACCCCCTCCAGTCTGGCCTCCAGTGATCCTGCCTCCCCGTGTTCAAGCCCTGTGTAATCCTCTTTGGTATGTATGGGCTGGACCTAGTGACTCCCAACTAATGAAGAGAATAGCTGGAGCCATGCTCCCTTCAAGCCTCCAGGGCAGAAGTCTTTGCTCCTTGGAGCCTCTGGTGGCTCCAGACATTCCTCAGCTTGTCTCTGCTTCACTCCAGTGTCCACCTCTATCTTCACCTGGCCTCCTCCTCTTCTCTATCTTCTTCTCCTTTGTCATGGGATTTAGGGCCCCTCAGGTGATCCAAGATGATCTCATCTCTAGATCTTTCACTTAATCCCCATCTGCAGGAACCCCTTTTCCAAATGAGCTCACATTCATAGATGCTGGGATGTGGACATACCTTTTTGGAACCCAACATTCAACCCACCATGCAGTGCAAAGTCAGGGATGGGTCTTGTTCAACATTACATCCCCCCTGGCCAAGACAACTCATGTTGTGCTTGACCAAAAGCAGAAATTTGACATCGTTTTGTTGAGCAGAAAGGCATCAGAGCATAGCATCTAAGTGCCCGGGCTTTAGAATTAGCTACACCTCAACCACTTACAAACGATGTGACGTTAGGCAAATTATTTAACCCCTCTGAACTTCAGTTCCCTCCTGTGGACGTTTTAATAATACCTATCTCGTGGGATTATTATGAGCATTAAGCTGGTAAGTGCAAAGCAGCTACACCTGGCACCTAAGAGGGATGCAAAGTGCAGACACAGCACCAGGCTCCCAGGGAGTGCTCAGTACGGGCTCATGACTCTGACTAGCATGTTGATGATTGCAGCTGCCGTGGTTCCCACTCTTACAAAACCTCCCAGCCATTTGCTGTTACTGCCACGGGGGCCCCTTCCCCGCAGAAGCCCTTCTTTGAGACAGCCGTGGACACATATGCCAGCCCTGTCCCCCTGCCCACGGGCCCTCTTCCCTCCTCACTTTCCCCTCCCTACTCACCTCCTCCAGGGACACCTCCCAGAGCAGGGCTGGCAGTAAGCCTGCCTGGGGCCCTCATTGTTATTCCTGGCACGAGCTAACCCTGCCAGCATCCTCAGAGGCCCATAAAATTGTCTTTCACCGGAGCAGCTCAAAGCCCTGTGGCATCCTCCAGAGGAGACGGTGCCCCAACTGGGTTCTGGGAGCCGGCTACTTCCCAGGATGGTCTGGTATGTGCGAAGCAGAGGGAGCAAGTGTGAACTGAAATAACCCAGCTGGGCACTAGCTTGAGGACCGCACATTTCAGGCTGCCAGGGAGACACAAGGATCTGTGTGTGGAGAGACGCTTTTTGGAATGTTCTGGAAGTCAGCGCTCTGAGTCACACGCGGATGGGTGTGCGTCCCCGCTCTGCTACTGAGTAGCTGTGTGACCTCGGGCATTTCGCTTACCCTCTCTGTGCTTCAGTTTCCGCCTCTCTAAAACAAAGTGGGGATAGTAACATTCACTTTACAGGGCCCCTGGGAGGATTAAGAGGATCGTGCGGACACAGACCGCAGTACACGTATCTGACAAAGGACTGGTAATCCAGAACATACTAAGATCTCTTACAACTCAGTAATAAGACAAGCGAACTCCTTCCCCAAGTGCAAAAAAAGGCTCACAAATGTCACAAAAGGAGCCATCTATAATAAGTACATAACAAAGTGCTCGATGTCATTAGTCATCAGGGAAATGCAAATTAACAGCAACGAGATACCATTTCCACCCACCAACCAGAGTGGCCAAAATGAAAAAGACCATCAATACGAAGTGTTGGTGAGGATGTGAAGCAACTGGAACTCTCATACACTCATGGCAGGAGTACAAGAATGATACAACCCCTTGGAAAAACAGTTTGGCAGCTGCTTATAAAACTAAAAATACACTTAACATATGACCCAACGATTCCACTCCTAGGTATTTCCCCAGGACATATGTCTACCAAAAGGCGTGTGCATGAAAGCCTCTAGCCGCCTTCCTCATAATCACCAAGAGTTGAAAACAACTCAAATGTCCATCAGTAGATGCAGGGATAACCAGAGTGCATGTATGCAGCCAATGGAATAGTGGGCAGCAGGGGGAAGGGACGGCGACTGGGGGCCCTGGATGAGTATAAATACTCGGTGAGAGAAGGAAGCCGGACCTGAAAGAGCAGGATTTCATTCATAGGTTCTCCAGCAGAGAAACGAACCCGTAGCCTCCGTGGTGATGGAAGTCAGAGCAGTGGTCACCTTCAAGTGAGTGTGGTAGGACAGTAGTGGGAAGAAGCTCAAAGACATTTCTGGAGGGAAGGAAATGTCCTATATTTGTATTTGGGGGTAATGCGTGTGTACTTTGGGGTGCTGGATGGGTACATAAGCGTATATAATTGTCAAAACTCTCCAAATTCAGGGCATCTGGGCGGCTCAGTCAGTGAAGCATCTGCCTTCAGCTCAGGTCATGATCCCAGGGTCTCGGGATCAGGTCTTGGTCTTAGGGTCTTCGGATGGAGCCCCATGTCGGGCTCCCTGTTTGGTGGGAGCCTACTTCTCCCTCTGCACCACCCCCTCTCATGCTCTCTCTCTCTCTCTCTCTCTGTCAAATAAATAAAAACTTAAAAAAAAAAACCTCTCCAAACTCAGTACTTAAATTCTTTGCATTTTGTTGTATGTAAATGATATTTCAATAGAAAAGATCAAAGAGGGGCCTGGCTAGTAGGTAGAGCCTGTGACTCTCGATCTGGGGATTGTGAGTTCAAGCCTCACACCAGGCCTAGAGCTTATAGAAAGAAAGAAAGGAGGGAAGGAGGGAGGAGCCGGGCCAGTCTCTTTTTCACCGTTGCCTTGGACATCTTTGAAACCCCTGAATGTGGCAACCCAGCTGCTTGGGCAGAAGGCTCTGGAAGACGGGAGATTCCCAGGTAAGGGAATTGGCTGAGGCCCCACTGTCCCCAAACTCCTATCTAATCGCAGGCCACCTTTCCCCCTTATTGAGCTTCCCTAGAGGGTTCCTCCCGTATCCTTCACTTTTTCTGGAATGTTCCAGCTGCATGATGTGTCTTGGCTTGCACCAAAGCAAGTAGACATTGCTCTCAGCAGCGCTCATTGTCCATTCCACTCTATCTGAGGTCTCTCGCTGCACACGGATCTGCACTGGTCCCTGGGATCAGCCTGGGGTTGCTGCTTATTCTTCCCTAAGGAGCCTCATCTGTTACGTGGGACACGGGCCAGAGGAGCAGCTCTCCCACCCCGTGGCTCTGGGGTTCCTGCTGCGTGGCTGTCAGCCTCCCACTTCTCCCGCTGTGGCCTGAGTCTCCTCCCAGAAGTCACGGGGGCAGCAGCGCAGAGATGCCAAGACGTACTGGCGGGGCCTCCCCAGTGGCGCCCTGCCCAGCCCATGCGGTCCACCTTGCATTCCTCCATGGCCAACCCCGGGCCTGCCAGCCTCAGAGATGCTGCATTTGCATAAAGTAATTGCCCACGGTGTCTTTTAAGGAGAACTCTTCGCCTCTGAAGATTACAGCGACAGAAAAAGGAAAAAGAATAAGATCTCCCTATCACCTGCTACGAAACAGGGCTGCCGGTTGGGAAATGGCCCATGATTGGGGTGCAAATCATACGAAGGCCTTAGGAGGCTCTGGGGAAGTCATCTTTGTGGAAGGCGGCAAAAGTGCCACCACCCAGGCTTTCATCAAGAGACTGTTTCTGCCGGTAAATCAAGAGCCAGGACAAACCACACTGAATTACTGAACTCAGAGCAAGCATTTGGGGGCTTTTGTTGAAGGGGAAGGCAACTACCATTTCCACCTATGACATGCTAGGGGCCCAGGGCTGGCTACACAGTTACCAGGCCTACCCGGTGCAAAATGAAAATGCAGGGCCTCTTGTTCAAAGAGGAAGAGGCAAAGCTTTCTACTTTATTCTGCAATCTCTGTCTTGATCAGTTGTAAGCGGTTTGTTTGCTGCTTAATGTCCCTGTTCGGGGATACATGCAGGATGCGTGCAGCCTCTCACAGACACCCACAGCCCTGCCCCACCACCCTGTCCCTCCCCAGGCCTGTGCCCTGGTCCCCACCAGGAGCAGAAGGCAGCTGCCAAAGGTTATGACCCTGCAGGCCAACCTTCCCCACTCGTAAAATGAGGATCAGAACGGCATCCCTGCACCAGGCTGGTTTGAGAATCAGATGATCTATAATGATTGCTGAGTCTGAAATAGCGCTGGCTACGTGCCCCACACTCTTTTATGTGCTTTACAAATAAGAACTCGTCTCATGAATAAATAAATAAAATCTTTAAAAAAAAAAAAAAACAAATATGAACTCGTAGGGGGGTTTCCATTGTACAAGAGAAAACACTCAGGCACAGACAAGTAAAGCAACTTGCCCAAACCCACACAGCTGGTAAGCGGGGAGGCATCGTGGCCAAGATTCAAACACGCCCGCTTAGCACCAGAGTTTGCTTCTGGGCCCACCCCGCACAGCTCAGGCCCATAGAAAGTCAGGAAGGATGGCTACTGCTTCATTTCGTGTCGTCCTCACAATGAGCCAAGGAGGTGGGTTTTACCCTCATTTGAGATCTCTTTTGAGAGGAGAACACGAAAGCTCAGAGAGGTAAAGAAATGTGCCTGAGGGCCCCCAGCAGGACTGGCTCCAGAAAAGGAGAGGATGTGAACTGAGAAGGATGAGGAGACATGGGGAGGAGGAGCCTCTGGCAGCTTGGATTTCATTAGAATTTTCCGTGTGGCCCAGTGGTTTAGCACCGCCTTCAGCTCAAGGCCTGATCCTGGAGACCCGGGATCAAGTTCTGAGTCGGGCTCCCTGCATGGAGCCTGCTTCTCCCTCTGTCTGTGTCTCTGCCTCTGTGTGTGTGTGTGTGTGTGTGTGTGTGTGTGTGTGTGTGTCTCATGAATAAATAAATAAAATTAAAAAAAAAAAAGAATTTTCCATGTAGGCTCTGGGCCCCAGATAGACTTAGAAAGCTTGAGTTTGAGGGGCATAGAAGAATGCTGGTGGCAGCCCCAGGATGTGCTGAAGTCCTAGATTATCAGGGTAGGACAGTAGCTCAGAGATCCTTGAATCTGAGTTTTAATTTTATGGCTGGGGAAACCGAGGCTAGATGACAGGAGTGGCTAACCTAATGCCCAAAATCAGGAAGCACGGTCCTAGGAGCAGATGGCCTCCCTCCCAAACCAGAGTGCTCACCAGGCTTGCGGAGTGTCCTGAGCACATCCCAGGGCCCCTGGGGCCATAGATCCAATACCAAACCCCTTCCCAACAGGCTCCTGGGGAACCAGTGACACGGCACCCTCAGGCACAGCCAAATCCTTATAAAATAAAGCTTCTTGCGATTCATAAGGCAATTTCTGTTTAGGGATGCTTTTATCATTTGTAAATTTAGAGGAAAAACACCCACTATCTTTGAAGTCGGACAGATCTAGATTTGAAAAGGGCCCTACCACTTATTGGCTGTGTGATCTTAGGCAAATTACTTAACCTTTCTGAGTTTTGGTTTCCTCATCAGTAAAATAGCTCTGAAGTGAGCTCGCTTCGTGGTGAACATAGATTCTGGAACACATTAAATGGAAAGGAAGTGACAAGCTGTAAAGCTGCCCTGGGTGTGACTGGCACACTGGTGGTGCTCAATAAAGACCATGCTGAATCCGTCTGAGGCCAAACCTACATGCCGTGGGACAGATGAGTCTCAGAGGAGATGTCAATTCTAGAATCACCTAAAAACACCTACCAGACATCTCCATTGAAAGCCCTAGGAGGGAAAACAAAGCAGAATTTAGACAGGTCCAAAGTAGGGCCACCATTCATGGGACCAGGTCCTAGGGTCGGGTGGCGGGAGGCAGGCTGAGGAGGAGGGTAAGTGTGAAAGAACCTACATCATTTTGGGGGGTCTTTCTTTCTTTACTTTTCTTTCTTTTCTTTTCTTTTCTTTCTTTTTTTTCTTCTTTCTTTCTTTCTTTCTTTCTTTCTTTCTTTTTCTTTCTTTCTTCTTCTTTCCTTTTTTTTTTCTTTTTAAGGTGTTGCTAACCACTTGGTAAAAGTCAGTTTTGATTCTTGGCAGGAAAACACATTCAAGCCAAAAAGTAAGAACAGACCCCCGTGTGGAAAGTCCTCACAGGCCCTCAGTGTCTCTTGTTTTACTGCAACTGACTTGGGTCGAACAACTCAATTTGAATAATTGCACTTTGAGGATTTCCAGGGGAAGCACCCAGAGTAATCTTACAACCGGGGCTTCTATGACACAAACTGACTCTGTAAGTCCGGAAGATTCCTCCCTGCAACCCCGACTGTAATGCATGCACCCAACAAATACTTCTTGCACACCTACTGTGTGCAGGCGCTCCGCTAGAGACCTGAGGACACGTAGGCGGCCACAGGGACCTCGCAGAGAGCTGACAGGCACCGGGGGAGGCTTTCAAAACCGTATCACACACGGTAATAAGCACCCAGTGGAGGAATAGTAAACTGTGCTACAGGTGTGAAACTCGGGACTGAGTTACGATTGGGAGGCCAGGAAAGCCCTCAAGGAGGTGGCGTTTAGGAGCAGGACTGAGGGATCAGAGGGGAGTGCGTGAGCATCCTGGGGTGGCCAAAGTTCTGCAGGCTGAGGGGCTTAAAACCATAGAAATTTATTCTCTCGGGGTTCTGGAGGACAGAGCTCTTGAAATCCAGGTGTCCGCAGGGTCGTGCTCCCTGTGACACCTGAAGGGTGAGGTCTTTGCGGGCCTCCTCCAGCCCCGGTGGTTGGCCAGCAATCGTAAGCATCACACGCCTTGCAGACGCATGCACCCCCATCCCTGCCTCCGCCTTCACACGGCCTGGCCCCTGCACGGGTGCCTCTCTTCTAAGGACACCATCACCGGATTGGAGGCCACCCGCATCCAGAATGACTTCATCGAGGCTGGATTGCGTCTGCAAAAACCCTATTTCCAAACGAGGTCATACTCAGAGGTGCCGCGGGTTGGGACACCAAGCATGTCTCTCTGGAGGACCCAGATGTTCGCAGTGCACAGATCCACACAGGTATGGGAGCAGCCCGCAGAGCCGTGAGCTGGGCCTGGAGCTGGATGAGCAGGAGACGGCCCCTGTGGGGACACGGGCAAGCCAGTGTGTCTGGACCCTAGGGAAGGGAGGGGGCAGTGGGCCCAGGAGACGGAGGGTCACCACAAGGACTTCACCAGCTCTTCACACTCTCTGACGGGCACGCCTTTTCCAGCTCACGCCCAGGTGGTCCTCACGGATCTTGTCGGAGAGGCAGGGAGTCACGGCCACCGCATCCTCACAAGCTGGGGCAGCCCGCCTCTGAGTGGCCCTGCGCTCCAGAGAACGAGAGGGAGGCACAGGCTTTCTGGCAATGACATGCTCTCTGCTTTGGAAAACCAGAGGCTGAAAGTGCCCTGTTTACTGTACATCGCTTCCTGAGTGCATCCTGGCAGGCAGCCAGGGAAACCAGAAAGTGTCCTCCTTTGCAAAAAATACGGCACCTTGGCTCTATATATAAAATATATTTTGGTCTTTGAGAGATATATATACACACATTCCCTTTATATCTATCCTGATATACATGCTATGTATATAGATGATATATATGCTTGAAACTTTCAACCATATATAAATATATAAAACATATATTTTATCACTTTATACACACACACACACACACACAAAATCATAAGGCTTATGCTTAAAATAAGGGTTTATTTTCTATGCCCGGCTGTCTTTGGTCTTAGGTCATTCATTCACTCGTGCCACAAATATTTCCAGACTGTTACCATGTCACAGGTGCGGTTTTTGGCAGGGGCTACGATGAAAATCACATCCTGCCCCCTGCCCCTGGAGTTTAATCTCCAGTGGGATGGGGGGAACTAATGGATCAATTCACACAATTGTAAGGCACTCGAAAAGGTGCCAAGAAAAACGGAGGAAAATAAAAGGAGGAAGCAGAAGAATGAGAGTTGCAGAAGGGGAGGGGGTGCTGAATGTGAACTACAGTGGCCAGGGGAGGCCTGGGTGAGATGGTCACTCGTAACCTCTGAACAAGTGTTGGGAAGGGGCGAGGGAGTGAGCAGTGAGGATAGAGTCCAGGGAGCACAGAACCTTGAGCCGAGCTGCCTGGAGTGTCTGAGGCCACGGGGCAGGATGGCATGTGGAATGAATGGGATGGAGGAGCTTGGGCGAGGTCAGGGCAGCAGGTCTGGGTCACATGGGCCTCCCAGACCACTGCAAGGCCCATAGCTTTTATTCTGAATAGGAAAGGAAGCCTGTGGGGGCTTTGAAGCAGAAAGGTCATGTGCTTTGGCTTGGTTTCAAAGGGTGCCCCTGGCTGTTGCTTTGAGAATAGATTGTAGAGAGGCAAGGGCAGACGCAGAGACCAGTCAAGGGCTGTTATACTAACGCAGGCAAGAAATGATGGGGGCTGGGCCCACGTAGGGACAGTGGGGTGGGTGAGAAGATGTGATGTTCTGGACATGGTTTGCTGATGGTCTGGATGTGACAGGTGAGCAAGCAGGGCCCAAGGTAAACAGATTCCAAGGCTGTGGCCTGAGCAACTGAGAAGTTGGCATTGCCATTTACAAAGATGGAGGAGATCACACAGAGGCC
Source organism: Canis lupus baileyi (assembly GCF_048164855.1). Taxonomy (NCBI): domain Eukaryota; kingdom Metazoa; phylum Chordata; class Mammalia; order Carnivora; family Canidae; genus Canis; species Canis lupus. Next base: position 27,401,759 of record NC_132851.1, on the reverse strand, counting down.
AACACAATATGGGGGAACCAGAAGTCTGTGATGCCGGTGGGATCCCCAAGCAGTGACCCTTTAGAGGCAGGAAAAGGTGCCAGTCTGGAGGCCGGGTGCAGCAGCCCCTGGGCCCTTGCTGTGCTCAACCCCTCCAGGCCTCAGAAGGAGAAACACAACCTGCCGGCCAGGCCCTTGGGAGACCTCTCCTGCCAGCCTTAGCCTAGAGGCCTCCTTCACACACTCAACCCCAAAGTGTCCTTGAGAGCATCCTTCCCCAGAAGACCTGGGAAGAGCTCATAAGTCGGCCTCCCCCGGGGAAGCAAGAGGGAGAAGAAACAAAGTGGGGCCTTCTGCAGCATCCTGGAGAGCCTCAGTGGGAGTGAGGCGGCCCTAGGGGGTGCAATGGGGCGGGGGGTGCAACGGGGCACTCCCACCACCCATCAGCCCAGAAGGAAGGTCCAACAAAGTCCCTGCCCGTTATGGGCTCTGATCTCTGGGGATGCGGTGGTCTGGGCTCCTGGCAATGGAGATAACAGCCACAAAGGTGCACGCAGCAGGATGTTAGGTGCCACCAGTTTGCCAGAAACGTGTATAGCTAAGGGGTCAGCTGGGGAAGGTGAGCCACGAAGAGTTCATTCTCACGCTGAGCACCTGCCTACGGCTCGCCAGGAATGTGTTATCCCTCACCATCACCTCCCAGACCCTCACCATCACCGTGTGAAAAAAGAGGAATACGAGGTACGGAGCGCGCAGTGACCTGTCCACGGTCACACAGCTAGAACACGGCCTCTGTCTTCATGCTCCTCACAGAGATTTCCAGCCCAGGTGGAGGGGCCACCACCAGAAGGGCGGCTTCTGCTGAAGCTGGGCTGGTGCGGTGGGGAGGGCACGGGGAGGGGGTGACTTGAGACACTCTCTGTTCCTCTTGGCAGCTGTCTTTCCATTCTCACCCCTCCTGAGCCCCTCCACCCAGACTCTTGATCGCAAGGGCACCGCCCCTCCTGCTCAGACTTGAAGTGCAGCGTTTGCGACACCTCCACCTCTGGGCTGTTCTCCGTGATGCTGGAGAGCCAGAAGCTTCTCCCCTGCCTCCCAGGAGCTGGTGTGTGTGGGGGCGGGGGAGGGGTCTCAGCCAAGGTCCTGGGGCTACCAAGGCTTAGGACCAGGAGTTGACCGTACCTCTCACTGCAGCACCATTACTCCGAGGCCATGCACCAAGAATCCAATTCCATATTGGAGGGATGGGATGGGGTAGGAAAGACAGAATGGAAGGGGGACACAGGGAATGCCTCGGGAAGTGAGGCTCAGTGGGACGAACTTCAGGCCTGGCTCAGGGAGAGGTGTCCAACCTCGGGGAGCAGGATGGAATAGGCCACAGCGTGGGGCAGAAAGGGAGCCCTGTCAGCGCCACAGGAGATGAGCTATCTTGGGGAGGGAGGGGAGACTGGGGTCGAAACATCTGGAGAGGGTGGTAGTTTCTTGAAGCTCATCTCTGCAATAGGGGACTCAAAATGGGACAGAGTGTGGGCAAGGCCTAAAGCTTGGGCTTGGCTGCGTCCACAGGCAAAATGGTACCACGGTTAGAGCATGGACTCTGGAGCTAGCTTGCTTGGGTTTGAATCGTGGCTTTGCCATCTATTAGATTCTCGGCTGAGTAAATTAACCCTTCTATGCCTCAGTTTCCCCATCTTTACAAGGGATGATAATCCTACCTGCCTCAGTGTTAATAAGAGGAAGGAAACAAAGCCTTGAAATGGAGCTTGGCTCACATAGTTGGCCCTATGGGCTGGTATATCGGAGGACTCGCTGGGCCAGGAGGCAGCAAGCCTCTTCTAAAAAGGGCCAGAGAGTCAATGTTTCAGGCGTTGTTGGCCCTGTGGTCTCTGTTGTATTGTATTCTTAAAAGTTTCAACCTTTTGGAAATGTAGAAGCCATTCTTAAGCCAAGGTCCTTACAAAAACAGACCCTTGAGGGATCCCTGGGTGGCGCAGCGGTTTGGCGCCTGCCTTTGGCCCAGGGCGCGATCCTGGAGACCCAGGATCGAATCCCACGTCGGCCTCCCGGTGCATGGAGCCTGCTTCTCCCTCTGCCTATGTCTCTGCCTCTCTCTCTCTCTCTCTGTGACTATCATAAATAAAATTAAAAAAAAAAAAAAAAAAAAAAAACAGACTCTTGACCAGATCCGGCCTGTGGGCTGTAAGTTAACAACCCCTGATGTGGACCAAGATTGAGCTGGAGATCCAGATGTGGCTGGGGGCAGGGTCGTGGTGGCTGGCTTCCTGTACCTTCCAGGGTTGGGAAGAGCCCTGGGCACAGGGGAACAGTCGACTCTGCACCCGGGACAAGTGGTGCAGAGGAGATGTGGCAGGACCGAGGGCCTGGGGAGGGCCGGGCGGGGCTGCCGTGTGTGCTCTCTCTCTGAGCCTGGACCTCCCCCGTTGGCATCACGGCATTGCAGTCCAAGAGTCACATGAGGGCAGCAGGCAGTGTGACATTCACGAGGGGTGACCATTTATCCTCCCAATGAACATTTGTGAAACATTTACTATGTTCCAGGTACTGTTCTAAGCGATGAACAAGACAGAAGCGACTAGGCTGGAAATCCCGGCCGGCAGCTCGCCCCTTTATTGCAAGAATGCACTTGCTTCATTGAACTCGGCCTTCGCTGGTTCCTGGGCCATCTCTTCATTGGGGCTTGGGGACCTGGAAGCCTGTGAGTCTATCCTTGTAGAGGGAAAGGAAGCAAGCCATCCGCTGACCAGGAAACGGTTAACAGGATGATGACCCAGCATTGCTCGGCCGGCAAGGCGGACATGGAGCCCTGGATAAATGCTGTCCAGGAAGAGCTCATCCATCTCCCCCAAAACCAGGGTTGCAAGAGGATCCTCATGGTGGGCCCTGACCATCTAAGGGAGGGTCAACGTGAGGCAAAAATTGTTAACTCTCTCTCTCCCAAACTGAGAAATGAAGGATTTATCTTATTATAATAAAGAGCTGACTAGTTACTATGCTTCAGTCACTTGATCTTATGTAATTTTCACAACAACCCCATGTGGGATCATTGTGGCCATTTTACAGATGGGAAAATTGAGGCCGAATAAGGTAACTGAGGTGTCCAAGGTTATCCCATCCATAGCAATGAAAGAGACCTATGCACTTGGTGCCCCAGACACAGGAGCACCAGTCAGCTTCCTATTCCTGGATATCAAAGAGTAAGTTGTATCGAGAGGGTCATCCTCTTTTTTATTTTGACTCACCTCCTATGAGGCGCTGTTCCCTAGGCCGAGACCTGTCGCAGGGTACATGGCCAATCCCTCATGAACATGCCAGCAATCGACAGGTGGCTTGAGTTTCTTCTTACACAGAAATGAAAGTAACACCACCTCACCCATGAGAACAGCGGGGCATCTCGAAATCTGTTCTGAGCACGCTGGAATCGTGTGGCGGAATTAGGGTGCCAAAGGAAAAACTAAGCATTTCACAGAGGGCATCGAGCATGCGTATTTCAAGCTAGCAGCTGCTTGTCACCTCGTAACTGCCCGCACACCTGCAATCAGGGGGAAATGAAATCTGTGGTCACTCATGGACAGGGTGGCCTTGACATTCAGAGCGGGGACCACAAAGATTTGCTATAAAAAGCCGGATTGTATATATTTTAGCCTCTGCAAGACGGTACATTTCTCTCACAACTATTCTACTCCATGGCTGTGGCAGCAAAGTCAGACAGTAGGTAAATGAATGGGTAAAGCCGTGTTCCAATAAAACTTTGTTTACAAAATCAGGCAGCGGGCCAGGCTCGGCGTGTGGGCTCTAGTTTGCTGATTCCTGGTTTAGAACAGACGCAGCAATACGACTATTTAATGGGAAGCAACGGTGCAGCAGGCACTCCACATATTTTATCTCTTTTGGGTTTATTTCTCTTCAATAACACGTGTTTGCCGTGTGCTTACCACCTGCCAGGCACTGTTCTTGGTGGGGGGCTTTAGAGCAGGAAAAGACAAAACGCTGCTTACTTGACCACATCCCTGTGTACACCCCTCCCCAAGAGGAAGCATCACCCCAGCTCCCCAGATGAAGACAAGAAGCTCAGAGGGGCATCCCAGAGCTTGTGAGTGAGCGGCAGAGCTGGGATTCCAGACCCGAGCCCACATCTCGGGTCTCGCCACGACTCCGTGCCATCCCTCAAATCACAATCAGGCCCCTGGATTCCAGCCCAGAGGCTGCCTCCACCAAGCAGTCATCCTGAGTTGAGCTAAAGTGTGGCTGTGGCCACCTCTTGGGCAGTGCCGGCCCAGCTTCCAGAAATGCCCAAAGCCAGAAACGATGCAATGAAACCAGCAACCTCTGATAAATGCAAAAGAAGCCGCTCTGTAGGGCACCCCTGCAGGACCCCCCCCCCCCCGCCGATGTGTCTGGGACCCAGACGTCCCCGAGGACACAAAGGGCTCCGACCTGCCCCCCACACACACATCCGCAGCAGCCGCACAGACTGGCCAGAGAGGCTGAGGGCCAGAGGATGGAGCCCACAAACACAGTCCTGCTGTCTGAGGGCCCGTCTGCAGGGCACTGGTGAGAGTCAGCCTGTCGTCCTCTTTTTATGGTTTTATGTGGCTTGGACCCTGAAATAAAAGAGCTCTCTGTGGAAGGGGATATAGATGGGAAAGGGAAAGACTGCAGGAGCGGAATTTTCTAGAGTTTCTGCTTGGTGCTAGGCCCTTGAATTGAACATTTCATCCACACACAGTGGGGTGGGTATACACTGTTGCTCCTGTTACATAGACCAGGGATTGGCAGGTTTTTCTATAAAGGGCCGGGTAGTAAATATTTTGGATTTTGTGAGCCATACAGTCTCTGTCACAACCAGTCATCTGTGCCTCGGAGAGCGTAAGCTCTGTGCACATCCTCTATCGCCATATAGACAATTTGTAGATGAATGAGCATGGCTGCATGGCAATAAAACTGTTTATAGACACTCTGAATTTCCTCTAATTCTCATGTGTTAGGAAACACTATTCTTCTTCTGAGTTTTTATTTTTAAAATGTAAACATGAAAAATAAAAATGTAAAAATATGTATGTCAATTTAATTTACATTTATGTTTAAAATGTGTGTGCAGGGGCACCTGGCTGGCTCGGGAGGAGGAGAGTACGATGCTTGATTTTGGGGTTGTGAGTTCGAGTCCCACGTTGGGCATAGAGATTACTTTAAAAAAAAAAAAGAAAGGAAAGAAAAAGAACTAGAACAAGAAAGACCCTTTAAAAAAATAAATAAAATAAAAATGTAAAATTTCACATGTAATCAACATTTGGGAATATAACAACCATTTTTAGTTGGTGGGCTGTACAAAAGCTGCAGTGGGTTGGAGGCCACCCAGAGGTCAGAGTTTGCTGACCCCTGTCCTAGATGACGTCCCTGCAGTCCGGGAGGGTTCAGCCCATGCCTGGATCACAGACTTCAATGGTTGACCCAGGAGTCTAACCCAGAACCTAGGTTTGCAAGCTACCAGCGTAGAATTCCTAAGGGCAGTGTGGAGGATAGCAAAAGCCTACCTGTTTTTGACAATTGCAAATAGAACAGTAAAGGCTCTCATTCATTCATTCATTCATTGGATCATTCGATTCTTCAATCAATCATTCGTTCACTCATCTTTCAAAATGTACAAGGCCCTGAGGTGGGAGGTACTGGGGTCAAGAGTCTCTTTTAAGCCTTCCGACAATTCATAAGAGGGCTGGCAACTTGCGATGGTTATCCCCATTTCACAGGTGGGAGAACAGAGGTCTGGAGAGAGCCCCACGTTCATCCCATTTTCTCAGCTGCCTAGGCAAGGTGGGGGTGAGATCTGAGGCCAATGGGCAAAGCTTGGGGCAGGGGCATTTGGGCTGAGCTACATTACAGCCATCAGAGACGGGAACCCCAGACAGCAAGAAGCAGAAAGAATAAGTCCAAAGAGGGGATGGAAGACTGTGTGGAGGGCAGGGGACTTCCCGGCTGTGCAACAGCCACCACAGATCCCCGGGCAGGAGGGCTGGGCTGGCCAGAGGTGGGCCTGAGGCCCTGCCTAGGGGATGAGATGAGCTTTGGGGCTCCAGGGACTCCCGGGGGCCCTCTGCTGTGCTGTGACAAAGAAGCAATGGCCAGTGCCTGAGGTGAGGAGCACAAGATGAGGGAGTTTCAGAAGGTGCTGGAAACGGATATTGAAAAGTGGGGAAAAAAAGAAAATTCAACCGAGCAGAGGGGATGCCTGCCGGCTGGAAATTCTCAGCTTTTGAGCCTGCAGCCCCCCCCCCCCAGGGTGCTGGGAGGGACAGAGGAGGCCTCCCTGCAGCCCCAGTGGGAGAGGTGGCAGGGGCAGTAGGTGACACCCCCCAGGCTTGAGGGCAGGCACAGGCTGAACAAGAGGAGAGCTCCATCCATACTGGACCCTCTGGGTCCAGCCTTCTCAAAGCCCTCCTCCATCTGCTCCTCACCACCTCACTGGGGCAGCTGTCAGCCACCCTACTTGGCATCAGGAAGCTGATGCTCCGAGGCCACAAGCCTCAGTGGAGGCCACATCCTGCCTTTTCCTTGGACTGTGAAGACGGACCACGCCGATCGATAATGATGAACACTGAGTGCTCAGGATCTTTCCGTGGGTTTTCCTAGTGAAGCATTTAAGGCTCACTGATAAAAAAAAAAAAAAAAAGAAAGAAAGAAAAAGAAAAAAAAGTTTTATATGTAAATATAGACAGATCTATGTCTATACCTATATCTTTAACAGTTTTTATACAGGAGCGCGGTTGGTTAAGGGCCCGACTCTTGGTTTCAGCTCAGGTCGTGATCTCAGGGTTGTGGATCGAGCCCCACGTCTTGGGCTCTGCAATCAGGGTGGAGTCAGCTTGAGATTCTCTCCCTCTCCCCCTCCTGCTCCTGCCTGCTCCCTAAAATACATAAATAAATAAATATTTTTTTAAAATAATACAAAGTTTCTATCTAGAAAGCACATCTGATGTGCTTTGCCAACAAGGACTGCAGGCCCGGCAGGGAGCAGTGGAGCCTGCAGCCCGGGTGTCTCAGCACCACCACCCCCAAACCCAAGCCCCGCTGTGCCCCTCCCCTGTCTGAGAGGTGCCAGTGGGGGACACAGTTGGTGGGGCAAGACAGAGATGAAGGACAAACCAGGGTCTTGAGCGCCACAGCCTCAGACAAAGGTCGCACTGGGAGTGAGCAGGTGGGTGAGCGCACCGAGTTGCCTGGGCCTGGAAGATCCTTCCGATCGAAGGGATCGAAGGTCAGGCCTCTCCGTAGGGAGACGGCAGGTGAAGGGTGGTGGCTCCCTCAGGCCAGCGGCACAGGCGCAGCAGGCTGCCAAGGAGCGCTGAGCTTGGCCAGCCGGGTTGTATAATCATCTCGGCCCGGCCGGGTCACTCCAGAACACCAGGGCAACCTTTGCACCAGAAAAACAAACTCCTGACCGCCTGCCAGTCAGAGGAGTAAACAGAGGAGAGTGATCGTACACCAGGGACCCCCCGCCCCGAACATTGCTCCTGGTCCCGCTGGGCTGATAATAACCACAGCAACCTCCTCCCATGGAGCACGTGCATGGCAGGCGCGTGTGCTCAAGGCTTTAAACGCACTATGTCTTAAGTCATCAAGAAAAGAGTTGGAGGAAGGTGAAAGAAGCCATCCCATTTCAGAGATGAGGAGTCTCAGGGTCAGGAAATCCCCTTGGATCATCATGCCATTTGATAGTTGAGCTGGGATTGGAACCCAGGCAACCTGATTCCTAGAGCTGCGCCCGCGGCCTCCATGCTGTAGGCAGGCAGCTGGGCAGAGACCTCAGAGCCTGAGGTTATGCGGGATCAGATCTTAGTTCCGCCCCCTTCTAGCTCAAGCTGGGTGATTTGGGATTAATTCTGCTCAGTATCCTTTGCCTCCTGGGTAAGATGCGGATCCAGGGGTGGTAATGAGAACAGGGGATTTTTTAATTTTTTTTTTAATTTTTATTTATTTATGATAGTCACAGAGAGAGAAAGAGAGGCAGAGACACAGGCAGAGGGAGAAGCAGGCTCCATGCACCGGGAGCCCGACGTGGGAATCGATCCTGGGTCTCCAGGATCGCGCCCTAGGCCAAAGGCAGGCGCCAAACCGCTGCGCCACCCAGGGATCCTGAGAACGGGGGATTTAAGCAAAGTGGCTGCCAGTAGTTCCTCTGTAATGTGTCTGGTCTCATGGGGCCCATGGCCTCTGCCAGAATAAAGCACGGGGCTTCCCTGAACCTCAGGATCCTCATCACCTCCCAGGAAGAGTCACCCTGCCCTCCTGGGCTGTACTCTGTATTCAGTAAACTCCCAACTAGGATAGAGAAGCCTAACAAGTGATCCCAAAGGCTACCAAAGAAACATTCTCTGATCTCCTAGCCCTAGGAGATCCTCTCTTCCCCTCCTCCCTCCCAGTAAAGTCAGCCTTAAACTCTCCACCACCTTGCCTTGCCAGTTTATTATACTCCCTCCACCCAGGGAACAAGAGAAATGTAAAAGGTGAGAAAATCAGCTGAGTCTTGGAGGTAACTAGTTCCATAAATGTAGAATCACCAACCTATGGGAAGAATTTTCTTTCTTGCCCACAAAACATCTCTCTTCCACTCCAGAAACCTCCAGGCAGCCCCCTCTCCCTGCTCTATGCAGGGACCTGTTTTCCTTTGTGATCCTGAGTGCTGTACCATATGCATTTTAAAAGCATTATTCTCAAAAGGCATCCAGAGCTTCCCCAGTTTGTAAAAAGGGTCCAGGGCGCACCGGAGTGTGTACACACACACACACACACACACACACACACACAAGTCTTAAAGCTCTCTCTTTGCCCTACAAACTCACAAGTTCCTTGCCCTTCACGAAATTATTTCCTAAATGGGTTTACAGATAGGACTAGGTTGCCTCCATCTTTCACTTTCCATGTGGAAATTCTCTTTTATCTGCAAATCTGCGTCATTGAGAAAGACAGAAGGAGAAGCTAAGCAAGAATGACTCTATCCCAGGGACGCCTGGGTGGCTCATTGGTTGAGCGTCTGCCTTTGGCTCAGGTCGTGATCCTGGGGTCCTGGGATCGAGTCCCACATCGGGCTCCCTCTGCCTATGTGTCTGCCTCTCTCTGTGTGTCTCTTATGAATAAATAAATAAAATCTTTTTAAAAATGACTATTTTTCTGGTATATATGCACTTTTCCAGCTATGACCCCTACCCGGCTTGACAAAACTGCCTATTCAATTATCTGTACCCCTAGCCCCCTGCAAATTCTGGGAGGGCAGGGCAATGTTGAATCCTTTATCCCACAGCTCTGAACAGCAACTACAAGGAGCAAGTCTCGGATGGTTGGATGGATGGATGAATGGATGGATGGATGCTGAACTCATGAGGAGCAGTGTGGGAGAGAGAGTTTCGAGGGCACATGGCTTCACTGCTCACTTCCGTGGGTAAATTTCCCTCCTTTAAGCAAATCTTTAGACATTGTCTCCTGACCTCAGAGGTCCATTTAGAGTTCTTGGCCTTTTCTTATTTGGGCCACACGGAGAACAAGTCGGCATGGCGTCTGTCTCCTGGGGTCAGAGCCTGGCTATGCCCTCTCAGCCACATGGATTTTTGCCCCTGCCTTTTCCCTGGGAGTGTTGCAGCATGGACACCGTCCATGCGCCCTGGCCGAGTCTCGGGCTTTCACAAATGACATCAGTGGAGCAGTCCCCCCAAACCTGTAGAGTACACACTCCTTGCAAGTGCACACGCAGCACTCCCTACTACAGACCTTACGCTGAGCCATAAAATAAGTCTCTAAACATCTCAAAGGAGTGAAGTCGCACAGTACATCCTCTCTGAGGACAATGGGAATAAATTAGAAGTCAGCAAGAGTCGATACATGGAAAATCCCCAAATGGTTGAAAAAATTCTCTCAGTGTTTGACATGGGGTAGGTCCTCAATAATTTCTGCCCCAGTATCTTTCTCCACTGTAGTTACTGTCCTTCTGCTGCTATTAAAAGGGAAGACACTGTCATGGCTGTGCAGCCTTGGCTGCCCAGTCTCCATGGTGAGCTGGGACCTTGAGTCAACATAGGAGGCCCCTCTGAGCCCCTTGGCTTTCACCAGATCACATGAACACGGAAAGGTCCTTGCCATGCTGCCAAATAGGGTCCCCTTCCCACTCTCTACTCTAAGGAACCCAGCCTTCTCAAGGGCCTGGCCTGTGTCAGGCCCCACCAGGTGATGCATCTTGCTCTATTCGCTTGGAATATTCTCTGGCAAATAAAATGAAGTTAATTTTGCCTAAGGTCTTTAACTGATACTCCTTGAGGAAAAGAGGAAGGTAGACATCAATGCCTGCTTTCCTTTGCCCGCCATTTTAGGGGAGGCCAATGAGATCAGTCAACCAGAAACTCAACTGGCCAAGTCATTTGAGGTCAACAGTGACAAAGACCCTGGCATTGTTGGCCTGGAGAATGAAGTGGGATCTGACTTCTACTTAAGGGTTTGCTTGAGCTTTTGAAGACCAATGAAGACCAATGTCTGTGTTTCTGGTAATCCAGCACCCCTAAGAGTCAGAAGGTAGGGGAAACTATTATTGGCAGGAGTGGGCAGGGTATAAACAACATGTCACTGAGACAAAGCTGGTCAGAGCATCCTTTTCCTACAAGTCAGGATAAAGATCTCCAAGATGGGAATGAGTGGGAAATTAGGACCTCCTCCAGGACATCTGGACGAGCTGGTACATGACAGACCTTCCTCAGAATTCAGTCCAAGAAAAGCTTCCAGTGGGGTCCCATCAGGAGAGGAAGTTTATAGAGGCAAGCTTCAAGCCAAGTTTTGTCACTTTCTAGCCATGAGGCCAGGGGGACAGGGCTTCACCTCAGCTTCCTCATCTGTACAGTGGGGATGAGGGCAAAAGAACCCACCCCAGAAGGTGGTAGCAATGATGCATGAAGGTAGTAAGCAAGTAGTTCACGCATCATGATAGTCTAGAACTCTTATCATGCCATCTAAGCAAACACACTTAATGTTCAGGACAATCCCGGGAAGTAGGCTCTTCTCATTTTGTAGATATGAACATTAAAGCCCAGGTAAGCCAAGAAACTTGTCCAAGGACACTAGCTGTAAGTCATAGAGGTGGGATTCAAACTCAAGTCTAACTCCAGAGCCTCGGGAAACTTCCAGTCAAATAGGAGTGACCCGCTAACACCACCAGGAGGTCCAGCCAAACTGCCCCAGGGACAACACACTGGAATTGCCCTGTAGGAACAAGGGTTAAGGTGCCCCATTTCAGCTGGACCTAGAAGGACATTTTGGTTTTCTTTTTTCTTTTTTAAAGATGTGTGTATTTATTTGAGAGAAACAGTGAGTGAAGGGGTGGCGCAGAGGGAGAGAATCTCAAGGAGACTCCCCGCTGAGTGTAGACCTCAACACGGGGCTCGATCCCAGGACCCAGAGATCATGTCCTGAGCCGAAACCAAGAGCCGGATGCTTAACCCACTGAGATACCCAGGTACCCCTGACATATTGGTTTTCACCAAGCAGAGGAGAAGGTAAGAAGAACCTTATTAGTGGAAACTTCACACTGGCAAAAGCAAGAAGGTATGAGAAGGAGTTCCCTGTTAAGTGAGACTGGAATGACGGCTGAGCTGAGCACGGGGCTGGCTGGAGTCTCATATGAACTCATTTCTGTGTCTGCACACTCCTGGTTCAGCAAAGCACTGTGGCTAGGAGCACAAGCTCTGTGTCTGATGGATCGTTGACCTAATAAAACTGTGTGATTTTGAGCAAAAGACTTAACGTCTGGTCCTGAAGGGGGATCACCTTTCAAACGAGAGCCATCATATTAAGCTTTGGGGGGCTGTACTGACTACATGGGGCATTCCATATAAAGGCTTAGCCGCAAACCTGCTGGCATTCTGATGCCTCTTTATGTCTCTCCTCCACTAGATGTATGTAGCCTGCATCTCCTCTGCCATCAGACCCCTTTTGCTCACTGGAGATGACCTCTCACAGGAACTACTACTTAATGTCCTAAAAAAAAGAAAAGATTCAAAAACTAAAGAGCAATGGGGCCTGGTCTATTACTATTACTAGAGATGAGTTTCCATGACAAACAACTTGCCCTCTTATAGCCAGAACTGGGGATCTGACTTCATTCCTCTTGCAAAATACATTTTTGCTAAATAACTGTGGTGTGATATCATCTGAATTCTCACCATTTGACAGCAGTCCGGGGAAGGTACTTTCTGCCTGGACCATAGAGTTGTCTCTATGGGTCTTTGTGTTGTATTGTGTAAAATAGGACGGCAGATTGGAGACTTTTAGAAAAAGGCACATTGGCTTCACACCTTCCCCTCATTCCACACAAACTCTGTACCATGATTGTGATTCTTTAAATCAAAGGCCCTAAGAAATAGATCTTTTGAAATTCACCATCTCCAAATACATATGCATCTTATGAGTGGCGTTCAGTAGTTTAATTAAGGCATTTGTTCCCTTCTTAATGGCACATCAATAACAATGAGTCGTGTGATAGCATCTCAGATTTGAGGAAATGCAGTCTATGCTGGGAACCATGCTAGGTTTGAAATAAAACTTGCTTCTGCTCTAAACAGCGACGACATAAATATAGATCGTCACTCCTAACTTACACATGAGAAATCTGATGCCCAGGGTGTGAAAGAAAAATGTGCTAAGATTGCTTAGTACGTAGGAGGAAGAGTGAGGGTGGGGTTCTGGCTACTATTGCTGAGGATGAATTACTGCAAAACTTAGCATCGTAAAACAACAATCGTTTTATGTTACTCATGAGTTTTTGGTCAGGAATTTGGGAAGGGCTGGGCTGGGCCGTTCTCACTTGGGGTTTCTCATGCCCTTGTAGTCAGATGTCAGCTGGGCTGCGGTCATTTGAAAGTGCAAACAAGCTGAACATCCAACATGGCACTTTGCGAGGCTGTGGGACAGCGCTGGGTGCCGTGGGGATGCTGGCTGAGACCACAGGCCAGAGTGCGTACTGTGGTCTCTGTGCTTCCCTCAGCAAGAGTACCCCAAAGCAATCTGTAGGGAGCCACGTGACCTTCTGTGACTCCACCGCTTGAAACCATCACCAAGACTCAAGGAAAGGACATCAATCCCATCGTTCAGTGGAAAGAATGTCAAAGAACCGGGGCCACTTTGTTTTTAGATCATCACAGATGAGAACCATCATCTATCTGCCTGGTGCAAAGATACCATATGTGAGGTTGCTTGTCTGGTGCCCAGAAGCACAGGAAGGAGAGCAAGAACTAAACATCATGAAGAGGGTTTTTAGCCAAAAGCAGGTGGAATCATCCAGTCACCTGTGCGTTCACTTTCAAAGTACTCGCTTTGGGGTATTAAACACTGATCCGATGTTGCTCCTCTTGCTCAGAACCTGTCAGTAGCTTCCCGAGATGTAGATTCAGGGCCAGTTTAGCAGGTTCACAAGAGACATTGGGCTTAAGACTTTGTCAGACAAACCTTGTTTCTACCCCAAAAGAGGCTTTATCTAGTTTAATATTCACTGAGCACAAGTTGCAGAAAATTCTGGGGTCTGTGGATATCTGAATGAACAACACAATGCCACCTTCCTCACAGGGCTTATATTCTGGTGGGGGATGCAAAAAGTCACCAAATCTGTAATAATATTAGTAAGATGTAAGAATTGTGGATAATGACAGAAAGTTGGGGAGGGGACTGTGTTGGGGGAGGGTGATCAGAGACAGTATCTCAGGGAGTTGACATCAGAACAGAGATCTGAATGCAGTAAGGAAATGAGCCAGGTATGCAGGGGAAAGAGTGTTCCAGAAAAGGGGAACATTCCGTGCTAAGGCCCTGAGGCCAGCGTGCGCTTAGGTATGTTTGGTCTTTAGCAAGAAGGCCAGTGTGGAAAGTAGGGTGAGCAAGAAGAGAACGAAGGAAGGGAGGGCCCAAGAGGAACTTTGGATTTAATTCCAGGTGAGGTGGAACTCCCCTAAAGAGTTTTGAGCAGGTGAATCCCAGGATCTGGTTTACATTTTGAAAAGAGCTCCCTGGCTGCTGAGAGAGAAGGGAGGGCACGGCGGAAGCCAGGCCCGTTAGGAGGCAGGCTCCTGAGGTGGTCCAGGCAGAAGGTGGAGGTGGCTTGTCTGCACTGTCACTGGTGGAGGGGGTGAAATGGGCATACACTGGAAGGAAGATACCACAGGACTTGCTAATGGATGCATCTACCAGTTGATCTTCTAATTTCACAAGCGATATGTCTCCGAAAAATGTTTAGCCCTTGCCCAAATTCAAATCTGATCCCTACAGAGAGGGTGGCAATATGCATAGTGAGGAGTGAGAGAGAGGCAAGTGAATCCATGCACTGGGCCAGGGGTCTTGTCCTCATGGCAGAGAAGGGCCCAGAAAGCAAGCATTGCCTCTCCCTCCCCACCTCACCCCCTCTGCCCCATGAAAGAAAGGTTTGCGATTCAAGAGAATAAGCCACTGTCTGGAAAGACCCTTTTAGAAAGGTGTTTGAGAAAGTCTAGATCCTTCTAAAAGGGCCATCAGGGAGACGCACACCCATTTGCATGGGCAAGTATTGGGGTATTTTGGTCACTCCATGACACGACTTGGTAGCCACAGCCCCTCCTCCTGCACAAGCCGGTTCTCTAAGCAGCCTTTTCTGTCAAAAAGAAACCACTGCTGTGGCTGCTTTGAGACAGACTTTAGGGGGAGTTTCATGCTCCATGAGTCTCAGTGGTGAAAGGGTCAAGATGCTCTTTAAATACCACAAGTGGCCAAATGATTAGATCAAGGTGCAAATCCACGCCTATAATAGTGGCTACTTATCTTTTAATTTTCTTTCTTCTTTCTTTCTTTCTTTCTTTCTTTCTTTCTTTCTTTCTTTCATTCTTTCTTTCATTCTTTCTTTCTTCTTTCTTTCTTTTTCTTTCTTTCATCTTTTTTTTTTTTTTTTTTTTTTTGCAACAGGTACATAGCTACTTACTATGTATCAGGCAGTGTTCTCATCATTGTGTGAAACATTTAGTCATTTAATGCTCATAATAATAGTAATAGTAAGAATTGTTAGATCCTTCATTCATTTCTGAATACACATTTATTGAACTTTTTGCCAATGAGCACAGTGAGTCACAGAGCAGCTAAGTGACTTGCCCAGGTCCTATAGCTAGTAAGGAGTAGAGCCGAGATTAGAACCTGGGACTTCTGGCTCTGGAAAATGGGCTCTTAATGATCATACTAAGCTGCCCAACACTGACTGTACTTTGCTGGTAATGTTTTCGGCTACAAATAAAAGACAACTCAGAGTGGCCTAAAGAATTAGGCATTATTTCAGTAACAGAAAGCCTGGAGATAGTCTTCTCTCCTGGGCTGATGGGACAGCCTACCAGTGCTATCAAAGATCTAGGCTTTTCCTATCTTTTCTGCTTCAGCATTTCAATCTGTTGACGTGTCACCTCATGTTTGCAAAATGGCTGCTATACCTCCAGGTATCTTACCCTAGGTCCTGGCAGGAAAAAGAAGATAAGAATAAGCTTCCCCTGTGGGGTACTTTGCCTTTTTATTTGGAAAGAGGACCGCTCCCTAACAAAACTAGATAACATGCCTGTCATTTTCATACCTGGTTTGAACCAATCTTGATTAATCTCATGAGGCTGGAATTGGAGCCTGTCTTCCCTGAGATCTGGGGCCTTTTCCATACTACCTGAACCTATCATGGTTCTATGCAGTGGGGAGACAATGGCCATTGAGGGAACAACAGATAGCATTTGCCACAGTAGGTGTTACTACCCCCATTTTACATAGGCACATCACAGCTAGAAGTCACAAGGTCGAGATCTCATGGCTGGTAAAATGGTAGCCCCAGAATATTAACCCAGGTCTGCCTGACTCTAAATCACATGCTCTTAACTATGGCATAGTACATTGTTGAGTGGAGCCCAGAATGGGTGGGCACACATTTGGCTTTATCACTAATAGTTGTGGAGGTGTGGGAAATTTACTCAGCCTCCCTAAGCCTCAAACTTCTTATCTCGAAATTGTGGCTAGCAATGATACCTACCTGACCAAAAGGTGCTTGTGAGAGTAAATGAAATAATGTATGTAAGGAGCCTGACAATAGTAAGCGATCAATAATTCTTGGCTTTATTATTATTGTCACTGATTGCTGCTGTGCTATTTTAATGCCATAAGGCTTTGTAGTCGCAATGCACCTGTACCCATATGAAACACTTTTTCGGCATCTCTGGGTGGCATGGTAGTGGTGCAGACTAATGGGTGGGCTTGAAAATGAGGAGGGAGGTGTTCATTATAACACTAAGTACCGTTTCAAGAGCCCGGAAGCTTGCCTTGCTTGAATTTAGTGATCCAGGGCCTGACCACCCAAAATACGGGTCCACTATCGGCAAAGCACAGTAGTTAGCTTCTAGCCTTGGTTCTGCCATCAGTAAAATGCTGATCAGTTGGAAGCAACCTGCTTCTCCTTTCTGCACTTCCATGTTCTTATCTGTACAGTGACGTGGTTCTTCCTTTACCAGTAGTCAATGTGTAGTGATTGTGCACTAAGTGAGCACCTACTACATACATTGTGCCATGGAGGCCCCAGAGGTACAGTGACGAGGAGGCAGGAAGCAACTTCCTGTTGCTCTCAGGAAGTGTAGGGGTTCGGAGATCTTCAAAGTTCCTTTCAGCAATAAAATTTGATGATGTTAACCAGAAGGTGAAGCTAATAGCTTCCAACTCAGGGGTTATTTTGAGTATTAATGTGTTAGTGGTATTATAACTAAAAGAGCTGAATAAGTGTAAAAAAAATATAAAGCTTTGGCAGTTTCTTACAAGGCAAAAATAGTCTTACCATGTGATGCAGCAGTCACACTCCTGGTGTCTACCCAAATGAGTTGAAATCTTTCCACTCAAAAACCTGCACACAATTGACACCGGCTTTATTTCTAGTTGCTAAAACATGGATGTCCTTCAGTAGGTGAATAGATAAGTAAACTGTGGTACATCCAGACAACGGAATATTATTCAGCACTACAAAGTAATGAATTATCAAGTCCTACAAAGACATGGAGGCCTTAAATGCATATAACTAAGTGAAAGAAGCCACACAGAAAGGACTACATACTGTGTGATTCTAACGTACGACATTCTGGAAAAGGGGAAACTACGGTGACAGTAAAAGATCAGTGAAGTTGCCAGGGGTTTGGGAAGTAGGAGGGACCAATGAATAGGTGGCATACAGAGGATGTTTAGGATGGTGCAACTCTTCTGTGTGATAATGTAATGGTGGGTAAAGGACATTTTGCCCTTGTCAAAAATCCACAGAACTATACAACAGAAGGAGTGAACCCTGAATACAGAGTATGGACTTTAGTTAATCATAATGTATTATTGGGGCACTGGGGCGGCTCAGTGGTTGAGCGTCTGCCTTTGGCTTAGGTCGTGATCTCAGGGTCCTGGAATCAAGTCCTACATAGGGCTCCCCACAGGGAGCCTGCTTCTCCCTCTGCCTGTGTCTCTGCCTCTCTCTGTGTGTCTCTCATGAATAAATAAAATCTTTTTAAAAAGCAAAATGTATTATTAATATTGTTTCATAACTTATAACTAATGCATCACACAAATGCAAGATGTTTACAATATGGGAAATGGTTGGGAAGGGGGTTTGTATATAGGAGCGCTCTATTTTCTTCTCCTTTTTTTAAATGAACCTAAAATTTCCCTAAAAAGCAAAGTCTAGGGGATCCCTGGGTGACTCAGTGGTTTGAGGCCTGCCTTTGGCCCAAGGCATGATCCTGAGGACCCGGGATCGAGTCCCACATCAGGCTCCCTGCATGGAGCCTGCTTCTCCCTCTGTCTCTGCCTCTCTCTCTCTCTCTCTCTCTCTATCTCATGAATAAATAAACAAAATCTTAAAAAGAAAACCCAAAGTCTATTATTTTAAATATCTCTCTCGATATTGCTAGGTAGATAGACAGAGGTTAAGAACTTTCATATATCTTGATCTTAGGATTCCACTTCTGAGATTCTCTTAAGATACAGCACATACTAGAAGGTAAAGCTCATTTATAGAAGGGAAAAGACTAAGCAACCCAGAGTTGCTCACTAGCAAACACATGAATAAAAGCAAATTATTAAATGATAGTGGTTGAAATGTTCTAAACATGGACAATGCTTCCAGAAAAATGACAATGGGGAGAAAATGAAGAGCTTCTTAAGATAACTATGTGAAAACTTGGTGTAAAACAACACAAATGGCTTATTGCACCTTGATAATATAGTTGCTCTGATGCTATCGAGGGTCATGAGGTCATAAGATAGTTTTTAATTTTTTTCCCAATTTCTCATAATATATTAAATATATATGTATAATATATGTGTTTTAAAGGTCTGTGAATCCTCTAGCTAAGGGGGGGAAATGACAAGAATGGTAGCAAAGCCAGACAGCTAATAACAATAGCACCAGCTCCAGTTTGGCTACAATTTCTTAGCAGCTTACTGCAGGGAAGCCGGTGTTCTTAGTACTTGGACAAATTGTAAATCATTGGGGTAACTCATTGAAAGTCACAAGGCTACACAGCTCCCCTTGCATACATTCAACCAAAGTAACTGCCATCTGAAGCTCCTGCTTAGTCAGAAAGATACTACTGAGAACACAGTCTAGTCACCCAAGGGAGGCAGAAAACATAAAGATGTATGGGAAACAGAAATACAGAGAAGGTTAAAAAGAGAGAAGGTTAAGAATCTTACTCACTCTCTCACTCACCTACCCAGCAAGCCTATATTTACTAACTGTTTACTAGTGGCCAGGCAGTTGGGGATACGCATATAAATAAAATAAGACCTCTGACCTTTAAAAACTTCTTGTCTCCCCAGAATCCCATATTTCCACACTATGATGCCTTTAATGGTGGGAAAGCACACTGACTATATAAAAACAGGCACAAACTGGAACTCTTTCAGCACCCGAATATGTGGTCACCCTAAGCTCTCCCAATACAGTACATCTCACCCAGGGCAGGAACCATCCCTCCAAAGGACAAGATGTTAACTATTCCCTCTGCAGCCCACCCTCCTCCACCACCACTCCCTCCACTCCATGCTTCTTCACTTATGCTGACTTTTAGGGTCAGGAAATTTATTTCTGATTCTACCTCCCACCCCACCCCCACAACATCAAGCATTTCAGATCAAGCATCTGTGAATCATAGGTCAGGTTGACTCATTCTTAAAGTTTCCAGGCTATGAATTAAAACTATATTGATCACTTGGAAGAGAGTCAAATATAAGGGAGAGACAGTGTGGCTTGCTCTGCATTTATCTGTAACAACGCTAAGCAGGTTTGTAAGCATTTTGCTGAAATGGGGGTAGGGGTGTGATGGGGCAGATACCTGCTGAAGTGAGTGAGGGTGGTAAATGGAGAGCACCCATCAGTCCCTGTCCCCACTAATTGCAGGTATGTATCAGGCCAATGGTGTTCTCTTCCTTCACTGGGCTGCCTTTTTGTTTCATTTTGGTTAAAGGGAATAATGTTTATGGTAGGCTTTTGGAAACTGTTACAAATTCAGAGCCTGTAATATAAATTGTTTTCCAGGGATAGGGGATGGAAGGTAGCTCCACTGAGCACCTGCTGCTGCGTCTCCTTTCATCTCTTAAAGCTGGAGCAGGGCAGGAAGCCAATGTGGGGAGAGGTGAAGTTCTCAGCCCTGGGAGCTCATGGTGGGAGAGCACCCAGACCGGCTTCAGCCCATAGAGACCTGCTTATCCTGGGGACACAGACCCCAAGAGATGTCAGAAACAGCAGCACCACAGGAGGACGAAAAAGTGTGGGGCGCAGCGTAGCCAAATGCCACAGGAACCCTGTAGGGCTACAACACCCACCCGGTTTTCACAGCCACTTACCATGACCTTTCACCTGCACAATCACACTATCTCAGACCACCGTGTAATGCCAAGGCCAGGGGCCAGAATTCTCGCCCCGTGTGGGGAAACCTGACTGGGACCTCCAGGAAAACCCGCCTATGTGTGAATCAGACCCTGTGACACTTGTGGTCCTGCATCTCAAAGCAACACGAGTTTCAGGGTTCAGGGGGGAAAGTCTCTCTATGAATCATGGTTGCACAGAACCTTCTCTGGGCCTCCCTAGGAAGCCACTGAAGGTCTTCACCAGCTGCACTCTTCTCATGTGAAAGGTGATTTCAGGGTTTTGGCGGCCTTTTAGGGTGTCCCATCAATTCACAAGATGAACTATGTGCAGGTGACAAGGTTCAGAAATGCCAGATGAAACACAAGTGTGTGTGGTTTTCAACTGTTTTGGTTTTTATAAAATATTTTTTTTTAGAGGACGTTTGGGTAATTTGAAATCATAATATTAACAGATGGGAATCCAGAGAAGGTTAGTGACTTATCTAAGATCACATAGCTGGAACTAGAGAAGCCTGCAAGCAGAGCTCAGAGGTCCATAGCCTCTTTCTCCAACACCACACTGCCTTACTTAGAACAAAAAGATTGCATAAAGCAAAGCAAAGCAAAAAAAATAAAAAATTAAAAAAATAATACCTTTTAATTTGATAATAAAGTAATAAGAAAGAAGAGTAAGAAAAAAAAAGGTGGTACATTCTGGACTTTGTGACTTCTATTCCGAGGAACTCTTTGGGTTATATCTCTATTTAAAAATTGTTAAATGTATTTTAATTACAGCTAAAGTTAAAACATCTTCTAAAACTGCCCCCTCCCATCTGGACACATTGTGAAGAGTAAGCTAATACATTCTGTATATGATCCTGGGGCATTGCATAAACCCTATTATTATTCAGAGTCTAATAGCTAGAAAAGGCACCCTGAGTCCATTGTGTGGATGAGGAAAAAAGGTCCCCAGAGAGGAAATGACCTGCCCAAGGAAATTCAACTGGCTATGAACAGAGCCAACACTGTGTCTAACATCACTCACTATGCAGACCCGTGGAATTCCCCACACACAGTGCACTTCCCTAGCTTCTGCAGACAAGGGCATTCAAGTCCCTCTGGCAATCCTTAGCATTTCACGTGATTCTGTCTACTGGTTTGGGATAATCTCCAAGGCAGCTGGCTGATTTTCATGAAATGCATCGTAGCTACCAAAAGATAGTCTTGGACATGGCTAATTTCTCAACATATGCATGAGAAGGGATCCTGGACTACTAGGAGAACGAACACAGATACAGAATTCATGTATTTGATCCAAATAAAAGGTATTTCCACACAGTGTAATAAAGCTAGGTGGTAGTTACAAAGAGTAAGGCAGCTGACCTGGATAGCACTCCAGGGTATATCAAAGGTCTCCAAGAACAGTACCACGTGTGTTACTATGTCACGCACATACTTACATTAGAAAGGTCTTCAAGGATGGGTTCTAAAGTAATAACCCAAGTAGAGTTGAAGAAACAAGGATAGGGACCCAGTGGTTGAAAAGAACTTGAGCTTTATTTGGAAAGTTTTCTT